>NC_053164.1:21962212-22297927 GCF_016835505.1 Polypterus senegalus
TTCTCAGATGGGTTTATTCTGTTTTCGCAGCTTAATTATGGCTTCTTTCACCTGCATGGAGAGCTCCTTTGACCACATGTTGTCTGTTCACAGCAAAATCTTCCACATGCAAGCACCACACCTCAAATCAACTCCAGGCCTTTTATCTGCTTAATTGATAAGACATAACGACGGACTTGAACACACCTGCCCATGAAATAGCCTTTGAGTCAATTGTCCAATTACTTTTGAGCCCCTGAAATGAAGGGATTGTGTTAAAAATGCTTTAGTTGCCTCACATTTTTATGCAATTGTTTTGTTCAACCCACTGAATTAAAGCTGAAAGTCTGCACTTCAACTGCATCTGAGTTGTTTCATTTAAAATTCATTGTGGTAAAGTACAGAACTAAAATGAGAAAAAAGTTGTCTCTGTCCAAATATTTATGGACCTAACTGTATAACCCAGCAAACATCTACACAGTGGCCCCTGTGCACAGATTATGGGAAGAGTGGGCTTATGAAAACCCAAATAAATACTGCAATGTAGGGGGTAAAATGAGGGTCCCCTAAGGGACTAAAAATGTCTGGTAGTCCAAGTTCAGTAGGTTCCTCAATGAACCAGTGACAGTTTGGTAATGCTGGCCAATGTCATCACTAACCCACAGTTTCTGATTTTTAAATTTGTATTTTTAATGGGTTTTAGATTTTGAAAATCTACTCTCTCTCTCTCTCTCTCTCTCTCTCTCTCTATATATATATATATATATATATATATATATATATATATATATATATATATATATATATAAAATCCTAAACCTTAAAGTGTAACGATTTTATGTGATGTTTTTATTTCACATTTTTTGTCATGCTTTAAATCGAGCTTATTTTAAAACATAACATATACATATATATGTTTGGTGTCATTCCCTTCAGAATTTATCCAACTTTAAGCTAATCTTGTTAGATTTTCAGATTCTTATTCCGTTTTTAAATTATAAACTAAAATATCAAGAACTCATGTCCCATGAGACAAGACTTTGTGCCAACAGATTTAACCACGCCTGGGGCTGGAAATAAAAGACAAAGAGTAGATGACAAAGACAGCAACTGTACAGGCTTTTAAATGTTTGAAGCGCCGCACAATTAAAGATCACAAGGCATGGCAGCAGCAGTAAGCCAGCAGCTGATCGAGCAAAGAGGAGGTAAAAAAACTGTATTTGTTTCCCATTGTATCACCATTTAAGAGTAGGTTTTGGAGGAGCAACCACGTCTCCTTGGGGTGCATTCAGCCCCCCTCTTCACAACTCAAGTGACAGAGATGCAAAGTGGCTGGCGTGTAGTGCAGGGGGTTGGCAAGCAAAGCGAGCATGAGGTAAACCCCCTAGTTGAAGTATAAATAACAATTTGATTGACTTGAAAATGTATCATTGTTCTATTTACTAAAATTGCACAATGTTTTATATACAGTATTATTGGTTTATGTTCAGGGTTGTAACTAATTAATAATAAATAAATAAATAAATAAACCTAGTAGCAATAAATGCAAACACATTTTGTATTTTTAAGAGTAAATAGTTTAAAGTCACATTAGAATTGTGTTTTTTATTCATTTTCTAATCTATACTAATAAAAGGCAAAACCCTCACTGACTCACTCACTCACTCACTCACTCACTCACTCACTCACTCACTCACTCACTCATCACTAATTCTCCAACTTCTCGTGTATATGGAAGGCTGAAATTTGGCAGGCTCATTCCTTACAGCTTAGTTACAAAAGTTAAGCAGGTTTCATTTTGAAATTCTACGCGTAACGGTCATAACTGGAACCTACTTTCGTCCATATACTGTATACGGCCATAGCCTGCAGGTCAGTCGCCGTATGAAGCAGAGTTGCGTCCCGCGTCATCACGCCTCCCACGTAATTGAGTGCCTGCCCATATAAGGTAAATATTCGTGGGTGAAGGACTGTGCTTAGCATATTCATAAGTGCAGCTACTGCGGAAATCAGCACGCCTCCCACGTAATTGACTGCCTGCCCATAGACACGCAGCCACTAAATATTCGTGACCACACACTCGGTATACGAAAAAGCCAGTTTCCCTTTTGGTTTGTACATGTTCAGTCTCCCCCTGTGCATTTCCTGTGCAGCGAGCAAGAGAGAGACAGCGAGAGAGCACGACACACACAAACACACACAGGCAGCACGAGAGAGAGACAGACGCACACACACAGTCAGCGAGAGAGAGACAGTGCGACACACACGCACACACACAGAGGTAGCGCGAGAGAGAGACAGCGCGACACACACGCACACACACAGAGGTAGCGCGAGAGAGAGCTGGATGCATTTAGGTAGGAAGGCAGTTAAAGAATGCACTTGATTTTGTTTTCACTTCTGTTTCCAGCAATCCGTTCGTAGTGTGCATTGTTGCAATGTTATTTTTCTTAGTGGTTTATTAAATTAAGAATTTTTTTAAATGTTAATTTTTTCCCTGTGCTTAAAACTCATTAAAAAAAGTGCTTTTAGCCAGCGAACTATTGCCGTGTTAGTTTTCTCTGTTGTTTAAGGCTTTCTCAGTGTTATTCAATGTTTTCACATTTAGTTTACTATTACGCTGTGCATTCTATGGTATAATTATATTTGTGCTTAAAAACAAAAAAAATACATATTTACATACAGTTCGTATAGTCTGGAATGCATTAATTGTATTTACATACAATCCTATGGGGGAAATTGCTTCGGTTCATGACCAAATCGGTTTATGACCAGAGTTTTGAAAAAAATTATGGTTGTGAACCGAAGTTACACTGTACCGGGAATGCCTGTTAAACATCTTAGATTCACGAGTAGCGATTTGGGTAGTGAGATGTCTATCGAGGTGATCACTGTAATATTTATATGCCATTGAAATGTATTATTATCAGGCATGGTTTAGGCACCTATGTCATCAGGAAGGCACCAGAAAAAGGGACCTCAAGGTTACTATTATGGAAGTTAATTTAGAGCACGGATGCTGTGAATTTAAGAGCTGTAATAAATAAAGTTCCCCTGCATACTTTAAAAGAAAGTCTCGCCATCATTTCATTTTTTACAATTTGTGAAAAAAAAACATGGTGTCAGAATAGAGTTCCCTTGCCACAAATTGACTGGGATTCTCTTAAACTGCCGTGAGAATGGAAAAAGTTCCGACAGCACGTGGAGCTGATGTTTTCTGGCCTGCTAAAAGGCAAAGATGAGAGTGAGAAATGCAGCTACCTGCTCCTGTGGACGGAGGAAGAAGGAAGAGACATTTTTAACACAAGGACTCTCACCCAGGAGAAAGCCAAGGTACTGAAAACTTATTATGACCGCTTTGAGGCGTTTGTCATGCCTAAGACGAATACGATATTCACGAGATACAAGTTTAATGAGAAGACGCAGGGTATAAACGAGACTTTTGATCACTTTGTAACGGAGTTAAAATTGCTGGTGAAGGACTGTGCTTATGCAAACGAAGATGAGATGATCAGGGATAGAATAGTGTTTGGCACAAACTCAGCAAAAGTGCGAGAGAAACTTTTAAGTGCCGGGTCTGAGCTAACATTAAATAAAGCCATGGACATCACAAGATCGCAGGAGATAGCACAAGCACAGCTGAGAACCTTTGATGCATGTACTCCGAGTGGCTCACGTGAACTGACTGTGAACGCAGTACACAGACAACAAGCAAGAGCTCCAAAGAGCGCTGAACAAAAAACGCATTACACAATTGAGAAGGCAGCAAAAGAATATGAAGCGAGTGACGCATACAAGCATATTCATAAGTGCAGCTACTGCGGAAACAAAGCACACGGTGTAAAAAGTCAATGTCCAGCTAAAGGAAGACAGTGTAAAAAAATGTGGTAAATTGAACCACTTCGCTATAGTTTGCAGGACTGGGAAAGGTAAATCCGTAGATAAAGAGGAAGACGAGCTGTTTATTGATGCAGTAAGAAAGGAACAACCCTCTGAAGCTGAAAAAGCCTTTGTAGACATATCAATAGGAAAGCAAGGTGTAAATTTTTTTAAATTGTTTAAATTTTTTATTATTTTTTTTTAATTTCCCCTTGGGATTAATAAAGTATCTATCTATCTATCTATCTATCTATCTATCTATCTATCTATCTATCTATCTATCTATCTATCTATCTAAAGCTTAAGTTTAAATTACGTTCATAGACACATTGCCACTAAATTTCGCAGGCAAATCCACAACTTAATACCGGGAATGCCTGTTAAACATCTTAGATTCACGAGTACCGATTTGGGTAGTGAACACTTCGATGAATGAAACCTGTTATCTTTACAACGGTTGACAAACACGGAATGTAACTTGAACACAACACGTCCTTCAAATACGAACCTGATTGAAAGAAATAATGATAATCAAATCCTTAATGACAGAAACACTCATAACATTCACAAAACAATTACATTGACAGTCATGTTACGTTATTTTTAAAATGTTTCCTTTTCTTTTTCATAACTTCTCCACTGCGAAGCGTGGGTATTTTGCTAGTTCATTAATAAATTGTACTTTTTCAAAATTAATGTAAATGATTAAAAACCAAATTCAAAAAAGATTCCTCTCACAGTCCAAAGACATGCAGTTTAGGTGGACAGGCGATGCAAAATTGACCCATGTGTGTTTATGGTTGGTGTGAGCGTGTGTGTGTCAGTTCACCCTGCAATGGAGTGGCGCCCTGTCCAGGGTTTGTTCCTGCCTTGCTCTCTATGCTAGCTGGGATAGGCTCCAGCACCCCCTGCAACCCTCTTCAGGACTAGGTGGGTTAGAAAATGACAGACTGTTTACTCAACATATTTACTTTATGTTAATGTAATGACATTTATTAAAACAGTTTGGATTTAATTATTTTTTATGTCAAGTTCTTTCACCAAAATAAATTAAGTAATTCCTTAATTGTTGACTGTACAAGGAGGAGATCGACTGAGCACCACAAGTAGGTTGGATGTTAAGAGAAAGCCTTCCATGTGGCCCGGTGTGTCAGAGTCTGGAGAGTAGTTGGGTAAAGCTCGAATGGGAAGCGTGGACGAGTCAAAGTAAAGAGAAAGAGAAGAGTTATTGTTACTTTATGGAAGGAGAATGGGTCTTTTAATCAGGTGATTAGTTTAATAAAAGATCTTATTTTTAACCTGAGACTGCATCTGTAGCAGTTGTGTCAAGGGTTGGGGCTTTGGGGTGCTAAGTGGCCACCAATGAAATGGTTCTTTGTCAAGCAATAGTTTTATAAAGAACCACACAACCCAGTAAAGTTCTATTAAAGAATCATTATTTTTAAGAGTGTAGTTGCTGTGTTTCAATGCCAAATCCAGTTCTATACTCATCAATGACATGATACATTCTGGTCAATCAACTTCAAGAAGCAAGCGGTGATATTCATATTTTTAGCATATTTGCTGTCAGGTTGGGCACCACTGCATATGTCTGGCAATGTTTGGAAGGCAAGGGGCTCCGCTCATAAAATGCATTTAATGCACACTTTAATCTCGATGTCCGAACTGTTTGATTTGTAATTTTAAACTGTGTAACTGTGGGGTAAATCAAGTGAAAATGTGTCTTTGTCCCAAACATTTTGGAGGGTACTGTAAATTGCAACATAATTTACAATATCTGGTGCTACTCTTAGTGAAGTTGTTTTCCAGGGTGCAGCTGAGTTTTCTGGCTTCCAAGCTGTCACATCTAACCTAAATAAGAGTCAATTCCATTGAATGGTTTAGTTAGCCAGTTACTATTTTATATGGTGTCTTCTGTTTTGGTGAATTTCTAATATCCCCCTCATATACTTCTTTTTTTTTCTCAGTGCTCACGCATTTTGAACTTGATGGAGGAATTTGATTTGTCCTGGCTTCAGGATGATAATGGTGGAGAATGGAACTCAACTGAGGCCTTCACTGATTGGAACTCAACAGACTGGAACACAGGGGAACGGATGCATGTGAAGCTGCAAGCCCACCAAATTCTAAATGTGCTTCTTTATTTTCTGATTATCGTGCTGGGTGTTCCGGGCAATGCTGTGGTCATTTGGATCACAGGATTTAAAATGAAGCGCACAGTCAATTCAGTCTGGTTCTTAAATCTGGCTTGTGCTGACCTCCTTTGCTGCCTCAGCCTCCCTTTCATGATGTATAAAATTATTCATGACCATCATTGGCCCTTTGGTTTGCAAATGTGCAGGGCGGTCAATGGCTTCATTCTTCTTAACATGTTCTGCAGCATCTTTTTGCTTATTGTCATCAGCCTGGACCGTTTCATCCTGGTGGCCAAACCGGTGTGGTGTCAGAACCATCGCAACCCTCACTGCGCCAGTATGTTGTGTTTGCTGGTGTGGGTGGTCTCTCTTCTCCTCACCCTTCCATTATTTATTCACCGTAGAGAATATAAAGATAATTTTACTGATAAGATCATATGTGAGCCTGACTTCAGCTACTTTGGTCATAATATCCAGATGGCAGAGTTAGGGGTAACAATCTATCAGTTCTTGATGGGCTTCCTCTTCCCATTTGGTTGTATCACTGTTTGCCATTTATTCATATTTCAACGAGTGACTCAGAATGGCCGAAGATTTAGTAACAGGTCAAAGAAAACAATGCAGGTGATCTCTGTGGTGATTCTAGCCTTTTTTTTTTGCTGGCTGCCATATCACATTATGAAATTCTTGATTGCAGTCACTCCTTTCTCCTCCACATGGCACTTCCATCTGCTGAACATCAACTTCTTTGCGGTCACTCTGGCCTACTTCAACAGCTGCCTAAACCCCCTGCTGTATGTATGCATGGGCCAGGACTTCAAGGAGCATGTGTGCAAGTCCCTGAGGGGTGTGATGGAGAACTTCATGAACGATGATCTGCCCTCTCGTTCTATGGCCACCACCAAGTCCTCCTCAATCAGTGACCGATCAGCTGCATTGTGACTGTGATAGACAAAGAAATCAGCAACATCTATTTATGTGGAGAGAGGAGTAGCACAATCAACCCAAATTTCAGTCACTAGCGTATGTAGCTCCTTAGCATTGTTCACCTGAAGTGTGAAAGGGACAGGCAGTGCTGTGAGGGAGCTAATCAGGCATGAAAGATGAGGGGTGCCAAATAGAATGAAAGCCACATGACTTTTGTCAATGTCAATTTATTTCTGTAGCACATTGCAATAACCAAAGTTAAACCAAAGTACTGTACAATGTGATAGAACACACATTGAAACAAAACTGAGATAAATAAAAAAAAAAATGCAAAAAATCTCATTAAATGAGAAAGGAACTAAGCTCCTCTGAAAGTATTAGAGAATAAAAATGTCTCTGGCCTTAAAGTTACTAACCAGGGGCAAAGCTACCATTCATAAGCCAGGCCACCCAAATGATTCTATATGATAAGTTCTCCCCGGGGACCATAAATCCATCAGCAATGAATGGAGTCACTCTAAATTTCAAAACCCACATCTTGCAGAACTCGTCCCCAGGCCATAAAACATCTCTGATTCTAAGGTCAGGTTTATACTTCACGCGATGTGACACATGCTCCAGCGGAAGCTAGCGTTGTACTGTTTATACTTTACGTAAATCTGGAAGAATCCACCAGGTGGCAGTGTGAGATATTATCCCAGTGAGAACAGGTTCAGCTTTGCTGTGTTGTGAATTTCCTGAAACACTCATTCAATTCTGATGACACCTTGCCGCAATATCTCTGAAAAGGATGTTTAATGATTAAATCCATCAATCCAGGGATGTGTCCATTCCAGCAAGCACTGGGCACGAGGCAGAAACAATGAATAGACGTGGCATCAGCTCATCGTAAGGTGAATACAAGCACACACATACATTGGAGTCATTTTAGTGGCACCAAATCCCCAAATCTGAATATCTTTGGAAGGAAACCGGAGCACACGGTGGAAACCCAACAGGAAAACATGAAAATTTCAGGCAGGGAACACCAGCGACGTGACTACCTGTGAGACAGCAGCGCCACCGCTCTGCCACCGTGTCACCTCCATGTGTGTAATTATTAGCAGTGTTCATTATTTAAACAAAATTAATGATTTATATGTAAAATGTAACATACATATGTTTAATGCATTTTATCATGAAAGTGATATCAAGTATAAATCTAAGGATTCTAAATGTGCAGAGAGTTGGACTATTATACATATAATGTGTTGAGTGGTGATCTATTGCTGCTGGCCACTGCTGTCAGGTCAGGAGGAAGGCCCTGAAACACGTAGCGATTAACAACTGGGTCAGTTTTAAGATGATGTCTACGCCAGTCTACTTAATAATAAAGTAAACTACAAGGTTAAAATGGACATTGCGCAATTAAAGCCAAAATTTCCACTTTAATCACATGATACACCTTTTCACCACGTCCTTAATTTTTTTTCTCTGTGGCTCAAATACAGAGCTGTACATTCTGTTGCAGTTTTGAAGGTGCAAAAAAGAAAGACGACACAGAAGATTTCTAAAATGTATCGTGTCATTACGATGGGGAATACGCGATGCTTGAATATAAAAGCACCACAAATGCATTTGGATGTCGGCATTTTGCTTCGCCACATCGAACCATTCATCAAACATCGAAGAGCGCACATCGATCCTGTAGGATCCTCAGAGGGGCTTTCTGTCACATGTAGATAGTAAACACAGACTTTGACGTCACATTCCGACTTATCACACTGCGCCCCCAACTTTTTGCTGGTACCACAACTCGTGCATGAGTCGTGTTAATTTCTGAGGACCTGCTGAGAGGACGCGTCAAATGAACGCTGGTAACGCGTGGCAGCCATGATGCATGTGCATATGCATTCTGAGCGTGAAGTATAAATTAGCCCTAATACACGGCTTCTGGTTTGCCCACCCAATTGTTTCCGGCACAACCACTTTGGAATTTCTGCTTTCGACAGAAGGTGTTGCCCTAGGGAACAAAGGTAGACTGTGGCAAAGCTGTGCCTCTTCAATTAAAAACACGTTATCTCTTTGATTTAAGGCAAGAGTGCTTCAAACATTACTCTCTTGATGACCGTAAAGACCTAAAATCTAATTCCAGACACATAATCTCATGTATTCTGATCTTTTTAAGGTGTAATTGTGCTGCCCTCACTGTCAAAAGCATTTAAGTGATTAAAATACCTAGGTTAGTTTTGGGTTCTACCTTAATGGTATAGTAGGGTGAGGCAACACTATAACAGAATTCTACTGCTGACCTATGCATAATTCACAATAAAGATATGGCCAGTTTTCTGTGAGAGACTCCATCATTGCTCAGAATTATAGGATGGGAGAGAACTGGACACCACTAGAAATTTCCCAACGCAGAACTGCCAATAATATTGTGGGCAATGGGGCTACAGAAGAATGGAAGCCTTATGCGGATCAATTTCTGCCTCAGAGGGAACAGACAAGTCCTCAAACACAAGTTTACCAAGAAGAGGTTGGGTCACCAAACATCCACCACTACTTAAATTTGGATGTTGTTACATCTGTTTCTAAAGAAGACGAACAACAAGGGGTAGACTTAACTGTTAGGCAAAAGTAGGGAAGTACCTAGGGCCTTAAGTAGCTCTTCCTCTTCTTCTCCTTCCTCTTCATCTGTTCCCAGTTCTGTGTGGAGTTGATATGTTTGATCAACCTTCTCCAAATACGTCAGTCCTGCACCTGCTCCCCAGTCAGACCCTTTTCCTTCCATTCTTTTACTTTATCCATCCACCTCCACTTTGGCATTCCACATTTTCTCTTCCCCTGCACTTCTGTTCACTCTTTTGCCCACATCTTCATTGCCTGTCCTCAGCATATGTCCATACCACTTCAATCTACTCTCCTTTACTTTCTTAGATATTTCTCCCACTTCTGTTCAGATGGTCTCATTTGTGTCTCATTTTTCATTCTGTCCTTTTGTGTAACTCCACAAATCTATCTCAACATTCTCATTTCTGCTACATGCAACTTCTTCTCCAGCACTCCCTTTACTGCTTATGTCTCAGCTCCATACATCATTGCTGGTCTTACCACACTCTTAAAAACCTGACCTTTAACCTTCACCTTAGTTCTTTGATCACACAATACTTGTTATACCTTCTTTCAATTGTTCCATCCACATTGCACTCTATGGGCTACCCCTGGATCTAATTCACCATCTTGGGCTACCACTAATCTTAGATATTTAAATGTATCGACTCTTTTGAATTGCTCACCCTGCAGGCTGACTTCTGAATCCTGATCATCATCAGGGGAACAAACCAGCTCAACTGGTGTCGGTCCTAAGCCCAGATAAATAGAGGGGATTAGTGTCAGGAAGGAAATCTGGCTGTCAAACATTAGTCAAAACCTTAATTATGGAATTATTCCCAAGTAGCTCAAGGTCCCATAATAATTTTCTTTTTAAACCAAATTTTCAAACATACCAAACATGCTATTATAGCTATTATTTTCATTGGTCTTCCATCAATATGGAGTTCCTTTTCAGTCCAGGCTATAATGGCCATATGTTTTGGGCCTGCACAAAATTAACATCATTTTGGACAAAAATGTTTAAAGGCCTCTCAGACAGCCTGGGCGTCACAATCCCTCCTAATCCACTAACAGCTGTGTTTTGCGGACTTCCAGATGGGCTTAAAGTGGAGAAGGACAACTAAATAGTAATTGCCTTTATTACACTACTAGCACGTAGAGATGTCTTGCTCAACTGAAAGAATCCTATCCCACCTCTTTTAAGTCAGTGGGTAACTGATGTTATATGTTATCTAAAATTGGAAAAAATCTAATTCTCACTTAGAGGATCTGTACAAAACGTTTTCAAAACCTGGCAGGATCTGATAAATAACATTTTAGAATAAGCATTTAAATTGAGGAAGTGGATTCTCTCCCCTCTTTTTCTATTCTATCTATTTTTATTTTTTTATTCACATATTTTTTACTATTATTAAAGTGCTACTTTGCTGACCTAGCTCTCTTTCTCATGGGTGGGGGTCGATTTGCTTCAAACCAGTTTTGTGAAACTTGACTTATATGTATGGAATGTTTTTTGATTTTAGTAAAAAATATATATAAATAAAACATTAAAAAATAAACAATTGGACTATTCCTAGTAGGGTGGCATGGTGGGGCAGTGGGTAGCGCTGCTGCCTCACAGTAAGGAGACCTGGGTTCGCTTCCCGGGTCCTCCCTGCATGAAGTTAGCATGTTCTCCCCGTGTCTGCGTGGGTTTTCTCCAGGTACTCCGGTTTCCTCCCACAGTCCAACGACATGCAGGTTAGGTGCAATGGCGATTCTAAAGTGTCTCTGGTGTGTGTGTGCTGATGCCCTGCCCAGGATTTGTTCCTACCTTACACCCTGTGCTGGCTGGGATTGGCATCAGAAGACCCCCGTGACCCTGTGTTAGGAATGGAGGGTTGGTTAATGACTAGTTGCTACATCACTAACATGAAATAGGATGTAAAACATGAAAATGCTAACTTACTACATGGTGATGTGAGTAAGCTTCTAGCACAGCAGCATCAATTTCAGGGCTAGTATATACATTTATTTAGCTTTTCAAAGTGACTTACAACATTTGAGATACAATAAGGACTGGCAAGTGAAGTAGATTCCTCAGCATCACATAGTGTCAGTGGGGGGGGATTTGATCCCACAATCTCAGGGCTTGAAGTAAAAAGCCTTAACCACTGCACCACCCCACCTCTCTGCTTATGCTATGAGACACAAAACACAAGTCAATTAAAAGAAGATAAAATGAAGTTACATAAGTGGAGAAGAAAAACAGTAAAAGAAGAAGGTAACAAAAAGTTTGAGACAATTTTTTTTAATTTTTTCTAGAATAAACTGCTGCTTGTGCTAGCTAATTTTTATGGGCCCTTCAGTAATGTTGCAATAAATACAACAACCAAGGAAAAGAAGATGCAAGTGGAAAATGTTCTTCCACTTCTAGAGTTTCAGACACCCTTCATATCTTATACTTCTGTTACTAAAGATGCCAGAAGCATCTCTTTACAAGTGGAACCTCGGTTTGCGAGCATAATTTGTTCCGGAAACGTGCTCGCAGTCCAAAGCACTCGTATATCAAAGTGAATTTCCCCATAAGAAGTAATGGAAACTCAGATGATTCGTTCCACAACCCAAAACTATTCATATAAAAATGATTAATACAAAATATAAAGTAAAAATACATAAAACAAATTAACCAGCACTTTACCTTTGAAAAGAATCATGGCTGGTGTGAGTGAAATTCTAAATTCTTGTGGGATTCCACCCAACGGGATGACTTGCGGAAGAACGTCCCAAAGCAATCTCTGTCTCCCAGCGCTGTAGCAGTTCGCTGTAAAAAGCAAATCCAGAAAGATCGCGGACGTGCTATGAGCGTCTGCCATCAGTGGGTGATACAAGGAACATTATAAATGTGCAGGGCACAGTATTACTTGGCCACAACCCTGCCTGACTGCTGTGTCTGTGTATAGGAGAGTGGCAGATCCCGCTAAAATAAATAACTGCTGTTACTGTTTCAAGCAGAATAAAGCTGGTGGTGCAAGACGGGGACTCGCACGTCACAGCACACATATGTGCGGGCGCACATTCATTCACACACACAGTCACAATGCTGTAGTAAACAGTATACGCTCGTACGGATGTTGACTAAATGAGTGAGGCACGCTGACTCAGACGGAGAATAGGAGACAATTGCCAGAGAGAGAGAGAGAGAGAGAGAAGAACAATCAGCTCAGTTGTGATTACATGATGCTCAGCAGACAAAGCGTATACATACTACTCGTATTGAAAGACGTCGCTTGTTTATCAAGTCAAAATTTATTAAAAATTTTAGCTCGTCTTGCAAAACACTCGTAAGCCAAGTGACTCGCAAACCGAGGTTCCACTGTACAGAAAAGGGTGAGAAATGGGATTGATGAGAGCCCAAATCCTATCTTTGCTCTATGCCCTCATTTCATTAAATCTGCCCTGAATGTCTAATGGTAGTCCTAAGAATGTCTCATTTATGGATGGATATACAGTGGTGGACATTATCTCATTTGTGTGACTGATCCCCAAAACCCTTTGACACTGTTAGATAGCTGTAATAGTAAATCTGTACTGTGTGGGATATGGCCGGCCGCTCATCCCGGCCAATACCCCCAGGCCGCCAGGTGGAGCCCTTCTTGCAACATAGAGGTGCCCCGAGTTCCAGCGGGGCATCATGGACAGTAGAGTTTTTCATCCAGCCCTGTCAGATACCATGGGGACCTCCAGGGGACGCTGCAGGGAGGAGCAGGGACTGCTATTTTCCCTATAACCCGGAAATACAGTGGGTACGGAAAGTATTCAGACCCCCTTCAATTTTTCACTCTTTGTTATGTTGCAGCCATTTGCTAAAATCATTTAAATTAATTTTTTCCCTCATTAATGTACACACAGCACCCCATATTGACAAACCAAAAAAAGAATTTTTGAAATTGTTGCAGATTTATTAAAAAAGAAAAACTGAAATATCACATGGTCCTAAGTATTCAGACCCTGTGCTCAGTATTTAGTAGAAGCCCCCTTTTGAGCTAATACAGCCATGAGTCTTCTTGGGAAATATGCAACAAGTTTTTCACACCTGGATTTGGGGATCCTCTGTTATTCCTCCTTGCAGATCCTCTCCAGTTCTGTCAGGTTGGATGGTAAACGTTGGTGGACAGCCATTTTTAGGTCTCTCCAGCGATGCTCAATTGGGTTCAACTCAGGGCTCTGGCTGGGCCATTCAAGAACAGTCACAGATTTGTTCTGAAGCCACTCCTTCATTATTTTAGCTGTGTGCTTAGGGTCATTGTCTTGTTGGAAGGTAAACCTTCGGCCCAGTCTGAGGTCCTTAGCACTCTGGAGAAGGTTTTTGTCCAGGATATCCCTGTACTTGGCCGCATTCATCTTTCCCTCAATTGCAACCAGTCGTCCTGTCCCTGCAGCTGAAAAACACCCCCACAGCCATGCTGCCACCGCCATGCTTCACTGTGGGAACTGTATTGGACAAGTGACGAGCAGTGCCTGGTTGTCTCCACACATACCGCTTAGAATTAAGGCCAAAAAGTTCTATCTTGGAGTTTGCTAAAAGACACCTGAAGGATTCTGAGATGGTGAGAAATAAGATTCTCTTGTCTGATGAGACCAAGATAGAACTTTTTGGCCTTAATTCTAAGCGGTATGTGTGGAGACAACCAGGCACTGCTCATCACTTGTTCAATACAGTCCCCACAGTGAAGCATGGCAGTGGCAGTGTCATGCTGTGGGGGTGTTTTTCAGCTGCAGGGACTGTACGTCTTAGGCACAGCAACAGAGGAAACGACGTACTTCCAGGATGAAGAAGAACAGTTTTCACCCAACCCGGAAGTGCTGGATAATCATATGGACTGAGGGATCAAAAGCACATTCGGTTCATGTACTAATAAGGACTGTCGGAAATCACAGACAGACGAGCTGAGTCAGGTGGCAGGGTGACAATGTGTCTGGGTGTGGAGGATTGTTTATTGTTGGAGTATTATTGATTATTGTATGAGTATTGTGGAGTGGAGTGTGCTTTGTGCACATTATTATTGTCCAAAAAAAATATTTGGACTTTTATCTGGTGTCTGAAGTTTGATCTGAGGGTTCAAGGGGACGACAGCACCCCCTATCTGTCACAACTGCTATGGGGAAGAATAATCCCCAGGACTGATGTGAGGCTTGGTGCAATTCACCCCTATATCTAGGCAATTTAGTCATGAAATAATTAGAAATATTTCATATTATATTTTTTAATAAAACAGGAAGGGAATGTAAGGTTTCATACGCTCTGAGTGTGACCTATTTGTTCTAGTAGGCCACTCTGCTTTGGTTGTTTTAGTAGTCTATAATGTGAGGGTATCCAATAAAGAAAAAACATTTCCTTTGCATTCCCTTTTGTTGTCCACATTTTGTTGATGACTTTGCAATTGCAAAACGTGAAATTCACTGAAGAGTGTTTTTGAAGTTTTGAAGGTTTGTTTTTTGTATGAAGAACAAAAACTCACAGAAGAGCCTTGTTTACACTTCATCTTCGGATTATGTGAATTTCCCCTTGGGATTAATAAAGTATCTATCTATCTATCTATCTATCTATCTATCTATCTATCTATCTATCTATCTATCTATCTATCTATCTATCTATCTATCTTTTCTAAAGCAGCATATGGCATGTAATCCATTCTAGTTAAATTAATTATATTTATGCCTGATCTCTTTCCACATCTTTGCAGAGAAGTCCAGCATGTTTTTGAAAAATGTGACATGCTCCATGTTTTCCACGTAAAGACACACTAAAATACCCCATCATGCACATTACTGCATTTTATCCAAAGAAAACCTCACTATATGCAAAACGGATACTGCTAAGCATAAAACAACCAAACCTAAAAACCTCCTCTTCCTATTAGATGATATGAGCAATTCCAGTGGCTTTTGTTTTTTTCACTGGAGATCTTTATTTAAATACTAAATGACAGGTAGGGGTGACAAGGTGGCGCAGTGGGTAGCACTGCTGCCTCGCAGTAAGGAGACCTGGGTTCACTTCCTGGGTCCTCCCTGCGTGTAATTTGCATGTTCTCCTCATGTCTGTGTGGGTTTCCTCCAAAGACATGCAAGTTAGGTGCATTGGCGATCCTAAATTGTCCCTAGTTTGTGCTTGTTGTGTATGCCATGTGGTGGTCTGGCTCCCTGCCTGGGGTTTGTTCCTGCCTTGTGCCCTGTGTTGGCTGGGATTGGCTCCAGCAGACCCCCTTGACCCTGTGTTAGGATATAGAGGGTTGGAGAATAACTGACTGACAAAATACATACTATGTCATTTTGAATATCTCAAAATATCCTGCGATATCCTGAAACGAAAAGTAAGTTGTGTTCTGCTGAGTGGAATACATTTGAGACAGTGGCATTCCTATATTAAGGGCCATACCAGATGATATGCACAATAAGTAATAAGCTTGCTGTATTATTAAAATGTTTATAACAGCCATCAACTTTGCCTTCTTAATCATGTTTTCCAGTTTTCCTCTCATATGCACAATGTTATTTCTTATTGCTTCATTGCATGTGAAATGGTCGTCATGCTGGGTGCTGTGATAAGACACTAGGAGAATTTCAAGCCTCTTTCTTACTCATAAGCCTTGATCTGCTGGCCCCGGAGTGTTCTGAGTTGATGCGTTTAGTGTGTGAATGTGTATGTGCATCCTAACCTCCCATTTTACTGAGGCACCCTTTATTCTTGACATTAAAATGAGGACTGCATTTTTTTTTAAATTGTATGTTTGCACTTCTGATTCAAGTTTTCACCAGTTAAGACTATGAAGTGGAAGTCAATGAAGAGGTACAAAATGTCCAGTACCATTTGCTCCATTGAAACCACAATAATTTGAAAAGAAAAAAGAAATGAAAGCAGATCAATATCAGTAATGCAAATAAATAATAATAATAATAATAATAATAATAATAATAATAATAATAATAACACATTTTATTTATATAACTCATTTCCCATGCTCAGAGTCTCAGAAAGAAGCAGCAGGTATATGTAACATTGGATACAAATGTTTCCTGAATAGAACACTGTAACAGATCGATACAGGATACACAAAGCATTAAATAAAATAAAAGACAATAAATCATAAATAGTAAAATACTATTTAATAATAAAAGAAAAGCCTAGCAGATAACATCATTTTTGATACAACACACACATAAATTATACTGAGCATCTGGATGGAGAGGAAGACTGAAAGAGGAGGCAGAATGTCAGGTTAAGTTAAACGCTTTCTGAGCAGATGAGATTTAAGTTATTTTTTAAAAGAATGAATTGAGTCCGCTGATCTAATTAATATATCGGGTAGAAGACATTATTCTGCTGGGAAGGACAACAAAAATGGAACAAATTTTGAAACAAGCCAACAGAAAGCCTTATAGTTTAGTGACAACATTGTACAGAAATGGTGGGTGCTGACAGAGAGACAGCTCAGCTGATGTCGCCAGGAAGAATTCTATTCACAGTGTTCAGAGAGAGTCTCTTCTTGGCTGAAACAAGAAGTTCTACTATTTACTTATGCTGCAAGGAGACCACTTCTGAGCCAGATGTTGTGGGATTGCAACTGATCACTAGCAGTTTACCAGAGTGCAAATTTATGTACTTGAGATGCTTTGTGGTTGGAGTTCATGGCAGTTCATTTGGTGATGAAGATGGGTTTTATACTATGGATGGGTGGGGTGTGGTGATGTTGTTGTGCAGAAAAGGTGAGGACTGACAGAGAGGGTGGTGACATTACCAGGAAGCACTCTGCTCACAATGTTCAGAAGCAGAGTCTGCTTGACCAAGACAAGGAGTTCTCCTATTAGCTCAGGCTGCAAGGAGACTACTTCTGAGCCAGACATTGTGGGATTACAACTGATCACTGGTAGACTATCAGTGTTCAAACCTACAAACCATGGTGTGAGTCAATGACAATTTATTTGGTGATGAGGATGGGATTTACACTGTGGATGGGTGGGGTGTGATGTTGATGTTGAGCTGACATTAACAGGATTCACTTGGCTTGTAGTGTTCATAAACGTTTCTGCATGGCTGACTAAAATAGCTCTTCTTTTAGCTCACACTACAAGCAGACTGCTTCTAAGCCAGACATTTCTGGTTTGCAGCTGACCACTGTCAGTTCAGTACAGTGCAAATCATCGAAAACTGAGATGCTTTCTGGTTTGAATCTATGGCAATTCATTTTATATGTGCCCCTGTTTCAAAAGAGTACAACATCCTGATGTGGAAAGAACAGGTACTGTATTTAGAAAACTGTTAAAATGTAAAGATGTCAATTTTGGTAAATTCAAGTCTTTTGAGTATCTCGCCGTTATTATTCATGGAGATTCTCACGTTCTAGTATTATCCGTGTATAGACCTCTTAAATTTAACGTGTCTTTCTTTGTGGAATTCTCTGACTTAATGTCAATATTAATTACGAACTATGACACACTGTTAATAGTCGGCGACTTTAATTTTCATATTGATAATTAGTGTGACCAAAAAGTGAAAGAATTCATGAACCTCCTGGACTCTTTTGATCTGAGACAGCTCGTAAATCAGCCTACACATAAAGCAGGTCATACGTTAGACTTAGTGATTACTAAAGGACTAAAAGTTGATGTAAAGCAGGTCATTGATACGGGTCTATGAGACCATTTTCTTCTACGTTTTAACTCTTTCAGGGCTGATGTCAACTTTTGTCAAAATTCAGGAATAGAGGATGGTAATCATCTGTAAAGTGCAACAAAATTACATTTTGGTTTGACTCTTTTTGCTAGAAGGAAAGTTACATAGCTCTGTTGATTTAGTCTTGATTCCCTATGCGTGCACAAGTAGCGAAGAGCAAAAAACTTCTAAAATGGCACCGACATCTGGCGAGAGACCAAAGCAAATGTGCAAAGCAAAATACTCCATGGACGTTTTAGGTAATTTTGTTGCATAGAACTCTGACTTGTTGGACTCTGAGTTTGATGCAAGTGATCTGGAGATGGAGATCAAAAACACCAGCATCATCTTATCGGTCCCCAGGTGATCATGGTGCTGAACACTTTCATGGAGCTGATGTGCCTACAGCATTGTTGTGCTTGGAAGGACCACCACTTATGATGACAAGAGGTACAAACCAGATTGCATCACACTGCGACCGCCACCCATCTGCTGTGGGAAGACGGCCAGGCAGCTGGCCCACCATGCATTCCTGCAGACCATCAAGGTGCCCCCAACGCAGCCACTGCTGCCAGAGATGCCGAACATGCGCCAACAGCAGCCACAGCAATAGCAGCAGATGATTTATGTTTATTTATGTGTGAAACCATTGCTTTGTGTGCTTTTCAGAAAACTGTGTTTTTTGGAAAAAAATATTCAGCCCTCAAAGAGTTAATATAGAAATAATGATAGAAAACACTCATGAGAAGCATATTGTTAAAAAACGCTTCTTTGACTCATCAGCAGCTTTAAAACTTACAAACATTCTAAGTAATCAGTCTGTTTATAGTGCCAACTATAATAGCAAGGATAGTGTAAATAATAAGATGGAAAGATTTAATACTAAGGTAAGAGCTGCTGTTGACATAGTTGCACCTGAAAAGACAGTTAAAAAATCTTCTAGCATTGTTATACCATGGAAGACCCAAAGAGTGTCTGATTTAAAGAGAACATGCCGTAGAGCTGAGCGTCAATGGAGGAAGACTAAACTTACTATCCACCACGAAATATTAAAAGTCAAAATAACAGAATACAATAACACTGTCTGTCTTGAGAGACGCTGCTATTTCTCCAAGATTATAAATAACAATGCTAGTAATCCCAGAGTCTTATTTTCTACAATTGATCGCCTACTAAACCCAGGTAACTCAAAGGAATGCCTCCTAAGTGCTTCCAGTGAAACATGTGAGGCTATTGCTGTATTTTTCAATCAAAAAATTAATGATATTAGAAATAACATAGTATATCCCTCCAACACTAAGGATCCTCCTAAACCCCAACATCCTGTTATAAACAAATTAAACTCTTTCACTAGGATAGATTTACCTGATTTACATAAAATAATTTCTCAACTGAAACCCTCCATCTGCGTCCTTGACCCAATACCAACACATTTTTTCAAAGAAGTATCGGGCGTGCTAATTGATAATGTTCTGGACATAGTAAACTCATCATTAGATATGGGGGTCTTCCCAGACTGTCTTAAGACGGCTGTAGTTAAACCCCTACTTAAGAAAAATAATATTGACCCTTCTGCTCTTGAAAATTTCTGACCCATCTCTAACCTGCCTTTCTTAAGTAAAATTCTAGAGAAGGCAGTCATTATGCAGTTAAATGACCACCTCAATAAACATGCTATTCTTGATAAATTTCAGTCAGGTTTTAGAACAAATCTCAGCACAGAAACGGCACTCGTTAAAGTAGTAAATGATTTGCGGGTGAACGCAGACAGAGGCCATTTATCTGTTCTCATCCTCCTGGATCTGAGTGCCGCATTTAACACCATTGATCACAATATTCTTAGAAATCGCCTTAGTCAATGGGTGGGCCTCTCTGGCAGGGTCTTAAATTGGTTTGAATCCTACCTGACAGGGAGAAAATTCTTTGTTAGTTGTGGTAATTACAACTCAAAGACACATGATATCCAATATGGTGTTCCACAAGGCTCTATCCTGGGCACATATGCACATATATGATCTCTGTATATTGTAGGGTGACAAAAAAAACAACAATTTTTAGGTCATTTCACGTGGGAGTCCAAGACAAGGCTGAGGTGAGGTGGAGCAGGAGCTGGTTATACGGGATCCAGGCAGGAAGAACTGGATCCAAGAGGGCATATGATGGAATTAATGTTAAATGTGGTACAAGTGTCAGCCTTCTGACTTGCAGAGGTAGAAAGGCATTTAGCAACAGCACCAGCCTCCATTGCCACTACAAGAGCCCTTCAGCTGTCCTTGAAATACACATGTGTGACCTGAACTGCCCCTTCCAACATACAGATCACACACTCTGCATGGGGCCATTAATCAGAGGACCAATGTAGATGGCCCTGTTCGGTCTGCTGACCTTCGCGATTCAGGAAATCTGTTGGATGGCTTGAGTCAGATAACTCCTCCCACAAGCCTAATCTTAACCATTGTGCGAACAGTAATAAAACGTAACATCACTGACATATACAGTATTGAAAAATGACAACCTCCTCAATGGAGCAGAGCTCTAGAGGACTCTACCGAGGATATTGCCGTTTCATAAATTGTCAAATGAACGTTGTTGACAGTCACCTGTTATGATCATTTTCCATTGACAAGCAGACAGAGATAGCCTCAAGTCGATAGCATTCAAGGGCACAGGAAAAAAAAAAAAATGAATGCAGGAAGAAGCAGCTACATTTCCAGATGTGTTTTAGAAATTTAAATGTGTCCAACCTCCAGTAATCTAACTAATGTTAAATCAATTGCCACTACTCTAAAACTAGCAGTTTACTGCAGTAGCAATGGCGTAGCATTATATGTAATAGTTTTGATATCAAGTGTTAACAGCTACAACCTGACATTACAACAACAACAACAACATTTATTTATATAGCACATTTTCATACAAACAGTAGCTCAAAGTGCTTTACATATTAAAGAATAGAAAAATGAAGGACACAATTATAAAACAAAATAAATCAACATTAACATCGAATAAGAGTAAGGTTCAATGGCCAGGGGACAGAAAAACAAAAAACTCCAGACGGCTGGAGAAAAAATAAAATCTGTAGGGATTCCAGACCATGAGACCGCCCAGTCCCCTCTGGGCATTCTACCTAACATAAATGAAAACAGTCCTCTTTGGATTTAGGATTCTCACGGAAGAGCTTGATGATGATGATGGTCACGTAGACTTCTGCCTTTTAATCCATCCATCATTGTTGGAGCATCATGAAGCTTTGAGTAGGTGGTGGTGGCGCAGGCCACCACCACAAAGAAACCGGAAAAAGAAACAGAAAAGAGAGTAGGGGTCAGTACCGATTTTAGAGCCACCATGAATAGTTATTTTGAGGAAATTGAACATATAGAGTATCAGGATTAAGTTAAATTACGATTAAAATGAAGTTATAAAAAGGCCATGTTAAAGTAATATGTTTTCAGCAGTGTAGATAGATAGATAGATAGATAGATAGATAGATAGATAGATAGATAGATAGATAGATAGATAGATAGATAGATACTTTATTAATCCCAAGGGGAAATTCACAATTCCACATAAAAGAAAGTGATAGAAGTGATCAGTGAAATAGAGAAAAATATAAAAAAAAGGTAAAAAGATAAAGAATGGCTGCCACTCGCTGCGGCGCCGGAAATGTTAATAATTAATGTTAATAATGAAACGGTAATTACAGTACAGTAATTACAGTACCTAGCTGACATACAGTATAGTTGAGCATTATTTAGTACCACCAGGACCTCACGACTGACACACATTGTTAAAGGCTGCTATTATTAGTCGATATATGAAGTGCTCAGAGTGTGTTTGCACTGAGGATTTCATCTACACACACAGGCTCTCGTGCTTACTAGTCAGTTATTGGTGGAATTGTGGAAAATCACCAAGCAAGCAACTTTGATATCCAAAAAGAGTAATTACCTCAGATTAACTTCAACTGTTGGTTAATTTTATTGGTAGCAAACATTACTGTTTCAGTTAATGCTTTATTACTATCTGCTGTCATTGAAAGAACAGCCCCCCTCCCCCTTTCACAACGCAAGTGGAAGAGAAGCGAAGTGGAAAAAGGACAGTTGCAGTACAGGCTTTTGAATGATCAACGTGCAGCGCGACAAAATGAAGTTTAGATAAATTCATAAGTGTAGGTGATATATATTCATTTTTTGCATATTTAAATATTCAGCTTCATTTTAACCTTGTATTTACTGCATTAAGTTTATGAAGCATGTTGAGTAGTAGCAGTTTTTATTTTATTTATTATTATTATTAGTAGCAGATCTAATAGTAGTAGTATCTTCTTATATAATACGTTGCCGTGGCTGTTCGTTTGTCTGTCCAGGATTTTAAATCACCTGTAGCTCACAAACCGTTTGACCCATTGACCTGAAATTAGGTACACATATGCTACGTGGTGTCTACTTTCCGCTTTCAGGGTGATGATTGACCTCCAAGGTTATTCCTCTTTTTATATTATTGTAGAATCAGTTCTCTGGAGCGGCCAGCAGGGTGGCCTTGTGGAGCATTCAGACGGGCGCCGTTCTCATCCCTACCACCTTCGCCGTCACTTCCTCTACCTCTTCATATCTTAAATTATTCTTGAGGCAGATTGAAGACTTAAGTGCCAGCTTAAGTGAAAAATTAAAGAAAACATACTAAGTAATTGCAATACAAACACTGACTTAATCAGTTTTAACATGAAAAGATGCCGACGAAAAAGAGTAGAAGCGGGCAGCTAGGATGGAGAAAACAAGAGCTGCTCAGGAAGCAGCAAGCGCATCAACCTCTGAGCTAACGAATGATAAACGTACAGAGAAGGAGGATGAAAACTAGGAATGCTCAAGTCAAGTGTTTTCACGGCACATTATTGTACAGTGCGCCGTTATTGGTTTTATATATTAGCACAACCCCAAATCAGAAAAAGTTGGGATGGTATGGAAAATACAAATAAGAAAAAATGCAGTAATTCTTAAATTTACTTTGACTTTGATTTCACTGCAGACAGTATGAGCCCAAGATATTTCAGGTTTTGTCTGGTCCACTTCATTTCATTTGATGTTTGCTGATGATATTGTGATCTGTAGCTGTAGTTGAGGAGACTCTGGAGAAGTGGAGTATGCTCTAGAGCAGGGGTCCTTAATCCGAGTCCTGGAGAGCCACAGTGGCTGCAGGTTTTTGTTCTGACCTGGTTGCTTAATTAGAAAGCAATTCTTGCCAATAAAGCACTAACAAGCTATGAAATTAAATTAACTCTGCTATGTCAGGTCATTCTCATATCCTAGATTTTCTTTCCCTTTCTATCATGCAAATGATTCGAAGGCTAAAATGGACGCGTAATTCTCAGTCCTTCACTTTTTTCTCTTCGTTTTTCTTCCAAGTATTTAATTAAACTAAATAGTGCAGATAAATACACACAGGTGTAAATGTAAATAAGCTAAATGGAGAAATGCTGCTCTCTCTTGTCATTTGCATGTTATTGATAATAAGGAGCAATTAAAATAGCTGTTTAAGACAAAATTAAGCAATAAGGGCTCAAAATCACTAAAGTGAAGCAGAAGTGTTACTTTAGCAATAAGTGATTTTTATTAAGCAACTGGGTTGGAGCAAAAACCTGCAACCACTGCGGCTCTCCAGGACCGCGATTGAGGACCCCTGCTCTAGAGTGAGGAAGAAAAATATGCTATACATGTGTGTGAATGAGAGACAGGTCAGTGGAGTGGAGTGGAGGATGCAGGGAGTAGAGCTGGTGAAGGTGGAGTTTAAATAATTGGAATCATCTGTACAGAGTAAAGGGGATTGTGGAAGAGAGGTGAAGAAGAGAGTGCAGGCAAGGTGGAATGGGTGGAGAAGAGTATCAGGAGTTTCAGGAGTAATTTGTTACAGACGGGTATCAGCAAGAGTGAAAGGGAAGGTCTACAGGATGGTAGTGAGGCCAGCTATGTTGCCTGGGTTAGAGATGGTGGCACTGACCAGAAAGCAGGAGACAGAGCTGGAGATGGCAGAGTTAAAGACCACACCCCTAGAAACGCATGACATGACCTGACAATGGTGCACAAAATGGCTTCCATAACAGGAAAAGACTATAAAACCTCACATTTCACCTAGTGTAGATGCCTACACTTCTCTTGTTTCTTTAGAGATTTCATTTCCTATTGCAAATCTTTCATGTCCCTGAAAATGTGTCACATCTCTGGGTCATTCATTTTGGATCCGATCTTTTGTCTTGAATCAGCAAGAAAACAGATAAGTAGTTTCTTGAGGCAAAACAAATGAACATAAAGATAAAATGAAGCAACCAAATCCCAGACTAGAGGCAAAAATCACAGTCAATAAAAAGGCAATAAGTCAAAAAAACAGGAAAAACATGAAGAGTAATCACATGAGAAGTCTAAAATGTAAATAGGTTTTTACCCACAGATGTAATAATGCTCAGTACAACAAGCTGACTTTTTAACCCGTCTGCTGATTAATTCAAGGTCACGACCCCGGAGACCACATTCCTAGAAACGCATTACATGACCTGATAATGGTACACAAAATGGCTTCCCTAACAGGAAAAGGCTACAAAACCTCAATTTCAGCCTAAATCATGACAGTATTTCTTGTCCATTTTGTCCATTTTTGTGCCATTTGTTTATGTCAATGTTTCTTTTGTTAATTATGTGCATTATTCTTTGTTTTTACTACGCTTCTTTTAACTTTACCTGTTTGTTGTCTGGTACAAATCTTGTAATCGATATTTAACCCACTTCCTATCGCAACATTAAAGCTAAGCAATATTAATCACCTTGAGTTCTGACAAAAGGCGATCTGACATTTTTGCAGAGACCTCCACAGACAAAAAAGACGTGTATAAAAAGACATTTATTGTAAGATTGTAACCACAAGCAGAACTTTTTTTTCCTTTGATGGGTAAACTCAGGTACTATAAGAGGGCAAGGACAATGTATCTGGAAGTCAAGTGCAATGTGCAATGCAATGCTGTAGCAGAGCTACTATCAGTAAGAACTGCATCTCCCAGCAGTCCATGCAGGGGCTGTTGGGTTCAAAGGTGGTCAAATGAGGTTAAAAGGAGGGCAGGTGGTCAAATGAGAAAAAAAGTTGTTTTGTTGTTGTACTGTACATTGTGTGTTGCATTTATCTGTCGGACTGCCTGCTGTTAATTCAGCCATATTGAATCATTGTGTCCTAGATTGTATTCGTTTGTTGGGGTCTGGATTGTATGTCTACCTGTATACTGAGGACTGTGTTTGGATTCATTGGCTTTCCCGCAAGAAAAGGAGCGCTCCTGAACCATCCATCCATCTTCATCCTTTCAGCAACTACCGGTAGGACTGTGTTTTCCCTTGCCTTTCAACATACAGATCTCTGGACTTAATCTCGTCACTTCTCATTTCATCCGGTTTGGTTTTTCCATGGACTTTGCTGTGTGGTGTTTGTGTTTATATGTTAAATGTAATATCGCCAAAGGGGTCAGGGGTGGTATTATTGTTTTCATTTAGTTAATTTAATTTCATTATATTTTTAATTGTTTAATGTTCCCACTGTGCTTTATTTGGTCTCTGTTGTGAGTGTGTGTGGGTCAATCCAAGGCTGGGGGTGTCCCTGGGATTTCCTCCACTAAAATAAATAAATCACTGTCACATTGACGGTGTGAATCTTAGCGGCCCTTGACCGCTACAATGCACTGTGTGTTCTAAAACCTCTCTCTTATTGCCAGCATTATGTTTTTCAGCAATTTGTGCTACAGTAACTCTTCTGTGGGATCAGATCAGACGGCCTAGCCTTTGCTCCCCAAGTGTATCACTGGGCCTTGGGCACCCAGTAACCTGTCGCTGATTCAGCAGTTGTCCATCTTTGGACTACTTTTAGCAGGTACTAACCACTGCATACCGGGAACACCTCACAAAAACTCTGCTCTGACCCAGTCATCAAACCATCATAATTTGGCTCTTATCAAAGTTGCTCAGATCCTTATACTTGCTCATTTTCATGCTTCAAACACGTTCCCTTCAAGAAATGACTGTTCATTTGCTGCCTAATGTTTTCTACCTGTTGACAGGTGCCATCTTTTTCCCTTTGCCTGCCAGTGGTCTGAATATTGTGGCTGAATGTAGGCATCTATGCTAGGTGAACTGTGAGGTTTTATAGTCTTTTCCTGTTATGGAAGCCATTTTGTGCACCATTGTCAGGTCATATCCTGCGTTTCTAGGGGTGAGGTCTTTGGGATCATAACCTTGAATTAATCAGCAGATGGGATACAAGGTCAGTCTTTTGCACTGAGCCTTATCTGATCTGCGGATAAAACCTTATTTACAGTTTTGACTTCTCATGTGATTATTTTTCATGTCTTGCCTGGTTTTCGACTTATTGACCTGTTTATTGATTGTGATTTTTGCTTCTTGTCTGGGTTTCAGCCGCTTCATTTTATTTTTATTTTCATTTGTTTTGTCTTTTGCTCGCTTCTCCCAGTTACTCAAGGAAGTAGTTATCTGTTTTCCTGATGAGCCAGGACAACCACAACTTTGAAGCCCAGCCAATGGAGAAATACTGACTGAAAGAATACTGGGTGGACTGCCTGTGTTGTGTTTTCATTAACCTGCAACTCCACATCAAAAATATGCAGTATGCCACATTTTTTCAGAATGTGTGTCCAAATTTTACACCCAACGTTCTTAAGAGTTTCTTGAATCCTTCTTTCTCTTCAGCATAGCTAGGAATGATACAGGGAAGACACCAGGGAACAATCTGTTAGGAAATGCTAACATTTTGGTGAGAACAGAGTGGTTTTAACAACATAATGGATCTTTACTTTCACTTCAGTCACAAGAACAGTGAAGTAACAACTAGCTATTACAATTTGGCATTATAAAATCAATTTTTATTTCATTAATTGTTAGTGCACTATGCTTTAACAAGCATCTGTTTACAAAGTAATATGGTTGTATATTGGACTTCCCCCAAAAATCTTAACAGATTCAAATAATCACCATCATACTTATAAATGTCATTGTTAAAAGAATGCACTATACTATCTCTCTATTATAAAAAAAAATCCTAGGAGGGAGAGTAGGGAGACGAGACGTGATCTTCTCAGAAGACAATTTGATGTCTGTGCGAGAGACAATTTAACGTCACGCAAAGACAATTTGACATCCCACGAGAGACACTTTAGCGTCATGTGAGACAAGGCAGTGAGACCAGATTTAAAACAAGTTCAGGGACATCTAACCAAGCAGTTGTTGGAATGCCTTTGACAGACAAACATCATGTGCTCACAGCTCTTAAAACAACGAAAAGCAGAACATGCAGCAGCAGCAGCAGGAAGCCAGCAGATGATCCGACTGCTTTTCCTTAGTGTGCATTCAGCCCCCCCCTCCCCCTTTCACAACGCAAGTGGCAGAGAAGCGAAGTGGCAAAAGGACAGTTGCATTACAGGCTTTTGAATGATCGACATGCAGCCGACAAAAAGAACATGAAACTCACCAGCAGCAGCAGCAGCAGAAAGACAGCAGATTATCCAATGGCATCTCCTTAGCGTGCATTCAGCCGGGGCCAGAAATAAAGGATAAGTATTGTTTTTACAAAAGTTTGAAAGTAAAATTGAAAATAATGCATATGTAACAATTCCCATGAAAATAAAAATCTCTTTAAATTGTATATTCGGTAAACCAAACCCAGGGGTGGGTGAGTGAAGCGAGCAGGGGGCAGAACCCCCTAGTATACTATATATCCATTACAGTATTGTAATTAGAAATCTCAATTCAAAATGAAAATGCAATGGTCAGTGTTTTATCTTGGTAGAGTAATATATATATTGCTCTACTTTCCCCTATTGTATTATTAATATGTAGCCTTAGAATGCCTAATCTCACAGACCTACCACTGTATATAACTTATCCCCACCTTCCCTTCTATATCTATAACCTCAGGCAATTAGATGTAGTAAAAAGACAAGCAGGCGTTAAGTTACACATAAAATAATGTATTACTGATAATATTCATAAATAATAACAAAATGCAAAGTACATTTGAATATTGGCACCCATACAACCTGATAAAATGGTGATGTGTAACTCAGGTGACACACAGACTTGTAGTTACTTAACATGTCTCTAGTTAAGGCATCATTGGTGCTCAGCTTTCTTCAGAACAGGCCTCAAGCCTGTCTCAATTTGGCTGAAGCTGTACTCTTCATTGTGCTGTTCTTGTCAGTTCATGGTGTGATGGTCTTCATCAGTTGTTAACAAGAGAAAGATACTTCTACATTATCACAGGTTAGCAAGAGAGAGAGAATGTGGTTAAGCAAGCAAATTTATAGGTTTTCTGTCCAACCCCTACAGCCAATAGGACATCATGGTACTTAAAGGCCTCTTTGACAAGCTAATTCCAAACAGCCAATACCTCAGACCAATGGGGGGAAATAATACATCTTAACACCTGCAACCCCCCCAAGACCATATGTTAAACTAACCTGGCTTTGTGTGGGGGATGAGAGAAAGACTAGCATACAAACTGGTTAAGACACATCCCCCAAATCCTGTCATAAAATTACAAATAAACTTAGTCGTAAACAGGGGGCAAACATGAATGCCTCTCACCAAAGTAACACTAAATTACATTGCTTTGCCTAAATTACAAATAAAGACATACAAAACATTTATCAAGTTATATGTAAAATCTTACATCACAACAGTCAATAATGCAGTTTAACTTAGAACTGACACATAAACATTCAATAATTCACACAGATAAAAACTATGCAAGCTGCTGTTTTTAATTCCTGACTGTAGTGTTTCAGTAAAAAGTGAGAAATGGAAAGATAAGGGCTTACATTGCTCAGCCATGTCACTTTTGGTGTGATTTACTATTTAATGCAGTTATCTGACCGCTGATAGAGTATAAATATTTTAGGGCACAAACAAAGTTGGTGAATGCTTGTTTTGTAGCTGTTATCTATCTCAACTTGCTTCTTGTCTGTTCATACACTATGCAACTGGAACAGAAAACATTTTATGGACCTTTGTTTAATGGAGAGACATTTTGCCAGATATGCAGGAAGTCACAAAGCAGGTGCCACACGTGCCAGGATGATCTCTTTATATGTAGTAACATGTTTAAGGTACTGATTGAACTGTCATCCAGAAGAGCTAACCCTGCTGTACCTGTTCTAAACTCTTTTTCTTCTGATTCTTGATATATTTTTTTCTCACACTCATTACTGCCAAGCAACAAGGAGATTGTCAAAGAGTGATGGAGAATTGTGGATTTTTTTTTATGTTCAGAAGGTGCTGAGGATAGTGAAATAAAAATGCTGAACACTGCCTTTTGCATATTAATTTTTCTTAAATATTGTGGAAAACTGGCCTCGACACACACAGATACACAGACTCACAAGTTCCAAAACACACATTTTATTTTCTCTCCTCCAGCCTTTTCACAACACAGTGCACAATCACCTCCATTAGATTCAGTCGCATCTTCCATCTTCTCTCTTTTCTGCCCTTTTCTCTGCCGCCTCCACTCCTCTCATTGCAAGATTTGTCCACCTCCTCCCAACTCTGGCTCCCCGAATGGAGTGAGGCGGCCCCTTTTATAGTTCACCTGGATGTGCTCCATGTGCTCTCTGATGACCTTCCTGCAGTCCCCGCTGTCCGCCACAATATTGAATTGAATCAAAAATCTGAGGCATTGCCTACCCCTATTAAAAGATCAGAAAAACATTTCAATGACTCGAAATAAAATTATCTGTATACTTTAAACTTCAGTGGTGTGCAGAAATGGGGAGACCATGAAGAAAAAGTGTTATCATTTCTACATGGTGTGACTGAAATGTATGCAAATCCCCTTAAATGAAAGTCTGTAATGTACACTTTAATCACAATGTCTGAAGTGTTTGATTTGTAATTTTAAACTGTGGAGCAGATGGGCTAATCAAGGAAAAATGGGTCTTTGTCCTAAACATTATGGAGGGCAAGGCATATATAATTCTTCCGACTGTTAATTCAAATCAAGTATCTACTGTACAGTAACTCTATTCTGTATGTGTCACACTTATATCTTGTCATCTGATCTCAGTCCTTCTCTCTTTAACCTCAATCTTAATACAACCGTGTCTTTAACACCAAAACATCACACAACAAACAATCTCTATGGGATACCATTGTTTCCCACACTAGAAAACCACAAGCTGCAGAGTCTTTTCTTTTCTTTCTTTCTTTCTTTCTTTCTTTCTTTCTTTCTTTCTTTCTTTCTTTCTTTCTTTCTTTCTTTCTTTCTTTCTTTCTTTCTTTCTTTCTTTCTTTCTTTGCATATATCGCCCTTGTGTCTCAGCTGTACCTACTCAAAAACATGTGGTCAACCTATACACCACCAGATAGTAAATTTAATACTTCAAACTGCACAAAGTAAAGCAATACACCATGCAATAAAGAAAAATAAAAACAGAAATCCAAACTCGTTGCACCAGATAACGAAAACCTCTTACCATCTGTGCTTAACCTTAAAAAAGGTGTGAATAGTTGAGGGTCTAACAAATGTAAAAAGTTCACCTTTAGTAACCGAATTTCTATTCGCTAACTACTGTTCACTGCATTTGATATCCATCCATCTATTATCCAACCTGCTATATCCTAACTACAGGGTCACCGGGGTTCTGCTGGAGCCAATCCCAGCCAACACAGGGCACAAGGCTGGAAACAAACCCTGGGCAGGGTGCTAGCACACCACAGGGTGCACACACGCACACCAGGGACAATTTAGAATCACCAATGCACCTAACCTGCATGTCTTTGGACTGTGGGAGGAAATCCACACAGACACGGGGAGAACATGCAAACTCCACGCATGGAGGACCCGAGAAGTGAACCCAGGTCTTTTAACTGCGAGGCAGAAGCACTACCACTGTACCACCGTGCTGCCCACATTTGCTATCCTTGTAGAATAAAGCTAGAAATTGTTTAGATCTATATACAGTATAGTGAGAAGAAGAGACAAGAGACATGGCAAGGCTTGGGACAGCCACCTGTTTAATTCGGTATCCTGGCTGCAAAAGCAAACGATTCATGATTGAGTTTACACAACAGAGTCCAAAACAGAACTGCTTCCCAGGGAAAAGGTGTGAGGCTTTATAGGACATTTGGGGGGAAGTGATGTCGTCCTCGGGGTCGGGACCGGAAGTGATGTCGTCCTCGGGGCCAGGACCGGAAGTGATGTGTCCCGAGTCGAGGTGGTGGCTCCTGGTGGGATTTCCCGGGAAAGGCCTACAGGTAACTTAGAAAGAGCGTCAGTGTTCCCCCCCACCCCGGGCAGATGTATTATCAGTCATCTCTAAGCCCTTCAACTGCCTCCTATGCACACTTGTGTGACAATATATATATATATATATATATTCAAGAAATTCATATTCTGAATCACAATCTGATTGTGTGGGTGGTTACCTAACAGGTAATGCTTGTGGTTGGTCAACAAGTCGGCTAACATCCGCCATGGGGCCCTCTTTCAGTTGTGAGAAGCAGATCATAGAATGGTTGAAATAGTTTTACTGTCAAATAATGCAAAGAGTATGCGACACGTGTTTCGCCCTAATTCTGGGCTCATCAGGCATACACACTCACTGCACTCCCTCTCGGGAATCGAACCTCGGGCGTCAGTGGCGAAGCCTCTCACGTTGCGCCACGGCGTGTGCTTCCTTTATTTGACAGTCTGTAGATTGGGGTAATTACATTCAAGGCATTCGTAGTCTGAATCACAATCTGATTGTGTGGGTGGTTACCTACCAGGTAACACTTGTGGTGGCCGACTTGCTGAGTGCAGTGAGTGTGTACGCCTGATGAGCCCAGAATTAGGGCGAAACACGTGTCGCGTACTCTTTGCATTATTTGACAGTGAAATTATTTCAATATATATATATATATATATATATATATATATATATATATATATATATATATATATATATATATATATATATATATATATACACAGTGGAACTTCGCTTTACGAGTAACTTGGTTTACGAGTGTTTTGCAAGACGAGCAAAAATTTTTAATACATTTTGACTTGATAAACGAGCGATGTCTTGCAATACGAGCAGTATGGATACACTTTGTCTGCTGAGCGTCATGTGATCACAACTGAGCTGATGGTTCTTCTCTCTCTCCTTATCTTGCTCGCCAAGCGCGTCTCTCTGTTTACTACAGCATTGTGACTGTGTGTGTGTGTGCGCTGTGACGTGCAAGTCCCCATCTTGCTCCCCAAAACACGAAGCTGAGTCTCAGTACTTTAACACCAGCTTTATTCAGCTTGAAACAGCAACAGCGCTGTTATTTATTGCAGCAGGATCTTTATAATGTTCCTTGTATGACCCATTGACGACAGACGCTTATAGCATGTCTGCGATCTTTTTGGATGCGCTTATACGGCGAACTGCTACAGCACTGGGAGACTGCGATTGCTTTGGGACACTCTTCCGCGTGTCGTCCTGTTGGGTGGAATCCCACATGAGTTTAGAAACTCACACCAGCCATGATTCTTTTTAAAGGTAAAGTGCAGGTTAATTTGTATTATGTATTTTACTTTATATTCTGTATTATCATTTTTATATGAATAGTTTTGGGTTGTGGAACGAATCATCTGAGTTTCCATTATTTCTTATGGGGAAATTCGCTTTGATATATGAGTGTTTTGGATTGCGAGCACGTTTCCGGAACGAATTATGCTCGCAAACCTATGTTCCACTGTATATATATATATATATATATATATATATATATATATATATATATATATATATACACACACAGGGTTGTCCAGATCTAATTATGCAATTTTCATTATGCTATAACTTAAGTTTATTACATAGAGAATTCACAACTGAATGGAGGACAAGTGGGACATTACATGTAAAATCAGTGAATTAATTCAATGTAAGTCCATTTTCATTTATTATGAACAATTCTTTTGTCTTGCATTGTTTTCCTGCATTGCATTAAAAGTTGCATAATTAGATCTAGACCACCCTATACTCTGGAGCCTGGAGTAGTGGCTGCAGGCTCCTCTTATAGCCCACCCAGAAGTGCTCCAGGTGATGATTGACCTAATTCATGCTGCACTTCTGGGTGTGGTTGCATCACCGCCCACACAGCTCAGGAAGCCGTGCAGCTCCCCCTGGCGGTGCCCACGGAGCCCAACAGGGCTGTGCTCTGGTGTTCCACGATTGTGTCCCCGCTGCAACCCAGGGGGGCTGCCACTAAGCATTCCAGGGAACATAGTGTGCAGCCCATGGATGTTCTCTTGGATTCAGTGCCAAAAGGGGTGTCCCAGCCGAGCATGGGTCCCATCCATCCATCACAATATATTATATGTACCATATTTACTCGTGTACCACGTGCCCTCATGTAAGACGCACACCCTAATTTTTACAAAAAAAATCACAAACAAAGTTTTGCCCCATGTAAATGTATTTCATGGGAGTGTCCGCGGAGGAGTGTCGGGAAGCACCTGGAGCCCATCCGGGCTTGTATAAAAGGGGCCGCCTCCCTTCATTCGAGGACTGGAGTCGGGCGAGGAGTGGACGAAGTCTGGCTGGAGAGGAGTGGAGGCGGCCTAAAGAAGAAAAGGCACTGAAGAGAGAGGCCTGGACTTTGGGAGATTGGTGCAGAGGCACTGGGTTGTGCACTAAACTGTAAATAGTACTGTAAATAAATATGTGTGTGTTGGGTAAGAAAATGTTGTCCGCCTGTCTGTGTCCGGGTCTCGTTCCACATGTGCTATAAGGACAGATTTAGGAGAGATGAAGAAAACCAGCAGCCCCCTCCCCCAACTTTTCTTTCAGAAGGATACAAAAATGCAGTAGAGGAACTGGTCTGAAATTATAATACTAACCAGCATTTGTCAAGTTTAGTTTCATTTGGCAAGATGTGGTAAAAAAAAATAATTTCACAGAGACTCCCCACAGACTTAAATGACGCCTGTTGTAGACTTGTAACCACGAGCTGAACTCTTTCTTACCATAATGGGCAAATTCAAGCACTATTAGAAAGCAGAGAGTTGTAACTGGAAGTGGACTGTAACTCTGTCAGAAGGGGCTACATTTTTTTTCTGTAAGACAAGGCTTATGCATTTCTTCACTCTTTCTCTGGATAAAGAAAATAAATCGACTTTCATTGAGCCAAAAATTTACAGACCTCAGAGTTCTTACACCTGGATACTCAGAAATGCTGCTGAGCAGTCGTTGGGGGTCATAAACTCTGAGGTTTACTCCTCCAAACTTAACATCTGTGTCAGGGACTGAAATCAACCTGGGGGAAGAAGCCTTACTTCAAGAAGGAAGCTACAGTACTTAAAGTCTTTTGCAAGAAATAGTCAGGAGCGAAAAAGGCAAAGCGATTAACACACAAATTGAGCTGAGGAAGACAATACCACCCTAAAGACAAGGAAGAAGGCTAAGTCAATGAACACATATGTCACCATGAGCAAAGACCAACAACACTCAACATCACACAGTGGCAGAAGTCACCCTTAAAGTCACGGTATTGTAAAATTGTTATATTTTCAATAAGAATAATTTGATTAAGTTGGAACTCTAACTAGCCAGTAAACCGCCATTATTACTGTGTAGATGATTAACTGTGTCAAGTAAACTCTACCTTTAACAAGTCTTTAATGTCCTTGGAGCATTAGCGGCATTAAGATTGTGTAAGGAGATGGACCTAAATATGTTGTTTACTCGATTATGTTGACCTCCTTTGTAAGTCGCTTTGGTTAAAAGTGTATGCTAAGAAAATAAATGTAATGTTAAGTGTGTGACACAGTGGTTAAGGCTTTGTACTACAGGCCCTGAGTTTGTGGTTTCACATCCCGCCACTCATAACCTTTGACCATGAGCGAGTCATTTCACCTGCCTTTGCTCCAAATGGAAAAAATAAAAGAAATTTAAACAATTACATGTCAAACGTTGTAAGTCACCATGAATTAAGGTGTCAGACTAATAATAATGTATGCAGTAATGACTAATTTACATTCTTAAAAAAAAATAAATAAAAAGCCGTGGTACAAATCAGGGTGGGCCATGAGTTAAGTAAGTAGGCATGAGCCTAAGTGGATCCAGTACTGACTCTGCATCTGGTTTAGAGACAAAGGAATTGCAGCCTAATGGTTTAGCCCTCTTTTACCCACACCAGTACATTGGAGTAAGATTAAGATGACCCGGATGTCACATTAAGATTCCAAAAGAGAATTAATAAATAAAACAGCTTGTAAAGTTAAGAAATCTCTGAAAACCTTTCAATTGCTCCACTTGTCCTCTACTTTTCTTACTAAACATGATCCCCTTGGATAATGACCATAAACCCTATAAATCTGTACATTTAGATTTTTCAGATCTTGTGAAAAGCTCTGCCTTCTTGACATTTAAAGTTGTTAATGTGTTTCAAAGCCAAATGCAATCTCGTCTTGGTCAGTGGAATTTACTTCAAGAAGTCAGCGGAACTTCCATCCATTTTCTAACTCGCTGAATCCGAACACAGGGTCACGGGGGTCTGCTGGAGCCAATCCCAGCCAACACAGGGCACAAGGCAGGAACCAATCCTGGGCAGGGTGCCAACCCACCGCAGGATATTCATGTTTTTTCATATATTATTGAAAAAAGCTGGGATGTCTATTTAAAATTGATCTGATACACTTCAGTATTCGGAAAAATATACGTCATTGTTTTTTCATGCAGTATTTAGGTTTAAATAGCAAGCGATCAATTTTCCTGAGAAGCCCTATTTTATGTAGCATCTGCTAGCTTACCTGCCCTGATGTGTTTATTTTGTATATACAGTATATTTTTTATTAATTTTTTCATACTGTAATGTGAAGTGATCTTTAAAAAATTTACTATAGGGCTCATTTCCAAAAAGATAAATGACTGAACTTTGCAATAATAGTTGTAAAAATAGCAGTAGAGGAAAATAAGCATTTTTGCATGTGGAATAACCTTTATGGAACCAAATTTCTTACCTTTCACCCAAAAAAACTGGAAAATCCTACAAATTCTTGCTTTAGTGACTCACAGTAGTGAAATTATATGCTGTAAAGAACAAGACAAGATGTCAATGGTGATGTCAAAGGTATAATGGTCATCAGTCTTCCATTGTACAGTGAGGAGGAAGAGAGAAGCCATTATGACACAGTGCCAACCACTGGTTCACCTGATAATTACCAGCAGTAGAGCCCTGTAGCTGCCTCCTATGTGCACACATGTGACAATAAAATCATCAGCCGCAAGGCAGGAACAGGGTGCTAGTGGGTCACAGGGTGAACACACTCATACAAATAAACACTCTAGGGTCAATGTAGTGTCACCAATCCTCCTTACCTGCATGTCTTTGGACTGTAGGAGGAAACCCACGCAGACACTGGGAGAACATCCAGACTCTACGCAGGGAGGACCTGGGACGTGAACCCTAGTCTTGTTACTGTGAGGCACAGCACCATCACTACCACTTACTCTGCACCATCGTGGGACTATCCCTACCGAAATCAGTTTGGTAAGGGTCAAGAGTGAGGCCTAGGTACACCTAGGTAAAACCTAATTTACAGTGCCGAGTTCATTTAATAATTCATTGGTTTATATATTCCTTTTCTATTGATTACTTACTGTTCAAAAACCAGCTCTGGCTTACTTTATACTGTTTTTTTCCTCAGCATATATTTACTTTCTCCTGGAAATATGGAGGCATCGAATTTTTCATGGTTTCAGCATGAGTATGGAACAGAATGGAATTTATCTGATATAAACTACACTGACTTGAACTTGGAGGAATTCAGTAATTCGACTTTCTGGTTACAAGAAGAACCAACATTAGTGACGTTTCAGGCCCATCACATTCTGGTGTTGTTTTTTTTCACTGTGATTTTCTTTCTGGGAATATCAGGGAATGCTGTAGCTATTTGGATTTTAGGATTTAAAATGAAATGCACGGTCAATTCAATCTGGTTCTTAAATCTCGCTTGTGCTGACCTCCTTCGCTGCTTCCTTCTCCCTTTCACGATGCATACTATTGTTCATGACTATCATTGGATGTTTGGCTTTTCAATGTGCAAGATCATGCCTGGCTTCTTTCTTATCTGCATGTTCAGCAGTAACTTTTTTCTCTCTGTTATCAGCCTGGACCGCTTTGTTCTTGTGGCTAAGCCTGTGTGGTGTCTAAACCACCGAAAGCCCCGTCATGCCAGTGTTGTTTGCTTGCTGGTCTGGATGCTCTCCATGCTTTTTGCTCTTCCGGTATTTATTTACCGGAGAGAGTTCAAAGGACTATCTGGTAACAAAATTTTCTGCTTGCTTGACCTTAGTCACTTTACTCAAAATTCTCAGCTGGTAAAGCTTGAGATGATAATCCATCACTTCCTGCTGGGGTTCCTCTTCCCGTTTGGTTTCATCACTGTTTGCCATTTCCTCATACTCCAACGAGTGAGTCAAAATGGCAGAGGATTTGGAAACAGGTCAAAGAAAATGATGAGGCTGATCTGTGCGGTGATTGTGACCTTTTTTATATGTTGGCTGCCATATCACATCAAGAACTTTCTATTTATCTTAACCCCAATTTCCATTTGGAATTTCAACCTACTGACCATCAATATCTATGCGCTTGCTCTTGCCTATTTCAGTGGCTGTCTCAATCCTCTAATCTATATATGTATGGGTCAGGGCTTCAAGGAACACTTGCAAAAGACCCTAAGGAGTGTGATGGAGAACTTCATGCCGGATGATGGGCCCTCTCATTGTGAAGCCACTGCCACCACTAAATCCGTCTCAGCAAGTGAAGGATCAGGCAAAAGATGGAAAAGATAGACAGAGAAAGCTGCAACCACTGTTTATAAGGATAGACAAATCCACACAATCAACCAATGTTTGTGTCCTTGGTGTAGATAGGGCCTTATCATTGTTCACCATAAGTGAGAAAGGGAAAGGGGGTGCTGTCATGGAATGATCAATGGAAACAGTGATAACATGAGTGCTTCTCTCAAACATAAGAGAAGAGCATGTTGCTTTTTTCCCCAGCTTTTTCATTAAGTTAATATGCTGCCCCCATTGCCAAATGCATTCATGCAACTAAAACAACGAGGTGTGTGTTAGGTTCTAAGTTTTATAGTATAAGGACTGCAGGGGCTGCTCAGTATTTGCTCATGATTATATGAGGAGGAAAGGTGCACACCAGGACTTGTCTCTAGTACCATCCACGTTGGGGCTACAGAGGAATGGAAACCTCACGTAGATCAAATTCTGCCTCAGATGAACCAGAAATATCCTTAAACATCTGCTGATCCAGAAGAGCTGTGGTCACCTGAAAAATTTCACTGTGTCATTCACTACTTACTGTGGATTTCATAACCTTCATGCCCAAAGAAGGCCAACAACACACCGATAATGGCAGACACTGAGGATTCTCAAGAAACCCACAAGCCACTACAAAAGGCTACAAAACCACCATTCAGGTGACTGGGCCCCCAGATCTCTAGGCAATGTAAAATGCAGTAGCTGTAATCATGAGCTTTTTTCTATTATGGGACAGAATAATCTGCCCAAACTAGCTTCAGGCTTGGGGTGGCTTGTCTGTAGATTAATTAGTCATGAAATAAACAAAAAAAAAAATAAACGCTTTAAATTGATTTTTTCAGTAAGATAGGATAAAATGTAATGTATAATGTGCTCTCTGTGTGAAAAATCTGTTGCATTAGCCTCTATGTGTGTGCCGATTAACATGGGAGTCTGTACTGAGAGGTAATCCAATAAAGAAGAAGGACCTCCTCTGCGTCCCCTTTTGTCAATTATGTTATTAACCCTTTAAACTCCGCCTCATATTGATCCATATTCTCCTACTTTGATTTAATTAGCTATAACTTCATCACCCTTCATCCAATATTTGTGCTCTGACCCTCAAAATAAAAATCAGACATTTCGCTTTCAGAATTTTACAGCTGGAGAATTTGTTAAGTTGTACTCATAAGTTGCAACAACATAAGTTGCAAAATTCACTGATGTTTGTATCAAAACAATGCACTTTGAAAGGTATTTTAATTTCCAAAGATGTTGGAATAAGCTTCCCAACACTATAAAAGTGTCTTGCACTGTGTCAGGAACAGCCAGAAAAAAAATGTAATGAAAACATCCACGAGTATTATGTCTAGTGTTACTGTTTTAAAGGAGTACAGAAAACAAGATTCTTTTTCCCCACTTTTACTGTTTATAAATAAGTATTGTGGCCGACCCCGGCCGGGACGCCTCTCTCTTGTATGGACCAGGGGCCTCATGTATAACGCCGTGCGTAGAACTCGCACTATAACATGGCGTAAGCACAAAAGCCGAAATGTGTTTACGCACAGAAAAATCCAGATGCAGGAATCTGTGCGTACTCCAACTTCCACGTTCTTCCGCTACAAAAATCCCGATCAGAGTGAAAAGTAACGCTCGTGCACGCGCTTTATGTAACGCCCCAACTCCTCTCAGAATTACACCTATTTGAATATGCAAATCGGCGGCACGGTGGCACAGTGGTAGCGCTGCTGCCTCGCAGTTAGGGGACCTGGGTTCGCTTCCCGGGTCCTCCCTGCGTGGAGTTTGCATGTTCTCCCTGTGTCTGCGTGGGTTTCCTCCGAGCGCTCCGGTTTCCTCCCACAATCCAAAGACATGCAGGTTAGGTGGATTGGCGATTCTAAATTGGCCCTAGTGTGTGCTTGGTGTGTTTGTGTGTGTCCTGCGGTGGGTTGGCACCCTGCCCAGGATTGGTTCCTGCCTTGTGCCCTGTGTTGGCTGGGATTGGCTCCAGCAGACCCCCGTGACCCTGTGTTTGGATTCAGCGGGTTGGAGAATGGATGGATGGATGAATATGCAAATCAATATAAATCGCCCTTAAGCTCAGCCTTCTGTGAAAAGACAATAGGAAAAGCACGGGGGGAAACATAAGAATTTCAGCGAATACCAAGTGGAGGCAAAGGAAAAACATACTATTTATTCAAATAAACCGTGGTATAATCAACAAAAGGAAGTTGATCATATGACATAGCGTGTTGGAGAAACTTGAAAGCTCACGTTCACAAAATCAGACAGTGCCGGAAATAAAAAAGAAGTCACATATCAAAGTCACCATGAAAAGAAGAGTTGTAAGCCCACTGTCTGAGTGTCATATGAAAGCTTATTAGGGTACAGAGAAAAAAGGCACACGGTGTGGAAAAAGCACGAAATGTCAACTTCAATTTCGACATTTCCACTTTAATCACGTAGTTTATTTTGTCATTAAAGTAGAACATCATAAACTTCATCTTAAAATCGTTTAATTAACCAGTTTCTCAAATCACATCGTAATTAAAGTAGCACGTTAAATGCTTTGTTTTGTATTTGATCTTCTATGTGCTCTATGTGTGTGAATCACTACTTGCTTTTTAAACCGGCTCTCTTCCTCCAACTGGACACAGAATCAATTACATTCGTGATATTACAGTTCTCTGAATAACTAAAATACTGAGATGTATACGTGATGTCATTTTCATGATGATAAGCACGTTATTAAACATGTGTTTCACTTGGATGAAATAATTTATTGCAGCAGTACTCAGGGGCGGCTCTAGGCTTGTGGTGGCACTGGGCAGAGGAAGAATCGGTGGCTCCTTCGCCCGCCAATATCAGTAAGGTAGCTTATGCACGGTGGATGGCCTCGTCCGTTGCAGACACTGCATAGCCGCCTCGTGCTCATGACACAAGAGTTTAACTTTTGTCGAAATTCACTGCTGCGTTTTTAGCTGTGTTGTTATTTTCTCTTTCTGTTTTATATTCAATATATATTGGCGTAGCCGCCACTGCAGTCCTTGCTTTTCTTTCCCTAAGTAATCGATCGCCACACAATCAGCTCTGTAATAGAAGTTAAGCCATCTGTAAGCTTAGCGCCGATTCTTCAAAACGTTTAAGGAACATTGAAATATCTTCGTAGTTTAATTATTCTATCCGTAACGACGCTCCCAGTGAAGAATATAGATTATTTAAATGAAGTTAAAGTTTTATGTGTATAATTTAATAAACATATTTTGCTGCATTTCACCTTAAAAATGATATCGTCATCATATGTAAATACGCGCTTTATAAAGTGTCTCAGGTTGTGCAATATTAGAACTGTAGTGCAAGTTTACAGTGGGGTGATTGTACTTATAAGTCCTAACAGTTCTACAAGGTGCACTTGATTGAGTGCATTTAAAGTTCTTGGGATGAAACTGTTTCTGAACCGCGAGGTCCATACAGGAAAGACTCTGAAGCGTTTTGCCATGGCTGAGGCAGCGTGTGCTTGATGCTGTATCCTGATAATTCTCTTTCCGATCAGCTGCTGCTGTGATTCACACTCAGATACAGTGATATAAATGCTCCGAGTGGTGCAGTGAGAGTAATTTGGAAAAAGATGATCCGCTGTGGCAACTCCTAACGGGAGGAGCTGAAAGAAGAAGAAGAGGAAGAAGAGGAAGAAGGAGAAGTGAGAGTAACAACACTAAAGCAGTTATGGTATTTGGAATACTATGGCTGTTCCCTGGACCATTATATTGTTACAAGTTAATTACAATCAGATTCGTTACACTAATAAACAATATGTGGTTAGTTTCAGTGTATTTATAAAGCCGGTTCAGGAAAATAATGAGTAACCACATAGGAACAGTACCATTGCTTTGATGCTGGGTGCCGCCAGTCTGCAAAACCGAGCGGAGAACTTGCGTACGACAAGGCATGAGGTACCGTGGAAAAGTGCGTGGCTTTACGCCAAGTGTAGGTTTTATACATCACGATTTGAACGTGGAAAAGTTCTTACACAACATTTCTGTGCGTACGCACCGTTTATACATGAGGCCCCAGGGGAGCAAGCCCGGTTAGGACAGTACCTTCCCCAGAACACTAGATGGCAGCTCCCCTGGGTTGCAGCAGTGCCTAGGACTCCCGCAGGGCTTCATGGGAGTTGGAGTTTGGTGCAGCCCTCTTTGTGATCCATCGGCACCACTAGGGGGTGCTGTAGCTGCTGCTCAGCCCTATAGAGCAGCTCTTCCGCCACACCTGGAAGTGCTGCCAGAAATAGGTCATCAAGCAGCTGGAGTACTTCCGGGTGCCTTATTAAAGGAGCCAGCATCCACTACTCTGAGGGCCAGGAGTAGGAGGACGAAGCTTGCCCGAGGAAGAGTGGAGGAGCAAAAAAGAGAAAAGAGAAGGAAAAGTATTGTGTTGTGCTGGGAAAGGCGTGTTATACTTGTGGGGAACAGGGAAGGTGTTTCCCACAAGGGAAAAATAAAATGAAAACCGATTGCGTGCTTTGAATCTACGTCTGTCTGTGTCAGGGCTGGCCTTTACAGTATCCATAGCATACATATCCACAAATGAAGATCTATGGCCTATGTATCATTTTGAAGGGCAGAAAAATGTTAGAAAATGTATAGTTGGCACAGTAATTATACTGTGTATCCAAATCACAATACCAATAGTTGCAAGATTCAAAAAAATAAATATTCTAAAATATAGAAAGTGAAAAACATAGTGTGGTATACGGCCGGCCATTCATCCCTGCCAATACCCCTAGGCCGCCAGATGGAACGCTCCCTACAGCATTGAGGTGCCCCGAATGCCAGCAGGGAATCATGGACAATGGAGTGTTTATTCACAGCCCTTCTGGATACCATGGGGGCCGCCAGAGGACGCTGCAGGGAGAATCAAGGACTATTTTCCCTACAGCCCAGAAGTACGTCCCAGTCACGTGGACAGAAGAAATGACGTGCTTCTGGGTTGAAGAAAAGGAGTTTTCACCTGACCTGGAAGTGCTGGATAATCACATGGACTGAGGGATCAGAAGCACTTCGGGGTCAAGCACTGTGAGAGATCCCAGATGGGCGAGCTGAGTTGGGAGGAAGGGAACAACGCGTGTGGGAGAGGAGGATTGGTTATTATTGTGATTATTGATATAGTTTATGAGTATTGTGGACTGGAGGGTGTTTAGTGTACATTATTGTCCAAATAAAAATGATTATTGGACTTTTATCTGGTGTCTGGCGTCTGATCAGAGGGTTCAAGGGGACAATAGCGCCCCCTATCTGTCACAATAGAAAGGGGAATATGCTGTCATTTGAAAGTTGGAACAACCTTCTCATTTAGTAGATAAAAATCTGTCCATCAAATTGTACACAAATTAAATCAGAATGTTCAAGAAAGCAATTGGAGGGTTTTGGTTAGGGAAGATGTTGTGCACTTGACCCATCTTTGAAGGAAGAAAGAAAAACACTACAATGTGATATTCCATCCATCCATTATCCAACCCGCCGAATCCGAACACAGGGGTCTGCTGGAGCCAATCCCAGCCAACACAGGGCACAAGGCAGGAACCAATCCTGTGCAGGGTGCCAACCCACTGCAGGACACACACAAACACACCCAGCACACACCAAGGCCAATTTAGAGTCGCCAATCCACCTAACCGGCATGTCTTTGGACTGTGGGAGGAAACCCACGCAGACACGGGGAGAACATGCAAACTCCACGCAGGGAGGACCCGGGAAGCGAACCCGGGTCTCCTAACTGCGAGGCAGCAGCGCTACCACTGCGCCACCGTGCTGCCCACAATGTGATATTGAGGTATGTAATATGGCATTTTAACAACAAAACACTGTACTTTAATAATAGCAATGAGGAAATGAATAAGTTTATGGAGTTTATTTGTAAAGTATGCATTATTGTATTGGTCCAAAACAAGATACTCTAATAGGGTTGTTCACTTTTAAATGTTATGGTAAGGAGGACATACACCTGTAACATAAGGCATTTCTATTTTGAGTTTCTTTAAAGATGTAAAGATGCCAAGGCACCTCTACCTTAAAACAATACACAAAGGAATACATAATGATATGGGGAGAAAATACAAATTTCTCAAAAATAATAATCAGGTTGGGATTTGAACCCAACTGCTATGCCTCTATACAGAGAAGCTCTTTCAGTGGTTAATTATCATAAAGCAATTTAAACAGCAAATGGAAGTAAAAATAACAAGAAATCAATTAATGAACGGAAACACTAAAAATCGTAAATAAATGCAGGACAGAAAATAGGGGATGCCAACAATCTGATTAATCTGTCTACATCAAGTCTGCCAAATAGTAATTTCACCAGATCTTAGCTCAGGTTTTGTGGTAATTTGTCTTTTTGTTTATTCATTTCTCATATATTGGAACTTTGTTTGTGACATTATATATTATGAGAAACAACCTGCAAAGATCGGAGTCCCAGCTGGGCTTGAGTGGGGAGCCTTACTTCTCCTGGACGCCAATAATGTGGAAGGACAGGGGAAAACAATGCATACAGAATATTGTCTCCCACCATACGCTAGGTTGCAGTATCCCTATGCCTCGGTACCCACTCAGACACCAACAGGGAATGGCAGGAATTGTTTTCTGATAGCATAGCACTGCTGGGGTCCATGGGTGCTGCTAGAGGGTGCCACAGGGAGTTACACTCCCTAATCTTTGGGACTTCTGCATGGCCCGGAAGTGCTTCCGATGGGTGAAGCCCTGGTTGCTTTGGCAGCACACCAAGCAGGTCAGACAAGACTTCCCTGACCCCAGCTACGAAGTCAAGTACTTCCTGGGGAATTCCCAGGTGTTCCCAAGCCAGACAAGAGATATAATCTCTCCATTGTGTCCTGGGTCTGCCGCAGGGTCTCCACCTAGTGGGACGTGCCCAAAGCAGCTCTGTGGGGGACATTCTTACAACATGTCCAATCTACCTCATCTGGCTCTTCTCGATCCAGAGGAGCAGTGACTCTACTCTGACACTTTCCCAAATTACTGAGATTCTCATCCTATAATGGAGTTCCAGCCCTGCCGCCTTTAGATCAGGGACACTGTTCCTCCCAATAACGCCTCACTAGGTGTCTTCATCATTATCCACGTGGACACTGATATCTACCAGCAGAACTATGAAGTCCTCAATTGGGACCCTTTCCAGAATCCACACCAATGGCTCCAAGAAGCCCTGGTACACTGAAGTGGCATTTGATACATTAGGCACATATGGAAGTCACAGTACTCCCCTCTGCGATCTTCAGCCACACAGAGGCAGCCCTCTTGTTCTCTGGGACAAACTCTAATATGGCATTGACCAGACAGGGACTCAATTAGAAGCCCACTCCCATTCAACATATTTCCCCCAGGTAACTCCAGAGTAATGGGGAGTCCAATCTTTTTCTGGAGGTTTGGTTCCAGAACTAAAACAAGTGAGTGGAATTGAGCCCAACTACATCTAGTTGGTAGCTCTCCGCCTCACCCACCAACTTTGGCTCCTTTGCCCTAAGAGAGGTGACATTCCACATCCCAAGTGTCAGTTTGTGTGTCTGGGCTCCAGTCTGTCAAGGCCTCTGCTTCGACTACGGCCCAGGTCACATTGCAGCCGGCCCCTTTTCCTCCTGTATGTGGTGTGCTCACAGGTGTTTATATATATTCTTCATATCTCTATGTGATTTAAGTCTGAGCTTTGGCTGGGCCACTCAAGAATAGTCAGGGACTTGTCCCGAAAGGCAACTTAAGTGTTGTCTTGGCTGTATGCTTCAGGTCATCGTCAGGGCAAAAGGCAGCATCATCCCAGTCTGAGCTGGTATGAACTCTGGACCAGGTTTTGTTCAAGGACCTCTCTATATTCAGCTGCATTCATTATTCCCTTAATTCTGACCAGTCTTCCTGTTCCTGTATTGAGAAGATTCAGGAGCATCCCAATAACATGATTTTGGCTCCACCATGGGTAATGAGCAGTACCATGTCTTCACCAGATATAGTGTCTGAAGTTCTGCCCAAATAGTTCAACTTTTGTTTCATCAGACCAGAGAATCCAGTACTCTTGAGTGCCCTTTACTCAAGAGTGGCTTCCATTTAGCCTCCTACCATACATGCTTGATTGAGAGAGAGCTGCTGAGATGTTTATCCTTTTAACAGGTTCTCCTATCTCAGGAGATGACTTCTGAAGCTCTGTTAGAGTCATTTTTCAGTTCTTGGTCACTTCCCTGACTATGCCCCTTTTGCCCAGTTGCTCAGTTTGACCAAAGAGCCATCTATAAGAAGAATTCTTGTGGCATCAGACTACTTCTGTTTCACAATCATTGAGGCTACTGTGCTCCTGGGAACACTCAAAGCTTTAGAAATGTGATCTGTGCCTCACCATAATTTGATTGTGTAGGTCTACAGAGAATTCCTTGGATTTCATAGCTTGGTTTTTTGTCCTGACATGCTTTGTGAATTGTAGGACCTTCTATACACAGGTAAACGTGTGTGCTTTTTAAACAATTTCCAGTCAGTTCAGTTTGCCACAGGTGGCCTCCAATCAAGTTCTAGACACATTTTAAGGAGAATTAAAGCAAACAGCGGATACTCAAGTGCACAATGTAGAGAATTTGGAGTGTCACCAAAAATGATCTCACAGATATGAGGGATTTTAGTTTTTGATTTTTAATAATTGATATATGTATTTAGAGTGAATGTAAAAGTTTCAATATTTTATTGATTCACTGACATTAAAATAGAATTGTAAAAACTGACAAAAAACGATGACAGGCAAATATATGCAAAAAAGTTTTTTTCGACCATCCTCCTTTCACTTTCTTAGATTTACAGTGGAGACTGACTGGAATGCAGGCTGGGATGGACAAGACTGGAAGGTACATATACATGCTTCTATTATTGATTTCCATGTTTGTTTTGGGGCGGCACGGTGGCGCAGTGGTAGCGCTGCTGCCTCGCAGTTAGGAGACCCGGGTTCACTTCCCGGGTCCTCCCTGCGTGGAGTTTGCATGTTCTCCCCGTGTCTGCGTGGGTTTCCTCCGGGCGCTCCGGTTTCCTTCCACAATCCAAAGACATGCAGGTTAGATGGATTGGTGATTCTAAATTGGCCCTAGTGTGTGCTGGGTGTGTTTGTGTGTGTCCTGCGGTGGGTTGGCACCCTGCCCAGGATTGGTTCCTGCCTTGTGCCCTGTGTTGGCTGGGATTGGCTCCGGCAGACCCCGTGACCCTGTATTCAGATTCAGCGGGTTAGAAAATGGATGGATGGATGGATGGATGGATGTTTGTTTTGAACAAGTTACAAGAGCGCAAAATATTTTGGAGATTAACTAATATAAGTCATTTGAAACTTCAGAAGAGTAGATTCAGATTCCTATTTATAGCATTTATTACTATGTAGAATCTGAAGTTAAGGCAGATTGCAATATCTTTGTTGTTGGTTGGTAAGCTATGCTGTAGAGTCTGAATAGTTTTAAAAGAGAAAGTCTATAGCACCCTCTAGTGGTTAGTTTGCTTCCTTTACATTGAGTTTTGTTGCTGTCAGAACTTTATGTGTTAACAATACACAATTTATAACTATTCTTAATGCAGTATTATTTTTTCTGATCATGCCTCTCCACTCATAATAGATGGAGAGAACTATGGCACAGAGTTATATCTGGTTTTAACTGGATTAGGAAACAAGGTATCTCATTTGTCTTTATTTATTTAATTTGTAATAGTTTGGCATAGTCATGCTATTGTGTAGGTGGTGCAGGACACATTTAATTTTTATTAGATTCCTTGCTTTTGGGGTTAGGGGGGATGGGAGTCATGGGTTCAAATTTATTTATGAAAATGTTCATTAAAAGGGGAGCAAGCTTCTCAAAGACCCACACAAAAGGGCAGAGCTGCCCTTAATTCTGGACTCGGCCTACTAGAATAGCCTTGACCACAGGCTGCCTCACCCCAAACTCAAAAGGCAGACTTCCTGACCTTCACAAGTGCAAGCTGAGGCTAATACTTGTAAAGTTCAATACATTTTAAAAATGGCCACCGATATAAAAAGAGTGAGATAAAAACTGTAAAACCATATGGACAAAGAAAAACAAACAAATTTCCTTGAATATTTCCAATTTTAATTATAAAGAATTCAAAAACGAACACAAAAATTAATGTTGAATCAAAATAGCTAAAATAGGTTATGGCTTTAAAGGTAAGAACATAATGCAAACGCATCAAAATGAATCATGATCTAGAAAACAGAACCTGTGACCACATTTAAAACCCAGAAGATCCAATGCAAATACAAAAATCACAAAGGGTACATTTTGCACAAACACTAGGAAGGTTTTCTTTACACAGAGAACCACAGACATATGGAATAAGCTACCAAGGAGAGTGGTAGACAGTAAGACTTTTAGGACTTTCAAAACTTGACAAGATGTTTTTTTAGAAGAATTAAGTGGATAGGACTGGCGAGCTTTGGTAGGCTGAATTGGACTATTCTAGTCTGGAATGTTCTAATGTTATAATCTCAAGACTTGGTGATCAAAACAAAGAAGTAATGAGGAATCTGACCATTCTACCAGTAGCTTCGGCTTTTATACAGTCTTCTCAAGCACTACACTCTTTAAAATGCTGGTTCTTTAATGGCACTTTAAGGTTCTTCACTGGGTTGTCTGGTTCCTTGTAGAACTATTGCTTGACAAAGCACCATTTTGTTCTGGGAAAGGTTCTTTTCATAAGAAGTTGGTTCTTTGTGAATTTCCTATTGGGATTAATCAAATATCTATCTATCTATCTATCTATCTATCTATCTATCTATCTATCTATCTATCTATCTATCTATCTATCTATCTATCTATCTATCTATCTATCTATCTATCTATCTATCTATCTATCTATCTGTCTTTGTGCTTTGAAAGACTTCATAATGTGTATAAAAAAACTCAAATCATTAATGTTTGGTTGGCTACCTAGCAGGACATTAACAGATTAAGAATACCTGCACATGGTTTGAGTTACCTAGCAGGTGTGAAAGCTGGCCCGGACACAGACAGACGGACAGCATTATTTCACCCAACACACTCTTTATTTTGCAATATTTACAAGTTCGTGTATCAACAAACCCCAGTGCCTCCAGCACTGATTTACCCAAGTCCAGGCCTTACAGTGTCTTTGCCTCTCTTTTCCTTATATACTGCTCCCGGATGAGCACCAGGTGTTTCCGGCATTCCCTCCTTGGCCACGCCCCAGCGTGGCGGAAGTGCCGGCTGTCCTCCCGGCAGCTCTCTGGGCTCCACAATAAGTCTTCCCCCCAGCACTTCCTGGTGTGGCGGAAGTGCTGGGCTCCAGGGTTCCTCAGGCTCCAGGGCGCCGCCTGGCGGTGGCTACGGGCCCCTACAGGGTTGGGCTTCCAAGCCCTCTACCCGTGGCCCCCAATACAACCAGGGCGATCGCCCCCTTGCGGTCTGGAGGAGGCACAAGCCCTCCTCTGGTCCTCCTGGGCGTCCCGGCTGGGCTCCATCCCCGGCCAGGGACCACACGGGATAAACCGGCATCGGGGCGCCGCCTGGTGGTGACCTCGGGTCCCTACAGGGTTGGGCTTCTAAGCCCTGTACCCGAGGCCCCCAAAATGACCAGGACGGACGCCCCCTTGCGGTCTGGAGGAGGCACAAGCCCTCCTCTCGTCCTCCTGGGCGTCCCGGCCTGGCTCCAGCCCCGGCCGGGGACCACACAGGATATGATTATCAAGAAAACTTGACTGAGCCTGTGTGATTGTATGCAGCGTGAGTCCTTTAAAAATCAGCAACCAATTGTGATTTCACAAACCTGTTATCATCTGTTCATGGCTGGTTATGGAGCCTGTCTAAATAAACAAAGTTTTATTTTATTTTTTTCTAGAACCTTCATGTGGATGACTCCTTTCAGAACCAAATCACTTTGGCACTTTACTTTAAGAGTGTACACTTTTAAAACTCCTGGTTCTTGAAGGGTTCTTTACTGGGTTGTGTGGTTCCTTGTAGCTCCTTTGCTTGACAAAAAAACATTTAATTCTGGGAAGGGTTCTTTGAATATGAAGTTGATTCTTTGGTCTTTTGAAAAGTTTCCTAATATGTGGAAAAATAGAAATCAGTAGGCGAACTACTACAGATCAATAAAACCGGAACTGAGATTGATTTGTCTTTTTGAAAATCAGGAGCCATTGGTATTTCACAAATCTGTTACCATTTTTACATGGTTGTTTACTGTATGGAGTTTGTTATGAACATACATAAATAAACGATTCTTTCTGGAACCTTCATTTGGATGGGTATTTTGGGAATAAAAATGGTTGTCCTATGGTATCACTCTGAAAAACCACTTTTACTTTTAAGAGTGTACATAAAAGTAACAAGGCAGGTCAGGTTGGGGAACATGCACTGGTACAGTGCATTGATGCACCCCCCCACAGGATAAAACATCTCTGGATCCAGGTTGGCAACCTCCCAGGCAGACACGTGGTCCAGTCCCACCCTCCAGAAATGACCACCTATCTGGCACAGCCAGGTGTTACGTGGGCATTCCCTTGGCCTGGTTCAGCCACTCGGGTCCTCACCAATCAGTTAGTGCCGTAATTGACGCTCCCTCTCAATGCATTCACGACTCCATTCGACACAAAATCAAACCAGCGGTACCCAAGGATTCTCTGAAGAGACACAGTACCATCTTCATCTCAGGTCACTGGATAGCGTCCATGTCTCGCAATCATATAACAAGACAGGAAGCACCAGGACTCTAAAGACTTGGACCTTCATCCTTTTACTGAGATATCAGGAGCACCACACACCCCTTTCCAGTGACCTCATGACCCCCCTATGCTCTCCCAATCTGTCTACTGACCTCACAGGAAGAGACACCAGGGATGTGAATGTCACTGCCGAGACAAGTAAACTTCTCGATGAAGTCCACACTCTCTCTGCAGACAGACACACTGCTGATGGCCGCGCCTAAGAGGTCATTAAAAACACTATGCACATCATAACACAAAATAACAAGGTTAATAAACCAGCGGTTCCCAAACTGTGGTACGCATACCACTGGTGGTACGCAGAGCCTTTTCAGGAGGTACACATCGCAGTCCCTGAAATTTAATTTATCTGTGCAAAACCCTTTATGACAAGCCTGTTGTGAGTAAAAACCAATGAAACTGTTTAAATACAATAATACGTGGATTCCCAAATTTAGTGTGGTGTGAAATTTCGTCATCTGAATAAATAAAACCTATTATTCGAATCAGTATTTAGTTCATTTAACGCTACCATAATTCCGTTTCGCGGAAGTCATCTTCTACTTCTTCACTGTTTGAGCTTTTGGTCACTAGATGAAAGCACAACGCCGACACTATTTAGTCTTCAGTAACTCTGCCTCACAGAAACCGCTCGCGTTTGTTGTTATACATGCACTGCCACATCGTAGTCACTAGATCTAAACACAACGTCGATACCATTTCGTCTTCAGTAACTGCGTCACATACAGGCCGAAGGCAGGATTTAGTTTTGGGGCGGAATTTATCAATTTATGTACATGCACAAATTTTTTCATTAATTTTATGCATAATTTCTTCCAATTCTTTAACTTTTATTCAGATTTCGGGGCGGTTTAGACCCGAACTCCCCCCCTTACAGCTCTCCCTCCCTTTCAACAAGGTGCGGGTGGCACGCAACACAACTCACTTAACCTCAGGTGGTACTTGATGTCCAAAGGTTTGGGAACGCCTGCATTATTGCATAAAATAAAAACTAAAACAGAATTAAAAATAAAATGTGAAATATTATATTTAAACAAGAATAGAATAAAAAGAAACATAAAATATATGTGAACCAGGACAACAACCCTGGCTGTACCGTAACAACCTTTTGCTATTTTTAAGAGGCGGCAGTTCATGAAATGGCTGCTTTATCATTAGTTCAACTTTTGTCTTTCGAATTTCTTTTTGACTGAGATATTTTATTTACTATTTTATTCTGTTTGGGTGTTTTTAAAACTTTGCTTTGTTTGAATATTTAGGATTTTGGTGTTTTTTGACTTGTTTTGTTCGCTTTGTTTTGCCTTTTAAGGCATTCACTTTCAGAAGTATTTTTACTGGTATCTTTTTTGAGTGTATTTTGTTATTAAATCTTTGAAATTATAAAGAAATGTTATTTTTTTTTCATTATGATTCATCTCTAACTTCCAGGATGTTTCAATTTAAAGACTTTTACTTTTTGGAATAAGGCTGATATTTGTTGTTTGGCTGCACCTGGGGCCTTGCAGCTCAGCTTGGTTTTTGAAATACCGAATGTTCCTGAGATCTGCAAGGCAGGAAGAATCACCAGATACTCCAGATTGGTGACTGTCAGGAGGAAAAACAAAAACATGACTTTTAGCACAATTTTGCATTTTGTTTCCATAAAACCTGTCCCTGTTAAAAAAAAAAAAAACATGGCCTAATGGTTGGACCAGGCCCCCCTTCACCTCTGTCTAAAGCCTGTTTTTACCCTGTCTGGTGGGCATGAGTGCCACACATGAAAAATGACATCAGACCTGGACACACACCTTTTCGCAGCGCTGCACATGGAATATTTTCTACCTGCATGGCACAGTGTATCCATAATGGTGAATTTTGAGAAGAGGTGGGTTATAGGCAGGTGGTGTGGAAGCCAGAATGAAGAATACAGGACTGAATATGATGGAACAGGTCAGAAAGGTGTGAGTAAGACATGTACAAATATTTGAGGTACATCTTTTAATCATGTAAGTCACCTATTTGCAAGAATATTATACTTGTTCTCCCTTCACTGGTTTCGGTTAATGGGTCTGACACGCCACCTTCTCCTGTTTTTCCTCTTAAAGCCAGGAATAGCTGCCATAACTCTTCTTCCATCAGTAGAGTCTCACTTCCTCTGTTGTGAAATTGTTCACTATGCGACACTGACCAAACATGGTCACCTACTGACTCGGAGAATATCAATGCAGGCTCAAATGGGTCACCACATCTAAAGATGCAGTTTTGATCGCTGACAGCTGTGATGGATGGCTGGCAGCTCAACCCAGCCGGGACGCCCTGAGAAGGAAAAGATGGGGGAAGGCAGCAACTTTTGGACACTGCCTCCCCCAAGACGCTAGATGGCAGCTCCCCTGGAGTATAGCGGTGCCCCAGATTCTTGGAGTTCGGTTTCACAGGGTGCCATGGGTGCTTTCAAAGGAGTCACCTTATATAATTTATTGTATCAGGAATTTGTTAGTTTTTGCATACCCCTTGGGGTCAGAGCGCTGGGTAAGCCATTGTACAGCGCCCCTGGGGCAATTGAAGGTTAAGGGCCTTGCTCAAGGGCCCAACAGAGTAGGATCTCTTTTGGCAGTGACAGGGATTTGAGCCGGCAATCTTCAGGATACCAGCACAGGTACTTAGCCTCAGAGCCACCACTCCACCCATACTTACCCTATAGCCTGGAAGTACTAATGGATCACGTGGACAGGAGCACTGAAGTACTTCCGGGCTGACTAAAGAATTTGAGTTCTCCATTTAACCCAGAAGTGTTGGCAAGTCACAAAGAAGGAAGAACAGAAGCACTTCCGGGTCAGGAGTACATAAAGGAAGGACTGCTGAAGATTCCGCAGGCGAGCCTGAGTCAGGAGGAGGTGTGGAGTAGAAGAATATTGTGATTATTGCTGAACTTAATGTGGCTGTGATGCTTTTGAGGCACTGTGTGAGAAGAAGAAATAATAAAATACTTCTTGGTGCTTTAACCTGTGTTCAGAACGTCTGTCTGTTGGTTTTAAAAGGGGCAATAGTGCCACCTAGCTTCCATCCATTTACACAGCATATAAGTTTTGCATTTCAGTCTATGTACAAGCTTCTTGTGGTAAGTATAAAGAAGGCTTTAGGGGTTAGAACAAAATCAATTGTAAGGTTATGTGCCTGATAGAGATAGGGAACCCCAGCATTATTGTAAATATTCCATTGGTTATGAAAAATATGGCTAAAGGTCAAAGAACCACACCAAACAATAGCCTCTTATTTCTTGGTCATCCACTACAATGGAGTACAGTCAGGGACAAAAGTGAACTCTATGCCCAATAAGTAATACCTGACTGAGTGATGGCCCATTTGGTAATGAAGGCTTGACTCTCCAACACAGCACACCTTTTCTCTCGGTGTTAGTTTTCTGCTTATGAATATCACCAGATTGATGACCTGACTCAACTTTTCTCCCAGTCCTGAGTCAAGCACATTTGTCTGAAGGAGAAGTTCTGGCAACCAAAGCAGAAGCAACAATAGCAACACATTATTCCTTGTATAGCCTAAAATCACATAAGGAATGCCTCAATGGGCTTTACCAGGACTTTTTTGGACATCCCCTCAGCCTTGACTGCCCCCGAAAAATAAAACCAAATGGAAGAAGTCTTAGGAAAGGTGATTCACAGAGAGAGACCCCCTTCCAGGTAGGTTCAACATGCAATGAGTGTTAAAAAATGAGGCAAATACAAGACACAAAACACAGCACATGTAATCTTCTTCTCAGAGTTAGATGGCCAAACTCTCATGGCCACCTCAGAAATACAACACAACAGTACAAACTACTTTGTTCTTGCACTGTGCAGGCACAGAGTGGCGTGACAACTCTTAAGACAAAATGCAAGAATAGATGATACCATTCAGTAAATACTGAACTATCACATATGAGAATAAATATATGTTCAGATACGTCAAAAATAAAGTAGACACTAATTAACATAAATGAAAAACAGCATCATCTGTCCATCAGCTAACTGTAGAACCAGAGTCAGACAAGCCAGACACAGTCAGAGTCCTGTAGACCTCAGCCAACTAGCCATCACTCCACAGCTGAGTCAATGCTGGACTGAGCAGTCTGATGAAAGGACCCTTCTACCTGATGATTCCAGTGCTCCTTTTTCTGAGATGACTGAGATGAGGAGCAGTCATGAAGGCTTCTTTTTTATTTTATTTCCTAAAATCAGAATATTACAATGGTATTCAACACCTATAATAATAATCAACAGAAAAACGGGCTCTTTTGTCCACGCCACCTTGTTCAGGAAACTCCCATAACTCTTCTTCCATCAGTAGAGTCTCACTTCCTCTGTTGTGAAATTGTTCACTATGCGACACTGACCAAACATGGTCACCTACTGACTCAGAGAATATCAACGCAGGCTCAAATAGGTCACCACATCTAAAGATGCAGTTTTGATCGCTGACAGCTGTGATGGATGGCTGGCAGCTCCACCCATTCTCCATTTAAATTTATTTACAGGTTCAGCTTGTTCAGGAAACCCGGGTATGTGTCTACAGTAAAAGCCTGCTAGTCCTAAAAGAAGCTTGCACTTGCTCTTCTTGCTCAATCTAAGTCAGTTCTTTATGACCTCTAATTTAGACAATTTTGCCTTTACTTTCCTTGTCCAACATTATCATCTTTATATTTAGCTTCAGATAAATCAAAATACATTTTCTTAGGATTGATGGCTGGATTTTCTTAGTCCTGCCATATTTTCAGTAGATGATAATATCAACCAAGCAAGCAGCACTGTATACAGTATGTGTTGTGAGGTTAAGTAAATTAGCCAAATGTCATTGGAAATGTACAAAGAACACGATACTGCCAGGGACATTAGAGGTGTTGAAGATGCCTTTACCTTTTACAGATTCTTTCAAAGGAATTTGCCACAACCCCTTGCTCATATTTGTGGTATTCAAGAACATCTACCCTGGGTAAATGGTAGACATCAAATTGAGAGACCTTGTTGAGTTTCTTGAAATCATTACACAAACATCACATCTCATCTACTTTAGGTAGGAGAATGATGGAACTCAACCATGGATAATGACACTTTTGTATTACACTTAGGTCCAGCATTTTTTTGAATTTCCAGGTCTATTTTAGTCCATTTCACTTTAAGAATATGTGGTCTTTCTTAAATGAAACAACATTTTATTTCTTATTACAGCCCAAAATCACATAAGAAATGCTCAACAGGATTTAACAGGCCCTGTTTTTGGACAGCCACTCAGTCTTGACTCCCTAAGAAGATGAGAGAAAACTCCCCAAAAAATACCTTGCAGGGAAAATTGAAGAAATCTTGGCAAAGGCCATTTAGAGAGAGGTCCCCTCTCAGGTAGGTTGAGCATGCAATGGATGTCAAAAAATAGGGTAAATACAACACACAAAACAGACCACCAGTAATCCTCTTCACAGAGTTAGATGGCCACCTCAGAAATGTAATACAACAGTACAAACTACTTTGTTCTTGTGCAGTCCTCCTCACAAAGTGCAGGCACTGAGCGCCATGACATCTCTCAAGGCAAAATGCAAGAGTAGATTATACCACTCACTAAATGCAGAATCATCATATATGAGGATACAGATTTGTTCAACTCTTTGGTCAGCAAGAATAGAGTCATATGAAAAAGTTTCAGAACTTTTTGGGAACTTTCAGCCTGCATAATAATTTACTTTCAACAAAAAAGATAACAGTGGTATGTCTTTCATTTCCTAAGAACATCTGAGTGCTGGGGTGTTTTCTGAACAAAGGTTTTTAGTGACGCAGTATTTAGTTGTATGAAATGAAATCAAATGTGAAAAACTGGCTGTGCAAAAATGTGGGTCCCCTTGTAATTTTGCTGATTTTAATGCATGTAACTCTCAATGCTGATTACTTGCAACACCAAATTGGTTGGATTAGTTTGAACTTCATAGGCAGGTGTGTCCAATCATGAGTGGTAAAAGGTATTTAAGGTGGTCAAGTGCAAGTTGTGCTTCCTTCCCTTTGACTCTCCTCTGAAGAGTGACAGACAGCATGGGATCCTCAAAGCAACTCTCAAAAGATCTGAAAACAAAGATTTTTGAGTCTCCTGGTTTAGGGGAAGGCTACAAAAAGCCATCTCAGTGGTTTCAACTGGAATGTAATCAGGAAATGGAAGGCCACAGGCACAGTTGCTGTTAAACCCAGCAGGTCTGGAAGGCCAAGACAAATACAGGAGAGGCATATGAGCAGGTTTGTGAGAATAGTGACAGACAACCCACAGATCACCGCCAAAGACTTGCGGGTGGGCCATCCACCCCTAGCTACGCCACTGGTTTTTGTTTGATTAAATAGGGATGCCCAATTTGGTGCCCAACCATTTCAAATTGTGGATCTGCAGTCCTTCTATTGACCACAACAGTAACAACTATTAAAAATATCTTAAAACGCCACAAAACCAATTCTCCACAATAAAAAAAACTACAAGGAGTAACATTAATTTATGACACATGCATCATGACTTCAGGAAGCTACCAAAGCACCTTCCAACAACAAAATACCCTTGAAAATACAAACTGGCTGTGCCCACGAGAATCAAAACAGCAGCATGAGAAAACCAAAATGATTAGTTTAAAAAATATTAACACCCACGAAAGAAATGAAAAGTGCAGGTTTTTCAGATTTGTGTTCTGGATGTAATAAAATCCCTAACGAATAAATGTCCCATGGCTGCCACCCACATACAGCAGCTCAGCAGGCTAGAAGTCATTTGTTGAGTAATGAAAGGAATTCTTCTAAATGTAATGATTTCTTTGGGAGCCTGCAGACACCCCCTATAACTCTCTAGCTATAACCTTTCCATTAGTGACCTGCAGCAGGATGGCAATGGGATGTTAGATTTGATCATCAAAAATCACTAGCAGGTACAAAAATATTTGCATGTGCTGACTTTTCACATAGATCCACAATGTCTGCTACCATCTGTTTAAGTGGGATATCTACCAGCGGAACGTCCTTAAGGGTGCCACCTACGTCAGCCAGCACTCTGAACAAGAGATGTAGTCTCTACTTTAGTGCCAATAAAATCATAATTTTAAACATTCAGTGGCCTCCATTAAATGGTTTCTCACGAAGCAGAGCAATACTTTTGTCCATATAGGTCAGGAACCAGTAAGAATGTGCACGGTTTATCTTCAAGAGTACACAGCTGATACACTACGTCAATTTCTAACATGAAATGTGAACACAATGGTAGTGACACGTGTGACATTCAAACATTAACTGAAGTGACAGCATTTCTTGCATGTCTGAATGAATTGTCTTCTATGGTGGAAGATTTCTTATATTCAAGAGAATGTCTAGATTAGAAAAGCTGGACAGCTCACTCACCATGTGGACAACCAGCAAGGAATCTTTTGGACAGTGTGTCACCCTTCCCTTGCATTTCTGTTTCCACATAGAGTAGGATTCAGGAAGTGTTGAGACACTTTCACTTTGCACACTTTATTGTGGATAAATTTGCCATTGTAGACCATCACTCTGTACTCAATAATCCAAAACGACAAAGTGAAAGCATGTTTTCAGAAAGGTTTGCAAACTCTTTAAACATCATTCCTATGAACTTTCAGACCCTTAATTCAGTACTTTGTAGAAGCCCTTTTGGCATTCATTTCAATGAAGTGTCTTTGTGGGTAAGTCTCCACAAGCTTTACATACCTGGATTTGGGAAGCTTATCCCATTCTTCTTGGATGATCCTCTTAAGCCCCATTAGATTGGATGGGAAAAGTCTATAAAATTAAATTTAAGACGACCTTAACACATGAGGGATTAGACCGCATAAGGTACTGTATACTTTAATTCCATTTAAACTGGATCATTCCTTCAAGTTAAAGCCAATACTGAGTGATGCATCTTGGTTCATAGTTGGACGAATCAATAAATGGTCACTTTAGAGCAAGCCCTTTAGTTCTTGAGCCTTTCTGTCTCTCTTCACCAACCTGGATCATTGTTATAGGAAATAAAGTTGGCTCTCTAACAAGGCGTCATGAGGATACTGTAATAATATAATAAAAAGACGTACTGTTGTGGATGAATACATGACTGGCTTTCGCAAGGATAAAGATTTGCGGCTTTCCCTATCCCCATATATTATGAACAACCTCATTAACTGAAAAAAAAAGCTCTTTCCAAGTGTAATAACAGAAAAGTCCACAAGATGGCTCTCCAAGCCTGCAAATGACTGGGAACATAAACCAACACATTCTCTATTAATGCTTATACAAGAGCTGTTCCAGACTTCTGCCTTTGCCTCTAGTCAAGCAAGACTGATACCTTCATTCCCGGTGGCAGCTCTTTTATAGCCAGGGAGACAGAAGGGGAGGAGTTATGGTCCTTCCAGGGCTATCTTCTAAGGGCTGTAGAAGGAAAAACAGACAGACATGTTAGCGGCAGTGGCCCCTCCAAGACCGGGGTGGTTTCATATACTTACTCAGAATCCATAGGGTAAATCTCAGGTACACGTGCATGAGAGTACTTAGAAAACAATAGTTGTACTTAGAGTACTAAAGGTCAGGAGTAGTATAGATAAGAACTTAGGAAAGAACTGCTTAAAAGCAACTTCTGGCCAGCTGCTCTAAAGGAATACAGGTGGTTGACATGAAAGGACATGAACAAGCCAACAGCTGTAGAATATGGAGGCTAAGTCTACCTGAGCCGAGTCATTGGGAACTACACACCCACTGGTACAAGAGGCATGGCAAGGGCCATTAGAAATGGATATAATTGAGGCCTGCTATGGGAAAGTGTCTCTCTGATGTGCCATTAATGCAGAAGGCAACTCAGTGCAAGGGCCACCTTGGACTAGAGGCCAATGAACATACTCTGACAGAAAGACTACTACTTGGTAGTCTGAGTATGATGAACTGATTATTATCCAGATTGTATTAATATTATTTTGACAACACTCAGATTTAAACTTTGCTTATTTTGACCATCTCTATATATAATCTTCATTTGGATCTTGATCTTTGTTTGTCCGCGAATGAATTAGAAGAAGAAGCACTAGATGGCAGTAGAGAGACAGCTAAAACATAGGCATTGCATTAAGAATCTCCTCCAGGCTTATACTACTGAAGACTGTAGTACGCCAGTCACACCTCAAAACACAGACATTCAAACTAAACAAATTGTTGTGCTTTAAATTAACTAAAGAGATCTTCATTTAGATCTTGATCTTTGTTTGTCCGTGAATTCCACACATGCGTAGACCACCTTCTAGTTTAGTACGTCGTTGTTACTCACGGATGTCAACAATGTGCCGGAATAACGAAAGGGGTGGTGGACAGTGCTACGCTGGTTAGCTCCTGAGGCCAGGTTAGAGAATGAGATTGCTGAAAATAAAAGGTACGTGCCTACGTAACATATGAATGAAAGAAAGACAGTGGGTAAAATGAATGACAACGTAACAGCACGTTCTGGAAATTATTATTGTTACGTTGTAGCCGGCGAGTGCTGCGCGTCTCACAGTTGTACCGTGGCTTGCTCACATGTCAGTGAAGTGATCTCTATTTATGCTTTAAAAGAGCCTGGATACCTATATGTCCCCCTTTTATAACCATTGCTCCGTGTATATTGCCTTACTCTTTGGAACCTGCGAGATTGGAGAAAGGTTGAGAAGAGATCGTGAGAGGAAACGACAGCGTTGTGAAAACGAGACGGACTGTGAACGGACAGAAGCAGAAATTCTCCTACACCACCACATAATTACGATTCAGACAGTGATTCCGAGTAGGCCGTTCCTATCGAATCGGTGTCCAAGGGTTTTCTTTTGTAATTTTGTTTCCCTTATAAAAAATCATAATGCTGTGCGACGAAGGGCCCAGTTCACGACTGGCAGCCATGTTTAAACAGGGAGCCCTTCACAGACAACCTTGCACAACGTAGTTGGGCGCACATGGCTAGTATTATATATAATACATGAATAAAGATGTAGCCTGCCTGTTCTTGTACTGTGTCTATTTGCTTGGGTCACAAACATAAAATAAAAGACAGTGTTAAATTACAGTGGACAGGCTTGTAAGAATAAGCAAGTAAGATGGGATTTGGGACATCCTGTTAAGGTCTACACAGTAAAATGTCTGAAAGAGAAAATAAGGTCACCCTAGGACCTTACCATAACAAAACACAAGGCCTACTGATGGAAATTAATTAATCACGTTCAGTCTTCAGCAGTTATCCAAGAGTGGCTTTGGATGGAACTAACAAGAGAAGCTGTCAATCGGTGAACTGACTGACCTGCAATGACTGTTTCAATGATTCCCTCCCTGGCTGCAGCCACTTCATCTCCTGACCTCCCAAATGTTAAAGACTTAAATCATTATTGACTTATATGGGTCGTAGATTCATTTAACACACCCTTCTAATGTGAAAGCATGGAGTGACACCATAGCAGGCCAAGATGTCCTTCTTTGAGAGGTGATTGTAAAGTATAAGTGTGGTAAGAGAGGGTTAGTGGAATGTACTTTTGACACCTGGTTCTTCTCTTGGGGTTCAGATTGTGAAGTCTTTGTCTATTTTGGCTAAGATTTTCTTTAAAAGTATAGGAAAGATCTCCATTACTGATGACAGAATTTAAAATCCTACAAATTTCATTACTGAAGTCCTAGTATCTGTGGAATATATGAATATTTAGTGTTGTTATAAATAACGTAAGAGTATAAATCAGAGGATCTTCAATAAACAAAAATTAATCTTAGAGCCAAATAGTAGTCCTCAATTAGTCCAACTACCAAACTAGTAGCAGAAATAATATATATATATATATTGTGAACGCTGGCCCGGACACAGACAGACAGACAACGGTTTCTCACCCAACACACACATTTATTTACAATATTTACAATGTCACGTGCACCTTTCAACCCCAGTGCCTCCAGCACTGATTCCCCCAATGTCCAGGCCACACAGTTCCACTGCCTTTCTCCTGGCCGCCTCTAGTCCTCCCTCCAGCTCTGTCCTCTTCCACCCGACTTCTGCCGATGACTGGAGGGAGGCGGCCCCTTAAATAGGAACCCGGATGGGCTCCAGCTGCTTCCCGGCATTCCCCTGTAGCCACGCCCCAGTGTGGCAGAAGTGCCGGCTGCGCACCCGGAAGCCGTCCAGGTGTCCCCTGTCGTCTTCCCCCCGGCACTTCCTGGTGTGGTGGAAGTGCTGGGCTCCCGGATATTCAGGCACTGGGGCACCGCCTGGCGGTGGCCACGGGTCCCTACAGGGGACAATATACAATATACAATATTTACAAGTTTTTAGTGCATGTCCCAGTGCCTCCAGCACCGTTCCCCAAAAGTCCAGGCCTCACAGTCCTTTGTGCCTCTTCTTCTGGCCGCCTCCAGTCCTCTCTCCAGCTCTGTCCTTCTTCTATCCGACTTCCGCTCTTGAATGCAGGGAGGCGGCCCCTTTTATTCCACCCTGGATGGGCTCCAGGTGTTTCCAGGCACTCCTGCTTGGACACACCCCCGTGTGGCGGAAATGCCGGCTGCGCACCCGGAAGCCCTCCGGGTGTCTCCTGTCTTCTTCCCCCCAGCACTTCCTGGTGTGGAGGAAGTGCTGGGCTCCAGGGTTCTTCAGGCACCGGTACACCGCCTGGCGGTGGCCACGGGCCCCCACAGGGTTGGGCTTCCAAGCCCCCTACCCGATGCCACCAACAAAACCAAGGCGGTCGCCCCCTCGTGGTCGGGAGGAGGCACAAGCCCTCCTCCAATCCCCTCGGGTGTCCCAGCTGAGCTCCACCCCCAGCCGCCTGTGACAGTGCCCCACTGCCAGCGAAGACACGTCCGTCAGAGCGACACATCCCAAGAGGGCAGCACGTCCCTGGAATGGGTCCTACTCCATACCCAGGGCCCACCATGGCACCCTGGGATGCACCACTTTGGCACCCCCTCCGAGGCCTTCTTGCCCCTCTGGTCTGCACCGCTCTCGCTTCTACAGTCTCCGCCAGCCGGGGCACCATCTGGTCACCGGTGGAGAATCCTCCCACGGAGCAGCCCATTCCAGGAGGGTAGGTTCCCAATGGGACACGTCCAACTGCTCGTCGGTGCTTCAGACCTGTGAATAAAGAAAAGGGAGGGCCAGAAGCGCTGCCTGGACACCCGCACCGGGCGTCCTTCTGAACTCTACACCTGCAGCGCTCCCCCCTCCCATTGGTAGCCCCCGACTTGCCTGTTCGGTGCCTCCACCGTGGATTCCATGCCCGTCCATTCTTAGTTGTCGGGACTGCTCTCGCAGGCAGCTCCTCCACCTGCCCAGGATTCTCCCTCTACCTCCGCAGAGGACGGCCCTTCACTGGACGTGCGCACCCAGCAACACGTCCGTTCCTGTCGGAGGAACCGGCATACACCCTTTGGCTCCTCCTTCCTCTCTTGGACGCCCTGCCGGTCTGGGTCTGAGCACAAAGCTCAAATCCAGCACCGTCTGCGTCCATGCAGACCGACGGGAGACAGCCGCAGGCATGGAGTGCAGAGCGCTAGGACCCGGGGCTTCTCCCCTATGCTGTACGGGGAGGACAACACTCACCTTCCCCGCCATACTCCTCCGGCCAAACGCTCCAGCGTCGCGCTGTTCCTCTGCAGCCTGCAGCGTCCCAGATGACGCAATCGACGCCCCCCTCAGCTTCTCCAACTCCACGGAGAGACCACGTAGCACCTGTAATAAAGGCGACTCTGCAGGCCGAAGGGACTCCTCCAGCTCATGCAGAGCCACCTGCGAAAACAGGGAGACAGACGTCGGTGGGCTTACCTGTCAGTCAGCCGCACACGTCGCCTGCCTCCTGTGGGCCACTCCCTCTGGCCCAATCGGGGCTCTCTCCGGCACGAGACTGACATTCCTTGGTCCCGCCTCTATGCAGTCATTGGTGGGCACACAAGACCCACTTGCCAATCCCGTGCCTGTCAGCGGGTGGGACTTCCGGTCCGCGACCATCTTGTCTCCCCTTCTCCAGGTGTGGTGGTGTGCCTCCTGGCAGCCTCACAGCTGCTGTGATTTTTTGAGCTGCAGCGGCTCCAATTTCGCAGCCTCCTCTGCTGCCGCGCTCGTGCTGCCGACAGCCTGTGGACCGGTGTGCTCCAGCCACGGACGCGGATCCGGATCGTCCCTGCCTGTGGAAAACAAGGTAAGTTCAACCCCGAAGGGCCAATTACTGCGGGTCAGGGCACTTACTTTCAGGATCCCATCACTCCGAGGCCCCTGCCTTGGTGTGGCCTTCTGCGTCGCAATGCCGGCCTGGCCGTCCTTCGTGATAGCGCGACTCTCTAAGCCTGCTGCACTCCGGCAATGCCCGTTCTCCTTCCTCTGCACCCGGGAAACATGGCCATACAGCGGACTGGTGGCAGACCGTGAGAAGAACCGCTCCCGCGGGGTTGTGCACACGCTGCTTCCGTGGCGAGTGTGTGGGGTCCACTGCTGTGCCGGGCCGTCCACAGAATACTGATTTAAAGCAGGTCCCTGCCTTGTACCAGGCAGAGCATCCTACTGACTACGCCACTGTGGAACGGGACCCGGACACAGACAGGTGGACATCATTGTTTCACCACACACACGTTTATTCACCATAACTATATACAATATTTACAAGTTTTTAGTGCACGTCCCAGTGCCTCCAGCACCGATCCCCCAAAAGTCCAGGCCTCACAGTCCTTTGTGCCTCTGGCCGCCTCCAGTCCTCTCTCCAGCTCCGTCCTTCTTCCACCTGACTTCCGCTCTTGAATGCAGGGAGGCGGCCCCTTTTATTCCACCCCGGATGGGCTCCAGGTGTTTCCCGGCATTCCTCCTTGGACACGCCCCTGTGTGGCGCAAGTGCCGGCTGCGCACCCAGAAGCCCTCCGGGTGTCTCCTGTCTTCTTCCCCCCAGTACTTCCTGGTGTGGTGGAAGTGCTGGGCTACAGGGTTCTTCAGGCACCGGGGCACCACGGGCCCCCACAGGGTTGGGCTTCCAAGCCCCCTACCCAAGGCCACCAACAAAACCAAGGCGGTCGCCCCCTTGTGGTCAGGAGGAGGCACCAGCCCTCCTCTGGTCCCCTCAGGCGTCCCGGCTGGGCTCCACCCCCAGCCGCCTGTGACAGTATATATATATATATATATATACAGTCATATGAAAAAGTCTGGGAACCCCTCTCAGCCTGCATAATAATTTACTCAACTTTCAACAGAAAAGATAACAGTGGTATGTTTTTCATTTCCTAGGAACATCTGAGTACTGCGGTGTTTTCCGAGCAAAGATTTTTAGTGAATCAGTATTTAGTTGTATGAAATTAAATCAAATGTGAAAAACTAACTGTGCAAAATTTTGGGCACCCTTGTAATTTTGCTGATTTGAATGCCTGTCACTGCTCAATGCTGATTACTTGCAACACCAAATTGGTTGGATGAGCTTGTTAAGCCTTGAACTTCATAGACATGGGTGTCCAATCATGAGAAAAGGTATTTAAGGTGCTCAATTGCAAGTTGTGCTTCCCTTTGACTCTCCTCTGAAGAGTGGCAGACAGCATGGGATCCTCAAAGCAACTCAAAAGATCTGAAAACAAAGATTGTTCAGTCTTATGGTTTAGGGGAAGGCTACAAAAAGCTATCTCAGAGGTTTAAGCTGTCAGTTTCAACTGTAAGGAATGGAATCAGGAAATGGAAGAACTGGAGAGATTTTGTATGGAAGAACGGTCAAAAATACCTCCATCCAGAATCCAGACACTCATCAAAGGCTATAGGAGGCATCTAGAGGCTGTTATATTTGCAAAAGGAGGCTCAACTAAGTATTGATGTAATATCTCAAATTTATACACCTTTCTAATTTTGCTATGATGCATATTGCATATTTTCTGTTAATCCAATAAACTTAATGTCACTGTTGAAATTCTACTGTTTCCATGAGGCATGTCGTATATTAAAAGGGAAGTTGCTACTTTGAAAGCTCAGCCAACGATAAACAAAAATCCAAAGAAATAAGAGGGGTTTCCAAACTTTTTCATATGACTGCATGTGTATATATCCATCCATCCATTTTCCAACCCACTGAATCTGAACACAGGGGTCTGCTGGAGCCAATCCCAGCCAACACAGGGCACAAGCCAGGAAACAATCCCAGGCAGGGTGCCAACCCACCGCAGGACACACACAAACGGGCCAATTTAGAATCGCCAATCCACCTAACCTGCATGTCTTTGGACTGTGGGAGGAAACTGGAGCGCCCGGAGGAAACCCACGCACACACGGTTAGAACATGCAAACTCCACGCAGGGAGGACCTGGGTAGAGAACCTGGGTCTCCTAACTGCGAGGCAGCAGCGCTACCACTGCGCCACCATGCCGCCCATGTGTATATATATATATATATAGCCAATGCAAGGTTTGGGGCAGCCACCCGTATATTTGGTTTCCTGGCTGAAAATTGTAGTTTAAATGATAGCACTGCTGTGCACAAAACCGAGTCCAAAACAGAACTGAGGGAATAGGGAAAAGGTGGAGGCTTTTAAAGGGGAATACAGGACGTGAGATCAAAGGGGTCGGGCTCGTTGAGGGTCTTCAGCTATAGGTTCGAGCCTGGATGTGACATCACAGGGGCTGGAGCCAGCAAAGTCTTCTTCCATAGGCTTGGTCCTGAAAGTGACGTCAAGAAGGCTAGGTGGAATCTCCCGTGAATGGTCTGCAGGAAAGGGAGAAAAAGAGTCAGTGCACTCTGCACATTCTGGTATGACTCGGAATTGCCCTTATTCAAGCCCTTTAGCTGCCTCCCATGCGCACGTGTGTGTGTATGTTTTGACGGCTGCAGTCTGCACAAATTTATTACACAAAAATGAATTAAGTAACTCCCTCTGTAAGACACTTAAGACAAAAATCCAGTAACCATCTCCTAAACATAGCGGATTCCAAAGGTTTTCAGAACCCTTCACTTTTGTCACATTTTGTTATGTTGCAGTCTTGTGCTAAAATCATTTACTTTTTTCCCTCAACAAGCAACACTCAATACCCCAGGATGACAAAGTGAAAACTGAATTTTACATTTTTTTTTTTGCAAATTTATTACAAATGAACAAAAAAACCCCAAAATATCACATTGACACATTATGACAGTGGGGGTTGGCTCCACACTTCTGGGTCCCTCTAGAATGCTCTTTAACCCGCCAAAGCCGATAGCATAACAAGATATAAAGACACTCACAAAGCAAGGGGTAGGTGCAAAAGTGTATCGGTGCTTTTTTTTATTAAAACCATCCAAAACAAAACAGCATCCAAATAAGTAGTGCAGTGTTCCATCCATTATAAATAATAAATCCACAAAAAGAAACCAGAATTCAGTGAAGGTTACAACAGTCAATCGATAATCCTTTTAAAAAAGAGGTTAAAATCCCACCAGTAGGGAAAATGTCCGTTTAAAACTGGGTCCCCTGTGCAACCTTTTGAAAACAGCTTCTACTGTCCGAGGCCCCACAACAAAGGAGACGCTTATCCGACAGACACAGCCATCCATCTTCTACTATTGGTTCAGATCCCTACTCACCAATGCAGCAGGGCTCCCAATCTGGACCTCACTCCAAGGCTTGAATCCCTGTTACCATCCGTGGCCCAGGAAAGGCTGTCTTTCTGAGCCTCCCCAACTCCCACTGCCTTCTTGGACTTATGTGGGAGCGAGTACCTGCTCACTTCAGCTCCCTAAACACACTCAAGTGGAGTGGCCACCTTCAGCCTACGCTCCCCAAGAGACTTCCTCCATGCTGCCTGCCTTCTTTCTCTCCATCTTTCTTGTGGCTCCTGCCTCTCTCTCCCTTCTTTAACCTCCGTCCTTCTATTTCTCATTCTTTTCATTTCTCCTTTCATTTATCCCCCTTTCTGTCCCATGCAGACTTCTTTATCCTCTGCTGCCTAATCGGGTGCAGGTGTGAGGAGCCACTCCCTCCATGGCATCATTGAGGTGTCTGACTAAACTGCCCGCCTCCATAAGTGTATATGGTGTGCCCAACCAGCTCTCCAATTAACTGCGGAGTGAAACACATTCATGCACACTCATACCATCTTGGAGCCTGCACCTTCTTGGGGTGCGATTGTTTAAAATTGGCCACTAATTTCCTAGCCACGGACCTGCTTTACCACACACAAGTATTTAGACCCTTCACTCAGTACTTAGGTGCAGCCCCCATGACACCCTGGAGTCATCTTGGCTCTGACATGACAAGCTTCACACACCTGGAATTTCTTCAATTCCATTCTCTGTCAGATCGGATAGAGACCACTGGTGGACAGCTATTTTAAGATCTTTCTGGTGATGTTCAGTTTTGTTAAAGTCTGGGATCTGGCCAGGCTGCTCAAGAACATTTCCAAAGGTGTCCTTATGTCACTCCTGTGTTGTCTTTACTTTGTGCTTAGAGTTATCCCCCTGTTGAAAGGTGAAGCTTCAGCCCAGTCAGAGGTCCAGAGAGATATGGAGCAGGGTGTCATTAAGGATATCTCTGTAGTTTGCTCCATTCAGCTTTCCCTCAACCCAGAGTAGTTTCACAGTCCCTGCCATTGTAAGACAACCCCACAGTATGCTGCTGCTACCACAATAATTCACTGCTGCAATGATATGGCACAAGTGATGAGTGGTGCCTGGTTTCCTCCAGACATTATGCTAATCAGACAAGAGGATCTTGTTTATCACAGTCTGTGAGTCTTTAGGTATCTTTTTGTAAACTCCAAGCTGGCTTCCATGTTTCGTTTACTGATGAAAGACTTCTGCCTGGCCACTTTATCATAAAGCCTAGATTGGTGGAGTACTGCAGAGATGTTTTCCCCTCCGGAAGAGAATCTCAATACCTGTTCTATGGAACTCCAGAGTGACCATCCGGGATACTTTCTGAATCTACGTTACTGTGTTATGACAACTGTTTACTAATACTGGGCAAAACTTTCCTGTGTGGAAAGGTGCTATACTGGCACCCGACCTGGCACAGATAGACACGGAGGCACACGTAAAAATAAAACAAATATTTATTTTTTCTTCAGCTGGGGGACACATCTTCCCTGTGCCCCTCAGCTATAGCACAGTCCCACAAAGCACTAACCAAAGCCAAAAACACACTCTTCACCACCACTCCTCCCAGCAAGCTTTGTCCTCCTCCTCCTGACTTTGGCCTCCAGAGTGGTGGCTGCTGGCTCCTTTTATAGTCCACCCAGAAGTGCTCCAGGTGTTTGATCACCCGTTTCCGGTTGCACTTCTGGATCTGGCTGAAAAACCACCCAGACGGGCTCAGGAACCCTTGAAGCACCCCTGGTGCCCACCCCGGGTTTCAACAGGGCTGTGGAGGACTCCATCTCCCATGGAGCCCTGCAGGCATCTGAAGCACCACTGCCACCCAGGGAGGCTGCCATCTAGTAACCCGGGGAGGTATTGTGCAACCCATGACTGTTCCTCCAGATTATATGCAGACGGAGTGTCCCGGCTGGGCCTCGGCCCACCTGTCACCAGTGAGGTTTCCACTTTTCTGTTTTCCTCTGCAACACCACTAAGTAAGCAACATGAAGATCAAGGAGCACTGCAAACAAGTCAGAGACAAAGTTGTGGAGAAGTAAAGATTGAATTATAAAAATATACCAAACTTTGAATATCCCATGGGGGAGCCATTAAATCCATTATAATAAAATGGAAAAAATACGGCACCACTACAAACCTGACAAGAGAAGGCCGCCTGCCAAAACTCACAGACCAGGGAAGGAGGACATTACTCAGAGATGTAACAAAGACAGCAATGGTAACACTGAAGGAGCTGCAAAGATCTACAGTGGAGATTGGGGTGTCTGCCCTGGACCACTTTAAACTGTGCACCTCATAGAGTGGGACTTAATGGAAGAATTGCCAGAAAAAATAAGAAAAAAATAAGAAAACACACTTGGAGTTTGACACATGGAAGAAGGCATGAAACTAAAGTGAACTTTTTGGCTACCATGGGAGATGCAATATGTGGCATAATCCTAACTCAAACTCAAGAAAACTATTGCCACAGTGAAGTATGGTGGTGGCAGCGTCATGCTGTGGGGATGTCTTTCTTTGGCAGGGACTGGAAAACTGGTCAGGCTTGGAGGAGAGATGGGTCATTTTTTGTGGAAAACCTGTTTCAGCCTGCCAGAGATTTGAGACTAGGATGAAGGTTTACCTTCCAGCAGGACAATAACCCTAAACATGCTGCCAAAGCTATGCTGGAGTGGTTTAAAGGGAAATATTTAAGTATGTTAGAATGCCCAAGCCCAGACCAGAAACCAAATAAGAATCTGTGGCATGACTTGAAGAAGGCTGTATGCCAACGCAACCCATCAAACCTAAAGGAGCTGAAGCAGTTGTGCCTTGAGGAATGGGTGACAATCCCACTTGCCAGCTGTGCTCAGCTAATAGAGACATTCAACAAGAGACTTGTAGCTGTGATTGCAGCAAAAAGGGGGCTCAACAAGGTATTGACTTTGAGGGGTGAATACCTCTGCACAATCAGGATTTCTGTGTTTTTTGTCTTAATTATTGTTTGTATCACAGTAAAAAGTATTTTGCACCTTCAAAGCGATAGGCATGATGTGTGAATCAAATGGTGCTAACTCACCAAAAATCCATTTTAATTCCAGGTTGTAAACAGGACAAGCACCAAGGGGGATGAATAATTTTACAAGGCACTGTATTGATGTCCCTCTAAGTTGTCACGATAAATCAGACTAATTCCTACATTTTATTGGCGTCCACCCGGATGTGTGTCTTATATAAGGACTATCTTACAGACAGACCTCAGTATGTGCATCTCGGGAACTGCATGTGGTCAGCAACACAGGAGCACCGCAAGGGACTGTACTTTCTCCGGTCCTGTTCAGCCTATATACATCAGACTTCCAATATGACTCGGAGTCCTGTCACGTGCAAAAGTTCGCTGATGACACTGCTATAGTGGGCTGCATCAAGAGTGGGCAGGACTTTGTTAAATAGTGCAACTTAAACCACTTACACCTGAACACCAGCAAAATCAAGGAACTGGTGGTGGATTTTAGGAGGCCCAGGCCCCTCATGGATCCTGTGATCATCAGAGGTGACTGTGTGCAGAGGGTCCAGACCTATAAATACTTGGGAGTGCAGCTGGATGATAAATTGGACTGGACTGCCAATACTGATGCTCTGTGCAAGAGAGGACAGAGCCGACTATATCTACTTCCTTAGAAGGCTGGCGTCCTTCAACATCTGCAATAAGATGCTGCAGATGTTCTACCAGACAGTTGTGGCGAGCGCCCTCTTCTACGCGGTGGTGTGCTGGGGAGGCAGCATAAAGAAGAAGGACGCCTCATGCCTGGACAAACTTGTTAAGAAGGCAGGCTCTATTGTAGGAATGAAGTTGGACAGTTTAACATCTGTGGCAGAGCGACTGGCACTAAGCAAACTCCTGTCAATCATGAAGAATCCACTGCATCCACTGAACAGTGTCATCTGCAGGCAGAGGAGTAGCTTCAGTGACAGACTTTTGTCACCGTCCTGCTCCACTGACAGACTGAGGAGATCGTTCCTCCCCCACATTATGCGACTCTTCAATTCCACCCGGGGGGGTAAATGCTAAAATTATTCAAAGATATTGTCTGTTTTTTACATGCATTTTTAGCACACTTTAATTTAATATTGTTTTTTGTATCAGTATACTGCTGCTGGATTATGTGAATTTCCCCTTGGGATTAATAAAGTATCTATCTATCTATCTATCTATCTATCTATCTATCTATCTATCTATCTATCTATCTATCTATTGAATATTAATTATCAATTCCTACAGCTATTTTTTTGCTTGAATAACCCAAGGCCCATTAACACTTTCGTGTCTGACAAGAACAAGGCCAAGGGTGAGTAATATGCTGCTGATCTGAAGTGCAGAGAGCATATGGTGAGTCAGTCCCACCTGAGATGGAACAAGTAAGACAAGGAGACAGGAAAGTGTAGGTGACGGCTAACAAAATATCTGCTGAATTACTAGAAGCTGCAAAATAAAACCCCCTAGATGAGCTCTTGGAAGAAGAGGCTCAAAAGGGCTTTTGGGGGGTTGGAAGGTGGCAGGGACTAGTGGGGTATTGCAACGGAAGAACACTGGCAGTCAAACTCCAGCACACAATTCAGAATGCTGTGCTTAGCAAGGAATGCAGTGTGGGGGTGATGAAGGTTCAAGGCTGGTACCCATTCAAAACACATCTCTGTTTCCATGGCAACACTCCTCGCCAGCCAGCTCTCTGCCACCGCAGAATTCCTCCCTCTGCAGCTTCTTGCTGTGTGTGAATGTGGGCTTAACGTTTCGAGCTGAGGAGCAAGTCATGATATGGGAGACCTGAATTTGGGGTTCAGATTCACTGCAGGGCACCACTATGCTCCGTAAGCTTCAGGTGTAGCTGGCACCGTAAGGCCACAAGTGCAGCCTATCAAAGGAGGGCTGAATTCTGATTTAGGCAATTTGATCTCTGCTCTGCATTCAGAGAACAAATATCTTCAAATCTCAAAGTAGTGAGGACTAAAATTAGAACAGCAACATGTGAAAGAAAAAGAGAAAACTCCTGGGCCAATACTCCATTTTGGAAGGATCAGTACCTGCCTTCCACATATGCTACTCCAATTAAACTTGCAACATGCAGACATAACTGAGAAATGCATCAGCTGTCACCTTGGTCTGCGGGGGTGTGCGGTGTGTGTGTTTTTTTTTATTTTGTTCTCACTGTTGAGGGCGTAAAATAACTGAAACCTCTGGCAGGCTGACCTACTTTTACTTTTTTTTTTTTTTTGCCAGGGAGCACTTAAAAGGTGAGTAATGTGAAAGGAAAAATAAATAAATAAAAAGGGAGAGAGAGAAGGCACCATGACTGGGGTGCAATTAGCAACTTTGACCACCAAGGTGCAGCAGTTGAACAAGGTAAGCCCTTCAAGCAAATTTCTTTGGACTGGACAAGAACGGATCAAATGAAATCTTGTTATTGTGTTGCTTTTTTACTTGGTTGCTTACTCTTTCACTTATAGAAATCAATTCATTTGGCAAATGATTGCTATTATTATTGCTTATTAAATTCTTGTTGACTTGAGTTATGTGCATACTATTTTCAAAAGCCACTTAATCCAAATCCTATATTGTCACTAGTGTGTGCTTGGTGTGTAGATGTAGAGCTGCTGATTTACTGTACAGACTGCATCTCTGTTGCCAGTCATTAGCACTAAAACATAAGTAACATGATAGTTAGAATTTGTTACTAACCCTCGTCTATTCTGTTTCTCTTCTCGGTACTCAAATGTGGCACTTGGTGCCATGGCCCACCTACTAGGTTGTTGTGTGCTTATGGTAAAGTCATCCCTGATGGAGGATCGCTGGAACCATGGAAAAGAGAGGTCCTTTCATCAGAATGGCTGGCCCAGCACTGTTTCAGCTGTGGAATGGCCAAATGGGAGAGGCAGCTTGATGGATGAGGTCTCCAGGACTCTAAACAAATCCAAATCATATTATGTGATGTCATCCATTGTTAAATTCCGCTCCATACTTCTAAAATTTTTATTTTATACTGTATTGAGGATTTGTTCTGTTCTGTGTATTGTATTTTATTGACCCCCTTCTTTTTGACACCCACTGCATGCCCAACCTACCTGGAAAGGGGTCTCACTTTGAACTGCCTTTCCCGAGGTTTCTTCCATTTTTTTCCCTACGGGGATTTTTTTGGGAATTTTTTCTTGTCTTCTTTGAGAGTCAAAGCAGGGGGGCTGTCAAGAGGCAGGGCCTGTTAAAGCCCATTGCGGCACTCCTTGTGTGAGTTTGAGCTAGACAAAAAATACATTGTATTGTATTGTATTGTGTATGTGTGTGTGTGTGTGTGTGTGTGTGCCCTGTGCTGGGCTGGCACCCTGCCCGGGGTTTGTTCTTATCTTGCGCCCTGTGTTGGCTGGGATTGGCTCCAGCAGACCCCTGTGACCCTGTATTAGGATATAGCAGGCTGGGCAATGACTGACTGAGTGACTGACTGACTTAATCCAATTTAGGGTTTAAGGCAGACAGCTCCCATCCTGGCAGCACTGGGAGCAAATCAGGAATCAACCTTGGGTGGTCCGCCAATCTATTCAAACACATTGACACTTGCTCATATTGTGCCAATAAATGCATGTGTTCAGATTGCAGGAGGAAAACTCCAAAGCGCTCGTAGAAAACACAATACAGACACAGAGTTATCTACAGTGACTAATATGGGATTTGAATTGCAGTACTCTGAAGCAATCACGCAGCAGTATTAACCACTGAGTTATCAATCTGCCAACCCTGAAATCATAATTCTTTAAAGAAAAGAAAGCCTCCTCACAAGGACAAAAAATGTATGCCTCAATACAGTTAATGTACATCTCCAGAAGCAGTGCTGGCCTTACATGGAGATGTAGAGTGCATACAAGTATGAGATTGCTAGCCTTAGTGAACACATCGAGCTTGAAATCGAACAATATACCTGGCTCATAATGAGACGAGAAAAACAGAAGAGCAAACACTTTCTTTTCAAAATCGGTAAAGAAATCAAGATCTGATACTTCAAGCCCAATACTTGACCCCAAACAACAGCATCTAGACTTGAGGCCATCAAGAGCCTGATGAAAGCTTTGCTAATCAATGAAAACAATCAACAACCTCTTGTTGAAAGCACTCCATGGTCAGTCCTACAGACAGACAGCATACAGCTATGTGTGGATCACTGTGAGGTCTCAGGGTCGGGCACTTAATGCACACTATCACCAGAAGAATATTCTCAAGATGGATGCTGATAGCAAGTGGAGGATGTGCTAGTAACAAGGAGTTTATGTTACTGTGTATACAAAATGTCGATAAAATGTGCCTGGGCATAACATCATCCAGAGTCCAAAAGAGGGTGGGAATGTCCAATGAAATAAGGCAAGTGGCTGGTGCAAGATGGTATATCCTGCAGCGTGTGTCCAGGTGACATGTCATCTGGCATCCACAAAAGGGTTGGAATGTCCAACAAAGAAAGGCAGCAAGAAGCACAAAGAAAGAAGGTTATAAGGGCTAGAATTTCATGTAATTTTCTAACTCATTTAATCCAGACCAAAGTGCTGGAGCCTGTCCCAGGTAGAACAGAGCACAATGTCAGGAATAAGCCCTAGACAGGGTGCTAGTCCATCACAGGGTGAACACACATTCACATTCATACACCAAACACACTCTAGGGCCAATTTCTTGTCATCAGTTAATTTAACCTGAATCCACGCAGACACAGGAAGAACACGGAAACTTCACACAGAATGTGAACCCTGGTGTCCTTACTGTGAGGCAGGCTAAAAGGCACACAAAAATTGAGGTATATAAGGTATATCTGATGAATAGAGTTTTGAAAATCCATGACATAATCAAATCATCTGGACTTTCCATTGTCTGTTCAGACCATTTTAATAAGCAGATGTTCCACCATGCTAGTCAATCATATTGTTGCTGGGTACTCAGTGTTCCAAAAGAATACACTCATTGACACAACTTTATAGCCAGCTGTCTTCACTGAGCCACCCAGTACCTGATCACTGGTACAATCACCAGCCTGAGCATGTCATCAAGATGGATTACACCAACGGTATGATTGGAAAAACCAATTGCATCACTGGAGCCAGCCGACTGGACACCAATGACCCTGTCAGAAGCAAGAGGTAATGCCTATCCATCGATGTAGCCATTTCAGATGATCTGAACATCATTCAAAAAGTTGGAACAATTCAATAAATAGATAGAGATAGAGATTTCATCCATGTGGAATGAAAAGGCTCTTGTGATTCTTGTCATAGCTGGAGCCCTTGGAAATGCTTGACTAGGTCTCCAAAAATATCTCAAATACTCTCAGAAAAGAAATCAATCCACCCACTCCATACCTAATTTACTGACACTAATCAAAAATGCTTTTTCTCAAATAAAGGCAGTATAGACATAAAGTGGACATTATAGACATAGGTGGAATAGGATACCCTTAAATGTCATGAAGATGAATATTCGAGCTATCATTAATCAAAAAAGACGTGAGAAGAGATTCCTCCTTCTCATAAGTGTATTTTCAGTTAAAAGGAAAGGGACATTGCTCAAAATGTGAGTACCCAAAATGTCACTTCCCAAACAAGCAAATAAGGCAAAGCAAAAATCAACAATTCCTATCAGTTGACTTCATGCTGCTTGACCTGCAGATGTGACCCTCTGAGTCCACCCCCTCAGGACCACTGTGCTCAGTCCTTCATGTACACCCACCCCAAGTCAGGCCTCCTCCCCTTTTCATGCTTAGTTAATTGCAAACACAAGGAAAATGATTACCTAGTAAACCTCTGCCTTTTCTCTGAAACATTTCTCCAATTAATTAGTTCATCTGGTGCATGAAATTTACCGTGAAATGAGAAGAGTGGAGAAAATGTGATTTTCTTTTCTTATATTCTATAAGACCTGTATCACTTATGACCAGTCGGCCAGTGAGACCTCAGGAAAGGAATCAAAGCTTTTTCGGGTAGGTGTGAGTTTGACATGATGAGTTATTATTATTTTTTTTTTAACATACTAAGGCAAGGGAAAAGTTTTATAGAAACCCTCACACACTACTGACCCACCTCCGCTAACATTATCTATTCCTCTCTCAATCATTAGCACCTCCTCAATCATAATACATAGCTCTTCTTATCTATAGCTCTGACCCACCCAATGAATAGAAAGACCGAAGTCAAGCCTGTCAAATGACCTGGCTGGGGAAGCTGGACAGTGAGGTGTCTCAAAGGTGTCAGGCCATTATATGCTAGTGCAGGGGTCCTCAATCATGGTCCTGGAGAGCCGCAGTGGCTGCAGGTTTTTGCTCCAACCCAGTTGCTTAATAAAAAGCACTCATTGCTAAAGTAACACTTCCGTTTCACTTTAGTGATTTTGAGCCCTTATTGCTTAATTTTGTCTTAAACAGCTATTTGAATTGCTCCTTATTATCAATAACATGCAAATGACAAGAGAGAGCAGCATTTCTCCATTTAGCTTATTTACATTTACACCTGTGTGTATTTATCTGCACTATTGGGTTTAATTAAATACTTGGAAGAAAAATGAAGAGAAAAAAGTGAAGGACTGAGAATTACTCGTCCATTTTAGCCTTCAAATCATTTGCATGATAGAAAGGGAAAGAAAATCTAGGATATGAGAATGACCTGACATAGCAGAGTTCATTTAATTTCATAGCTTGTTAGTGCTTTATTGGCAAGAATTGCTTTCTAATTAAGCAACCAGGTCAGAACAAAAACCTGCAGCCACTGCGGCTCTCCAGGACTGGGATTGAGGACCCCTGTGCTAGGGGAATCAAAGCAGTGAGGATAAGAGAGGAAAGCAAGTGTGCAGGCGTGAAATATGAACAAATCTAAAGTATGTGACTATTATCAAAAGAATAAAAATAAATAATTCTAGATGTTAAAATTGGCAGTAAAACACAGTTATGGAAAGTCTGAGGCACCCTTCTCCCCCCATCCACTTCTTAGGTGCACAAAGACCCTTCAGCTTTATTTCCTTTGTCACTGATATGGGACAACAAAGTAGTGTTCCTAATGCTGTGACTTCACAATGTTCTCTTGACCTTTTCATGGGTCACAGACCACCTGAGCACAGCTCTGATTGGGAGAGGTGGGTTGTATTTCAGTGTTTGGGAAATCCTGAGGATTCTTCCATTTTATTTATTTATTTACTCATTACAAAGGCAGCTCAGCTTTTTCGCAGCAATGTAGATGACTTGAAAAGTTAAAGAAACTGACTTAATAAAGGTCACAGCTTCTTACATTTCCAGCAGCTATCTCTGGTATATGATTAAGAAAATGTTTATATATATATATATATTTAGTGGCCTGTGTTCTAAAACCCCAGACTCAACTACACAGGTCTGGGTTAAAGTATGTATAATTGTTTAATTGCTAAAGTTCATTTTTAAACAGGCTGCTTTATCTTTAATACCGTTCTTTATCTCCTTTCATTTCCTTTCTCTCCCCCAGGTGAGTGTTGTCCTCCTCCTCCTCCTTCTTCTCCTCCCTTGACTCTGAATCCCAGAGTGAGGCAAGTTGGCTTCTTTAATGCTGGACTTGATTTTACTTCCAGTGTCATGACATTGCACTGAGATAGTATATTTGGTCAGGCAGAACCCTCTGAATAAGGGAACATCTTCCCCCTGGCATCACCAATGGCACCCAGCGGGACTGCCCACCAGGACTACAATTCTCAGGTCACCCTGCTGATGTGCTCATGGACGATTCTGCCAAGGTATGCTGCCAACTAGCAGTATGGAAGAGCAATACAGACCATCCTTGTTGAGCTATCAATACTTATGTGTCCACCGTTTATTATAGGGGTCCTTCAGGTAGACAAGAAACTATCCAACCCTATATATGTAAGGGTGCCAACTGGGTCACTCCTTTTACTGCCAATGTCCAGAAAATAGAACAAAAATGAGCATGCAACCTAAAACAGGAGTTGAAGATGCCTCTTAAGCCTCAATGTCTTCTCAAAATACTCATCTCTACTAAGCAGGTGTGGGTCTGGGAGCACCTTCATGTGTGACATAGTTCCTCCAACTAAGATGCCATCTACTGGGAGTCCTTGGATTTATATCATCCTGACAAGAAGGGGCGGGGCTTAATTGAGTGGGGGCTGACTGGATTGCCATCCTTAGGCAGCTTCTCTGAGCTGACATGGAAAAAAGAGATGATACGGTTAGCACTGGCACCTCACCTTGTCTTGGCGGGTTATTGCATACCTATTCAGAGCCTAGAAGGTGATCCTCAGACACCCATGCATGAAAATATATAGTTATTATTTATATATATTGTCACACACAAGCGATTAGAGGGCAGCCAAGGGACTCGATATGCCACGTGAACCCTCAAGACACGGGAGATGGCCAGTGTACTAACAACTCTCTCTTTTTTCTCACAGGAAAGATGAACCGCAAAAGAACCCAGTACCGTGAATTTACCTCCACCCTTCCATCCAGATGGCTGGCCTACTTCCACGTTCCTCAGTCGCGTGCCGTCCCTTCCTGATGACGTCATCATCATCCCAGGATTCCCCGCTCCTACCGACATCCTTTCTGCCTTCCCTTCCTTTCTCAATAAATACGCCTATCCATCCATCAGAAGGTGGCTTGTAAATGTCTAGAGTTTAAATATCACTATATAACTTTGACCAAGCTACATTATACAGAGACAGATCCCCAATCCTTAACAATGACAACAACAGCATTTATTTCTATAGCACATTTTCATACAATGTAGCTGAAAGTGCATTACAGAGAAAACATGAAGAAAGAGATAGGACAAAATAAATAATTAAAATTAGGGAACACTAAATAACATAGAATAAAAGTAAGGTCCGATGGCCAGAGAGGACAGAAAAACAAACAAAAAAAAAAACTCCAGACAGCTGGAGAAAAAATAAAATCTGCAGGGGTTCCAGGCCATGAGACTACCCAGCCCCCTCTAGGCATTCTATCTAACATAAATGACCTCAATCAGTCCTCATTGTATTCAGGTTCTCATGGAAGAATTTAATGATGATGGTCATGTGGACTTCTGGCCTTTAATACATATATAAACTGTATATTGTGAACACTACAGGCCACTGTTGCCCCTTTAAACCCAACAGACAGATGCACAGACATAGGGCAAAAGCACAAAGAAGTTCTTTTAATTCTTTTTCCTTCTTCACAGTGCCTTTCAAGCACCACAGCCACCATTAACAATAAAGCGACACAATTCTCTTTCCTCCACACCTCCCAGCAAGCTCTGTCCTACCCCTCCCGACTCCAGCTCACTTGCTGGGATCCCAATAGTCCTTTAAATAGTCTTTGACCCGGAAGTGCTTCTGTCCTTCCAATCATGTGTAACATCTACACTTAGATCATATAGGAAACTTAGGTTTCTTCTTCAGCCTGGAAGTACTTCAGGGCTTCCATCCTCATGACTCGAGAGTACTTCTGGACTATGGATGAGGCATGGCTCCTCCGGTACTCTCACAGCTCCTTCTGGAGCCACCGATGGTACCCAACAGCAATGAGAAACTGAACTCCAAGTCCCAGGATCCCCTGCAGGAATCTGGGACACTGCTACACTCCAGGGGAGCTGCCATCTAGCGTTGGGGGAGGCAGTGTCCAAAAGTAGCTGTCCATTACAATATATATATAGTGCCCGCTGCTGCAGGGAGATGCGAAACCCCCTCTTAAACAGTTTTCAATGGGAAACAAACACACTCTTATAGCCCCTCTTTACGGGATCAGCTGCAGGCTGGCTGGCTTGCTTGCGGGGTTTGAACATTTAAAAGAATGAGCTGCGGCCATCCTGAGGTCTCACTCTCCTATTTCTCTTCCCCCAGACTCCCTCTGCTCTGGCTGCTTCTTCTAAGCCACTGTACCCCCTAGACGAAGAACACTTTGTGTTCTTTTGAGCAGGAGTCAGGCCGATGAGTCGAATTTGACAGGTGTTCCTTGAGAATCACCTCTGAAAGAGACTTGTGTTTGTGTCTGCTAGAACAGCAATAAAGTTTCTACTCCTTGGAAAACCTTCTGTACTCTCCTGTGCAACTTTGTGACCCAAGCTTGACAATATATATAGTCACACACATGTGCATGGGAGGCAGCACTTGGGTCTGACTAATGCTGAAATGCAGGCATAGGGGGTGATCGAGTGTGCTAATGCCTTTTCTCCCATTCTTACAGGAGCAGTGAGAACTAATTTCCTTCCTCTGCCGGCTTCAGACCACGTCACCTGATGATCTCACATCCGCCTTCCCTCTAGATGACCCACCTCTTCCTGTCCCTCCACTATAAAAACCCACCACCTTTGCTGTCAGTCCTTGTTGGTGACTTAGTGTTGACAGACTACTTAGTGGAGTATCACGCAGCCTTTTTTTCTTCAGAGGAACCTACAATATACAGGGTGGAACTACAAACATGTTGGGTAGCAGGTATCCTCTAAGAAGGGACATTTCAATATATCAATATTTAGGGGTAAAAAAAAACCCTTGTAATAGAAATAGTAAATAAAGAACAGAGCTCTCTGAGACGTAACCTTTCAAATATATACTACATCAGTAGTGAGAGCGTCATCAACATTTTGCAATAAGAAGTCAACAAAATGACATATTTTATTGACTAACTAAAAACATTACTAACTAAAAGACATACTGTATATTGTAATAAAAGAAAAGGTAAACACCAGAAATGGTTTGGATCATGTCTGTTACCCTATATACCTGTAATTGAAATAAATGAAAGCAAAATTACTATTTTTATAAAGGTGAAAATGATGTCTTTACAGATAGCCAATACAGTCCAATACAGAACTGATTTAAAATGGCCAAACTTCTGGTGATGTGAATTCCAGATAGGAAGGGGCAGGTTCAGGAGAGCAAGCAATGAAAGTGATATCAGCAGTGGAATGACCGCCAGTCCTCAGTTCTGCAGCGGGATGAACAGAGATGGCATCAGAACACAGCACCAACCCCTGTTTTGATGGGAAACTACCATCACCAGAACCCTTAAGTTGCCTCCCAAGCACATGTGTGTGATGGGCATGACGGCACAGTGTAAGATTTATTTTTTGTGCCATCTGAGAGCTGTTTGGGGCCATTGTCTGAATGGGAAGCCAATATGTTACCTTGGAGCTGGACAGGAGCATTGCCCCAATGGAAGGCCAATATGCCATCCAGGGCTTAGTCAGGAAAGACATTGGGACACCAATGTGGCATCTAGGGCTTGCCATCTTCCCAGATGGAACACAAAGGAGCCATTGGACAATTGAGAGCCCATCTTGGCTTGAGATCCGGTCCCAGAATTTGGCCAAAGGAGGACCAGAAACCTCCTATTAGTCTTTTCGGCAGGAAGCTACTCCCAGGTTGCAGCCAAATATATATATATATATATATATATATATATATATATATATATATATATATATATATATATATATATATTTTTTTTCTCCAGACCTTTAATTAGACAGCTGTATGTTTTTTAAAGGGTTATGGAAGACCGGGAGCTGTTGGTTTGTCAATTGGCTAGGACCGGAGAAGGAGTCAAGAGCAGCACTTTAAAAGAAGCCTTCTTCCCTCAGCCAGATGAACTTGGAGTTGGAACTGAAGTGGAGGCAAGGGCTCATCTGCAAGAAATTGGAGAAAAAGGAGAGAATCCTTCCAGTTCCAGTGATGAGATAGAAGAAAGGATGAGCAAAGTGGACCAGAGATAAAAATTCATGTAGTTTGGGGCCATTGTCTGAATGGGAAGCCAATATGTTACCTTGGAGCTGGACAGGAACATTGCCCCAATGGAAGGCCAATATGCCATCCAGGGCTTAGTCAGGAAAGACATCGGGACACCAATGTGGCATCTAGGGCTTGTCATCTTCCCAGATGGAACACAAAGGAGCCATTGGACAATTGAGAGCCCATCTTGGATTGAGATCCGGTCCCAGAATTTGGCCAAAGGAGGACCAGACACCTCCTATTAGTCTTTTCGGCAGGAAGCTACTCCCAGGTTGCAGCCAAATATATATATATATATATATTTTCTCCAGACCTTTAATTAGACAGCTGTATGTTTTTTAAAGGGTTATGGAAGACCGGGAGCTGTTGGTTTGTCAATTGGCTAGGACCGGAGAAGGAGTCAAGAGCAGCACTTTAAAAGAAGCCTTCTTCCCTCAGCCAGATGAACTTGGAGTTGGAACTGAAGTGGAGGCAAGGGCTCATCTGCAAGAAATTGGAGAAAAAGGAGAGAATCCTTCCAGTTCCAGTGATGAGATAAAAGAAAGGATGAGCAAAGTGGACCAGAGATAAAAATTCATGTAGTTTAGAGACAGACTCAAAAGTGGTGTTTATTGTTCTGTCTTCCTGTAACCTGTGCCCTGTACATCCATGGAATCCTCATTTCTAAAAATACAACCCTTCATGTGTGCGTTGGTCATTTTAAAAATTGTGAGGGGGAGGGGCTGGTCTAGACCTCCCCCTACTAATCACAATATATAAAAATTATAAAAAATTAAGGCCTTTTGACCTACTGCTTATATCTCAATGCAGAAGCATCATTTAATAGAGGTTAATTCCACAGCTTGTAATACAGCATCATTCATAACATGCGCCATTCTGGAAGCACTTATTCCAAGCTATTTGTCACAGTATATTAATAAGATACGTTGTATTTTTTTATTCCAACAAATGGTGCCACTATAAGCTAATAAAGAAACTTTTAAACAGAAAAAATATGATATAAAAGGCCAACATAGGAAATACTAAACCAGTTTGTCACCTAGAAGGATAGAATGCAATCTTTATAGCTCTAATTTTGCAACATTAAGAGGACAGATCACCAAAATATTTAATAGACTGAGATTAGTACTCTGTCTATCATGTTGATCCTTGTATTTTTGTTACTTTTCTATTTCCTATATATGTTTCCATTTATTTTTTCCTGATTAATTTATATTGTCAAGATTGTCTGTTGGCTCAATTTTACAGCATTTGGTATGGGATGTTTGTCATGCATCATGTGTTATAATGACAAATGTAATGCATTTTTTTTTACTACATGCACAACAAAACACATTCCAATAGAATGTTAATGAGTGTTACTGATGGACAGATAAAAAATGGATTAGATAAATAGATTACATTTTTTTATAATATAATTTTCTTAAATCATCAGATAAGAATGTGAAAAGGAAAGCTGATTTGGTGAAGGCAAACAATGGCAACGCCAGCAGAATGCCAAGAAGGTCTGTCATCATCGGTGATGGCAAAATCCACAGTTTTAAAATCAAAATGACAACAGTGGCAGGAGTCACGATGCCATGTTAAATTGGACAAAGAGCATTTGTTTAGTTTGTATTAAAGCTGCAGTCAAAGTAACAAAACATAACAAAACCACTTATTCCAATTCATGGCTGCAAGGGGAGAGTGTAACTTTGTGAAATGCACATCTTCAGAAAACGTGCAAAAACTACGCAGACAACACCTGGGCTAGGACTGAGGATCTGGACGCCAGATCCAAGAAACAATAAACGTAACACCTGCACCACCATGCAGTAATAATAATCATCACCACCTTAATCTTGCTGTAATAACATCCACAGGAGGCATTCTGAAAGGTAAATGAATGGAAGGAATTATTAAGAAAAAGACTGAACAGCACATGGCAAGAACAGGAGTTTTACTGAATAGTAAGCATGGATTCAGAAGAGGGAGGTCATGTTTTACTAACATGCTGGAATTCTGTGAGAAAGCAACAAAAGGATACAGCTAGAGTGGAGCAAATGATATTATTTATCTTAACTTTCAGAAAGCATTTTTATAAGGTGCCACATGAAAGGTTGGGCATTAAACTAAAAGAAGTGGGAGTTCAGGGCGTCGGGTATAGATGAGTGCAGAATTGGCTCAGACACAGGAAGCAGAGGGTGATGGTAAGAGAACTGGCTGACGTTAAGAGTGGTGTCCAGCAGGGGTCAATTCTAGGGCCGCTGCTATTTTTAATATATGTAAATGACTGGGAGAAGAATATAAATAACAAGCTGGTTAAGTATGCAGATGATACCAAGATAAAGTGGATTGGCAAATAATCTGGAATCTGTTGAATCATTGCAGAGAGAATTGGACAGGATACAGGCTTGGGCAGATTTGTGTCAGTTGCAATTTAATGTCAGTAAATGTAAAGAATTACAAGTAGGAAATAAAAATGTGTGGATTGAATATTCAATGGGAGGTCTCACCTTATGAGAAGGATTTTGGAGTTGTAGTGGACTTGACACTATCATCTGCCAGACAGCGTTCAGAATGCTAACAGAGTATCAGATTATATAGCACCCTCATTTGTGGAGTACAAGTCACAGGAGGTTCTTCTGAAGCTTTATACCACACTGGTGAGGCCTCATCTGGAGTACTGTGTGCAGTTTTGGTCACTATATTACAAAAAGGACATAGCAGCACTAGAAAAAATCCAGAGAAGAGCAACTAGACTCATTCCAGGGCTACAGGGGATGAGTTATGAAGAAATATTAAAAGAGCTGAGCCTTTACAGTTTCAGTAAAAGAAGATTAAGAGAAGACCTGACTGAAGTGTTTAAAATTATGAAGGGAATTAGTCCAGTGGATCGAGACAGTGACTTTAAAATGAGTTCATGAAGAACAAGGGGACACAGTCGGGAACTTCTTAAGGGTAAACTTCACACAAACATTAAGAAATTGTTCTTTACATAGAGTACCACAGACACATGGAATAAATGAGCAAGTAGTGTGGTAGACAGTAGGACGTCAGGGACTTTAAAAACTTGATGTTTATTTTGGAGATGGTGACCCTCTGATGAACATACATGACAGAAGTCAGCTTTTGCTGTTGAAACACTTATTGCCCAAGCAATATTTTTATGTTTTATTTCAGTTGTCTTCCTTATTAAGATTCCCCACTCTTGATTGCTTAATTCCATGTTAAACGGCTGCATTCCCTATTTTTAATTGCTCTTGATTAGCAATAAAATGCAGTTGACAAAGGAACCAGCAGTTCTCCATCTCACTTGATTCCACTTCCATCTGTGTGGACTATCTGTAGAAGGAACCTGAAAAGAGATAAAAGTGAAGGACTGAGAATTACTCATCTGTTTTATACTTCAACCCATCTGGATGATATCCTTAGAATAATCAATAATATAAGAATGACCCAACATGGTAGAGTTGAAACACTAACAAGCCATGAAATTAAATAAGATTTATTATTGGCACAAACTGGCTTCTAATTGAGCAACTGAGTTGCAACAAAACCTGCAGCATGGATGTTGCTCACCCTTGTCATTACTGCAATGTGTCAGTCAGTCACAAGACAAGTCCGATATGTAATTGTGAGTGCTGTTAAAGAAAAGAATGATAGTCTGAAAGTGAACATTGACCACTTTCATATTGGGAAACTGGAAACATTTTCATTCATGGGAGTAACCAGGCATCAGAATTATTTGCATTACTATGGCAAATCTACCCTGAAAGAAAACTTGAAATGTGAAAGCTACTTTGACCAGAGGCAATTCAGCATGAAAAATAATTAATATAAAGACAAATATTCTAAATAAAAATGTTATCAGTTTCATACACACATGTAAAATGGCATTGCCACCTACTGAAATTAACTTGAAAACTAAACTCCTGTTATCCAAAATAAATAAGCAGCCAGTGGTGTGGGCATCCAAGTGCAACCAGCAGTGAAGATAAGTCGATGCCTTTGACACCTCAGGCACCCCCTGCCAACCTCCTGGCAAACAGCAAATCACTAGAGCTGCTCTCATTCAAACTGCCAATACACACACCTGGCAGTGCTATACGTGGCGGTGATGTGGCTATCTTCCCAATTCAGGTATCTGCCCTCTTGCCAGCACAGTTTCACATGCTCGATCAGAATAAGTCGGTTATGCAAATGAATGGTGGCTGCTTGATGCAGAAGTTTGGAAAGACAGTTGCTTTGAGAGGTTCTACACAACAACAACAACAACAACAACAACATTTATTTATATAGCACATTTTCATACAAAACAGTAGCTCAAAGTGCTTTACATATTAAAGAATAGAAAAATGAAAGACATAATTATAAAACAAAATAAATCAACATTAACATCGAATAAGAGTAAGGTTCAATGGCCAGGGGGGACAGAAAAAACAAAAAAAACTCCAGACGGCTGGAGAAAAATAAAATCTGTAGGGATTCCAGACCATGATACCGCCCAGTCCCCTCTGGGCATTCTACCTAACATAAATGAAACAGTCCTCTTTGGATTTAGGGTTCTCACAGAAGGGCTTGATGATGATGATGGTCACGTAGACTTCTTCCTTTTAATCCGTCCATCATTGTTGGAGCACAACAACACAACTATGTAAGAAGGTGTGTGAAACAGGGCTGGAGCTGAAACGGGTTTCATTCTCTACATTTGGACACCAGGCAAGGCAGCAAAAGGGTAAAGAGCCAGGTGCAGCTGGAATGCCATGTGGGAGAGCAAAGGGGCCCACTGACCTGGCGAAGAAGCCATATGAGCGTTCGTTTTGTTGCCGGAGGCAATCTGCTAAATTGCGTTTTCATTACAGAGCAATGTTTATTGAAGCTGCAGGCAGTTGTCCACCTCCTGTCAGTGGGACCATCAGCGGGGGGTGGTAAACCTTCTATGTAGGCAGGTGTGACAGACAAAACCCCTCCCCATCCCCCCACTATTAATGGCACACATCTAATCTCTCCGCTTCTGCTCGGTGATTTTTATCCCGCCATTTATAACATATTAAAGTAATTGTATCATCTGAAAGGAGACGTGTGCTTAAGTGTCTCTGCTCTGTGAGTCACCTTCATGCTGGGTGTCAGTCAGTTGGCGCGGTAAGTGTCAAATGTTGCACTGGGGGGATGCAGCGTTTAGCAAGAAAATGAAGGATTCCATGTAAAGTGGCTCCACCACCAGTTTTAGAGTTTAACAAAGATGATGCAATGGCAATGCTACATTTATATTTATTTAATATTATTATTGATTTATTTTATTTTTGATTTATTTTATCATAGACATGCTGGTAATGTGAATTGGCGATTCTAAATTGTACCTAGTGTGTGCTTGATGTGTGTGTGTGTGTGTGTGTGTGTGTGTGCCCGGCGGTGGGCTGGTGCCCTGCCCGGGGTTTGTTTCCTGCCATGCGCCCTGTGTTGGCTGGGATTGGCTCCAACTGACCCCCGTGACCCCATAGTTAGGATAATAGCGGGTTGGATAATGGATGGATGGATAGTTTTTTTTTATTCATTATTTAGTGTTGTGTAAGAGAAACAGACAACAATGATAAAGAGTTGGGGTACCAGCCTGGTCACCCCGTATAAGTGGCTTTGGAAAAATAAACAAAGTATGTGCAATTATTGCAGAGTCGTCTTTGCTGATGTGAGTTCAGAAAAGAACTGCCACAAGATGGTGGAGTTTCCGGTTTTTGGTCCTTCCAACAAGAAGAGGCGGGTCTAGGTGGACAGACACCGGAAGTGACATCAGATGTGTTATAGCTGTCAATCATCCGGTCTACAGAGGGAGGAAGAGAGAAAAGCATTAAATTAAACGCCAACCCATGGAGCGGTGATAGAACTGCAGTCACTAGAGCCTTCAGCTGTCCCCCTAGGACAGTTGTCACATTATGGATCCAGCCCCCAGATGATGTCCATCTGGACTTTGTACATTCTCCCTGTGTCTGGGTGGGTTTTTCTCTGGGTGCTTCTGGTATACCCCCACATCCCCAGCGACATATGGGGTTAACTGATTGGTGATTCCAAATTGTCTCCTCTGTAAGTGAGGGCCTGGGTGTGAGTAGACTCTGTGAAAAAATGGCACCCTATCCTGGGTGATCTCCTACCTCATTCCAAATGCTTCCAAAATCCCCATAACCCTGAACAGTAATGTTATTTTTATGTTATAAACAGGTGTTCATCCATGGCTTAAAGGAAAACTCTCAAAAATTATTTTTTTCTATATGATTCTTACCCCATGTAATTTGTTGTGATGTCCAATTAAAAAAAAAATGTGTTCGCAGAAAACTGACATGATGTTTTGGTGGTGACCAATGCTCGTCAACAGCAAACAGTATCCAAACGTCAAACCATTCATGAGAAAATCTCACATAACTTGTGTCGCATAATCCACTCGGCAGGTCATCCAGTTGTTGGCTCACAATGTGTAAACCTCATGCATGTTTTGCTAAGATATTTTTAAATGACTCTGAATAAATAACTCCAGAAAATAACATTAGTCCACAAACACTGAGCAGCTTTTAAATTGAAGACAGGACACTTGACCAATGAATGAACACTTCACAATACACTAGGAGCAACACAAACTGAACAGTGCAAAGGTTCCAGCTGATGTTGTTCAATGGAGAGCCACTAGGCTACATTCCCTGGTCCTAACTATGAGGGATTTTCTCACCGGCAAGAGGAATAAAGCGTTGCTGTTGACAAGACTGACAGCAAGAGGATGAGCAGACATAATCACAATGGGAAGTTTCGTACTCAATTAGAAAAAAATAAGAGCTGGAGAAGACATATTAGAAAATACAGCCATTAACATTAAGATTCAAATAAAGAGAATAGAAGGTAAAGCATTACACAGGACATGACTAAAGAGAATACAGATATTCAGACTGCAATAAGAAATTAAAACAAAGGGCATATATTGTGAATTTCCCCTTGGGATTAATAAAGTATCTATCTATCTATCTATCTATCTATCTATCTATCTATCTATCTATCTATCTATCTATCTATCTATCTATCTATCTATCTATCTATCTATCTATCTATCTATCTATCTAACTCTATAACTCCAATCACACATTGTGACCAGCTGTCTTAAACAGTTTTTCAACGGAAAAGAAACACACTCTTTCAGTACCTCTTTGCGGGAGCTGCTGCTGGCTTGCCATGTGACATGCTCCTCGCACAGGGCTACAAACATTTAAAAGACCGAGCCGCGGCCATCCTGAGGTCTCTCACCCTCCTGTCTTTTTTCCCCTAGACTCCCTCCTCTCCGGCCAATGCTACCGGCCCACTGGGTCCCCTTGATGAAGAGAACTTTGAGTTCTTTTGAGCAGGAGTCGGGCCCGATGCGTCAAGTTTGACGGCTGTACCTTGTGAGGCCAGATCGCCTCTGTAAGAGACTTGTGCTTGTAACTGAATGAACAGCAATAAAGTTTCTACTTCTTGGAAAATCTGCTGAACTCTCCTGTGCAACTTTGTGACCCAAGCTTGACAACATACAGGGGAATCAGAAAATATTCAGACCGTTTCACTTTCTCTACAACTTATTCTGCTATAAATTGAATTTTAAATGATTGACTTTGACATTTTGTCGTCACCAAAGTTTTTCAAAATTATTAAATATCTAAATCTTTCATTCCTGTGTAACCCATGGTAAATATTTAAATAAAGAGATAAAGAGACAGGGATGTCTTGAGGTAAGAGTGAGGTAATTTCTTAGTTTTAGAAAGGAGGAAGTAGACAAGATTTCTTTTTTGGTCAGCTGCAACGGGGATTAGAGGAAGTATTTCTAGAGAGCATGACGAGGAGCTGTATTATATCTCATTTTTCTAGTGAAGAGATGCCTTTTTATCCTCTTCATTTTTTGCATACTTTATGTAATCAAGGAGACATTGTTAAACTAATTTTGCCACTTCAAATGCAAGAGTCATCTCAGGCTTGGAACGGTCAAACGTAAACTGTTTTAATTATAAAGTGGGCCCACTCTGAGAAGGAATAACTAAATAAAGCCGGGATTGTGTTTTATAAGTGTAATAATTGTTCAAATAATTTCTAAACAACCATTGAAATTTCTGTATTATTGTTTCATTTTAGAGTTTAAGAGTTATTTTTTTTGTCTAGTAAAAGTCTGTATTCTGCTTGATTCATTTTTTGCATTTAATTGAATTTTAATTGTTTTTCAACAACCTAATTTCAGATATATCATTAATATTTTAAGGAAACTTGGGAAGCCCCTTTCAAAGAAATGATTGAAAGAGCGCTACCCCTATAAGTAGTCAAAACCTTTGCCGTGGCACCCCAAGCTTTGGTCAGGTCATCCTATTTGCTTTAATTCTCATTGAGATGTGTCTAGAACTGGAATGAAGTCCACCTCTGGCACACTGAACTGACTGGATATCATTTAGAAGGCACACGTGTACCTGTGAATATAAGGTCTCACAATTCTCATTGCATGTAAAGGAGAAAAACCAGGATTTGAAGTCTAAGGAACTCTCTGTAGACATCTGTGATCAAATTGTGGGAAGGATGAATGCAGCCAAATACAGAGAAGTCCTCAAAGAAAACCTGCTCCAAAGTGCAGGCTGCTATAGAATGGTACAATGTTCACCTTTTAGAATGACAAATGTCTTGACGTATGCAGCCAACATTGGAGTAGCTGCAAAGGCCCAGACTTATATTCCATCTTAACAGCATCACATACCCCCAGGCAAAGTAATGTGCTAGGGCTGCTGTTTTGACAGCAAAACAGAAACATACTTAGGCATCAGAAACATCACGGTTGCCTGTGTTCCTGGGGCCCCCAGCCAGTGCCCATTGTGCCCGTACATTAAAACGTCCCTGTGTAGAACATTTGTTGAGTGATCCGAGGAAGGTAGTTTACAGACACTTCCCTTCTAATCTATTGGAGGTATGCATACATTTACCAAAAAGAATTTCTGTCAAAGAGGCTTTTACCAAGTACTGAATTAATTCTTTGAATAGATTTCAGTTTTCAATTTTAATAAATTTGCAAATATTTCTGAAAACATATTTTCACTTTGTCATTATGGGCTATTGAGTGTAGATAGATAGATAGATAGATAGATAGATAGATAGATAGATAGATAGATAGATAGATAGATAGATAGATAGATAGATAGATAGATAGATAGATAGATAGATAGATAAATACTTTATTAATTCCAAGGGGAAATTCAGTGGATTCTCCATGATTGACAGGAGCCTGCTCATGTCCAGCTCCATGCCTACAATAGAGCCTGCCTTCCTCACCAGTTTGTCCAGGCGTAAGGATTCTTTCTTCTTTATGCTGTCTCCCCAGCACACCACCGCGTAGAAGAGGGCACACACCACAACCGTCTGATAGAATATCTGCAGCATCTTATTGCAGGTGTTGAAGGACGCCAACCTTCTAAGGAAGTATAATCGGCTCTGACCTTTCTTACACAGTGCATCAGTATTGGCAGTCCAGTCCAATGTATCATCCAGCTGCACTCCCAGGTATTTATAGGTCTGCACCCATTGCACACAGTCTCCTCTGATGACCATGGGGTCCATGAGGGGCCTGGGCCTCCTAAAATCCACCACCATCTCCTTGGTTTTGCTGGGGTTCAGGTGTAAGTGGTTTGAGTTGCACCATTTAACAAAATTCTTGATTTGGTTCCTATACTTCTCCTCCTGCCCACTCCCAATGCAGCCCACGATAGCAGTGTCGTCAGTGAACTTTTGCACGTGGCAGGACTCCAAGTTGTATTGGAAGTCCAATATATGTTGGCTGAACAGGACCGGAGAAAGTACAGTCCCCTGCGGCGCTCCTTTTCTGCTGACCACAATGTCAGACCTGCAGTTCCCGAGACGCACATACTGAGGTCTGTCTGTAAGATAGTCCATGATCCATGCCACCAGGTATGAATCTACTCCCATCTCTGTCAGCTTGTCCCTAAGGAGCAGAGGTTGGATGGTGTTGAAGGTGTTGATAGGCACAAATGGCAAATTTATTCAATTCAAAGTAAATCTACAACACAATAAAGTGTGCAGATGGTGAAGGGGGCTGAATACTTTCCTAATGCACTATACAAACACTCTCAGGAATTTCTAAATCACGGGGTTGAGAACATGTATAAGGAAAGCAAGCTTCTGTAAAACTCCACTTGGCAAATTCCCAGGTTAAGAACTTGTATAATTCTAAAGAATTTCCTGGTTCTGCTCATGTATGGACAAAGCCATTAAATTCCGAATTAAGCACACTAAACGTCATGACATTAACATGTAATGCAGTGGTTCTCAACCTGTGAGGCGGGCCCCCTTAGGAGAGCACGAAGTTACAAAAAGGGGGGCACGAAGATGTGAAAAAAAAGAAAACAAGAATCAAAAATATGAAAAAAAAATCTGTTGAAACCAAAACAAATTAACTTAAACTACATTCTGATATTAGAACAATAAATATAGAGTTAGATAAATGTCGATAAAAGTACTTTAGTATTAGATTCCACATAATTTATCCATCTATGAGGGGCGTGAAAAAAGTTTCCGCATTTTTATATTTTCATTGGAAACAGTGAAGACTGGAGGAGTAGTAATTGGGCATTAAAAAGTTTGTACGACGCTGGGAAAATTGCATAACAAATGAAGGTGACTATGTGGAAAAGTCATGTAATTTGTTTTTGAAATTCTTAATAAAAAGAGCTGCAAATAATAATATAATAAAATGCTTTTGTCTGTGTGGGTGCCTGATCCACCCAAGCAATCTGATTGGTTAGCTTGGCTTTGGTCTGATTGGTCGGTTTAGTTTGATTTCCCAATCAAATGTGATAAGGACAGGAAGTGCAGGACAAGAGAGTTTTTGTGATACATGAGGATACAGAGGAAAGGAGAAGGAGGAACACTGAGAGCTGCCTTCAAACACAGGAAGTATTCACAAGAACACAAATGATGTTTTCACAATAGGTACTCTGCGGTGGGCTGGCGCTCTGCACGGGATTTGTTCCTGCCTTGTGCCCTGTGCTGGCTGGGATTGGCTCCAGCAGACCCCCGTGACCCTGTAGTTAGGATATAGTGGGTTGGACAATGACTGACTGACAATAGGTACTGGGAACCCATTTATCAGTGGTTCTCAACCTGTGGGTCGGGCCCCCCTAGGGGGGTGCAAAGTAACAAAAAGGGGGGCGCGAAGATGTGAAAAAAAGAAAACAAGAATCAAAAAAAACATCTGTTGAAACCAAAACAAATTAACTTAAACTACATTCTGATACTAGAACAATAAATATAGAGTTAGATAAATGTCGATAAAAGTTAAGTAGGTATAATAAAATATGCATCCACATTTCAAAAAAATGTTAGGGGGGGGACGCGATTAAAAATGTTATGAAAACTCGGGTCGCAAATACTTAAAGGCTGAGAAACGCTGATGTAATGAGCTGTGATGATGCATGTGAACCAACAACAAAAGACTGTAGCAATGAAGTCTATAAGTCTGCAACAAGCTCAGTCGTACTGTCGATTTAACTTTGAAAAGCGTCAGGAATTTGAGCAGATTTAGAATTAAAGGACTCTCTATACAAAAGAAGGAACAACTTCTAGAAGTCAGTTTACGCCAGATGTGGCCATCTGTTGTCCACTTCAGGGTCACAGCTGCTACTTTCTCAGTAAAAGGAGTGTTATACTCGGGAGATTCTGAAGGAGCAGTGAAACAGGGGTGCAATGCACTCACCTGAAGAAAGCTGAGCTTTCTTCAACATTAATGGACTGGTAATGGTGGCATGTGATGAGCATAACATTACATTGGAGGCACCAAACTTGAAGCCAAATGAGTGTTCAGCTAATGAAAAGAGCAAGAAGGTATACCTCAGTGGCTCTCAGCTGTCTCCAAGATTTAGAAAGGATCAACAAATAGAGGAGTGTCAGGTACACACTAACTAGGCATGTTCACAGACGTGGGGACACGATCAGGGCAGTCACTCAGACATGGGACTGTAACACAGCATGCTGCCTTGTACAATTAGGCTGGGTGCACACCTCCCTGTAGTGTGCTTGATTCAGCCTTTTCAGCCACCAGACAAATTAGAGTTACATTATCTCATATGATCTAATCTTCTTCTCTCTTTGTTTATGGCAACCACAATATGTTTTGAGCTTTTCCAGATAAAGAAGACAGAAATTTCAAGATAAGGTACTTTATTAACAGTGCCTTCAGATAGCATACAGACCCCTTTACTTTTTATGTTACATTGCATCCATGCTTGTACTAGAATCAATTAAATTCATTTATTTCCCACATCAACCAATACTCCACAGCACAAAATGACAAAGTGAAAACAGGATTTTACAAATTTCTGCAAATTTATTACCAATAAAAAACTAAAATATCACATTTACACCAGTTTTCAAACCCTTCGCTCTGACACTTGAAATGTTTTACAGGTGCATCCCATTACACTGATGATCATTGAGATGTTTCTATACCTTGTTTGGAATGCACATGTGGCCAATTCAGCTGATTGGACTGATTAGAAAAGGCACACGCCTGTCAAAAGAATGTCAGCAGTTAAGCAAAAACCAAACTATGAGGTTGAAGGAATTGCCTGTAGAGCTTAGAAACAGGATTGTGTCGAGGCACAGATCTGGGGAAGGCTACAAAAAATAATACAACATTGAATGATCCCAAGAGATCTGGTTGGCTGTCCAGGAAACTGAGCGATCAGGATAGACGAGCCTTGGTAAGAGAGGTGACCAAGTTTTAGAGTTTTAGAGAACATGTGTGGAGAAGGTAGAAACTTCAAGAAGGAGAATCACCACTGTAGCATTCCACTGAACAAGGCTTTATGGCAGAGTGGCCAGACAACACATGTATACGCCTGCTTAGAGTTTGTAAAATGGCACATAAAAGAACTCTCAGATTATGAAAAACAAGAGACCAAGAATGAACTGTTTGGCTTCAATTCTATGCATCACGTCTTGGGGGAATTAGGCACCACTCATCACCAGCACAATACCATTCTAGCAGTGAAGCGTAATTAGGGCAGCATCATGCTGTCAGAGTTGGGGATTAGGGAACTAGTCTGGGTTGAGGGAAAGTTGAAAAGAGCAAAGTACAGAGACATTCTTCATGAAAACCTGCTCCAAAATACTCTGGACATCAGAGTGCACCAAATGTTCACCTTCCAGGTAAATGACCCTAAGCACAAAGTAAAGACAACACAGGAATGGCTTAGGGACAGCTCTAGGAATGTCTTTGAGCTGCTCAGCCAGAGTCAGAGACCTGAAAATAGTTGTTTACCAACAATCTCTATCCAACCAGAAAGAGTCTGAGTGGGTGTGCTGAGAAAAATGGCTGAAAATCCCCAAATCCAGGTGTGTGAAACTTTTCACATGAAACCCATGAAGTCTCCTTGCTAGAGAATAAATATTTCTGTCAGTGGGATATGTCGGCCTTTTGTTTTTTTTATAAATTAGTATTTCATGATTTCATTCTAAATTATTGAATGTTGTTTGATGTGGGGAAAAAATCTAAATGGTTTTAGAATAATACAACAATATAATCTATCTATCTATCTATCTATCTATCTATCTATCTATCTATCTATCTATCTATCTATCTATCTATCTATCTATCTATCTATCTATCTATCCTTTCTGTCTGTGGAATCTCTGTAAGTTGACAGCTCTAGTATGGGTGGACATGGTTGTGGGTTGCTGGCCGGCTTCGTTCGTGGAGGGTCCCTGTGAGTATTTGTATTTTTCTATCTTTTTTTCTTCTTTTCTCTTAGTTACAGTCATATGGAAAAGTTTGGGAACCCCTCTTAATTCTTTGGATTTCTGTTTATCATTGGCTGAGCTTTCAAAGTAGCAACTTCCTTTTAATATATGACATGCCTTATGGAAACAGTAGTATTTCAGCAGTGACATTTAGTTTATTGGATTAACAGAAAATACACAATATGCATCATAACAAAATTAGACAGGTGCATAAATTTGGGCACCCCAACAGAGATATTACATCAATACTTAGTTGAGCCTCCTTTTGCAAATATAACAGCCTCTAGACGCCTCCTATAGCCTTTGATGAGTGTCTGGATTCTGGATGGAGGTATTTCTGACCCCATTCTTCCATACAAAATATCTCCAGTTCAGTTCAATTTCATGGCTGCCAAGCATGGACAGCCTGCTTCAAATCATTCCATAGATCTTTGATGATATTCAAGTCAGGGGACTGTGACGGCCATTCCAGAACATTGTACTTCTCCCTCTGAATGAATGCCTTTGCAGATTTCGAACTGTGTTTTGGGTCATTGTCTTGTTGGAATATCCAATCCCTGCGTAACTTCAACTTTGTGGCTGATGCTTGAACATTATCCTGAAAAATTTGTTGATATTGGGTTGAATTCATCCAACTTTAACAAGGGCCCCAGTCCCTGAACTAGCCACACAGCCCCACAGCATGATGGAACCTCCACCAAATTTGACAGTAGGTAGCAGGTGTTTTTCTTGGAATGCGGTGTTCTTCTTCCGCCATGCAAAGCGCTTTTTGTTATGACCAAATAACTAAATATTTGTATCATCAGTCCAAAGCACTTTGTTCCAAAATAAATCTGGCTTGTCTAAATGAGCATTTGCATACAACAAGTGACTCTGTTTGTGGCGAGAGTGCAGAAAGGGCTTCTTTCTCATCACCCTGCCATACAGATGTTCTTAGTACAAATTGTGCTGAATTGTAGAATGATGTACAGATACACCATCTTCAGCGAGATGTTCTTGCAGGTCTTTGGAGGTGATCTGTGGGTTGTCTGTAACCATTCTCACAATCCTGCTCATATGCCACTTCTGTATTTTTTTGGCCTGCCAGACCTGCTGGGTTTAACAGCAACTGTGCCTGTGGCCTTCCATTTCCTGATTCCATTCCTTACAGTTGAAACTGACAGCTTAAACCTCTAAGACAGCTTTTTGTAGCCTTCCCCTAAACCATGAGAATGAACACGCTTTGTTTTCAGATCTTTTGACAGTTGCTTTGAGGGTCCCATGCTGTCAAGCACAACTTACAATTGACCACCTTAAATACCTTATCTCAGGATTGGACACTCCTGTCTATGAAGCTCATCCAACCAATTTGGTGTTCAAGTAATCAGCATTGAGCAGTGACAGGCATTCAAATCAGCACAATGACAAGGGGACCCACATTTTTGCACAGCCATTTTTTCACATTTGATTTAATTTCATACAACTTAATACTGCTTCACTAAAAAATCTTTGTTTGGAAAACACCCCAGTACTCGGATATTCCTAGGAAATGAAAGACATACCACTGTTATCTTTTCTGTTGAAAGGAGAGTCAATTATTATGCAGGCTGAGAGGGGTTCCCAAACTTTTTCATATAACTGTATGTTCCTGTTGTAATGTTTGTTGTTAGTTAAGACACAGCGTTGGCAAAGAGTCAGTGCCGGGTTTATTGCCAAAGTTTTATGAGAATCTCTCTAGCTGCAATGACGCTAAGATCGTGGCGGATCAGATGGTCTCCGTTGAAACGTGTGTGGAGGCAGTTGGGAGAGTAGTTGGATATAAAAATGTTCGCTCGGCATCAAGAATGAATAAATCGGTGGCGGTTTTTGTAAATGAGGAATCCCTGGATTATCAGTTGGTAGAGGAAGGGTTAGTTATAAGCGGAGCGTTTGTCCCTGTTTTGCCTTTATCAACACCCGCAATATAAGTAATAGTTTCAAATGTTCCTCCATTTTTAAAGAACAATGTTCTGGTAAATGAACTGAAGCATTATGGCCAGATCGTTTCAGAATTAACAATGATTCCTCTTGGATGCAAATGGCATGAATTAAAACACATTGTTTCATTTTTTAGACAAGTATATATGATACTAAACAACATGAATGACGATATCAAAGTAGCCCTCCAATTTAAAGTGGACGGCAGTGACTATGTTGTTTTTGTCACGTCTGAATCCATGAAATATTTCACTTGCGGTAGAGCAGGACACAATGCTTCACAGTGTAAAACTGGATCAGTGGTATTTGCAAGTTCTCCTAGTCACCCTGAGGAGAATTTAGATGAAGAGAACAATAAAGATAGTGAGCATGAATCTGAGAGTGGCGAAGAGGTTGAAAGTATGGATGAGTGTGAGACTGATATGAAGGAGTCGATGGCTGCAACGGGTGTTGTTTGTGATCAGCCCCTTAGTACTTTGGTGACGGGGGCTCCTGAGAAGAGGTGGTTCATCTGATCGCCTATCAGTCAGTCCTGAGCTCCACGAGCCTGCAGAGAGCACACTGACTGAAATTGACGTATCAACTGAGATTAACAGCACTGGGGTGGCGGCAGCGGCAGTTTGCTTGGGAGAAGCTGCGCCACTGGTCCCAACTGTAAATGAACCTCAGATCACTGATACGATTGTAGAAGTGAACGCTTCCGATTACATTATCCTGCCAGACAGCTCATTGAAGGGGGCTGCTGATGGGCAGAGATGTGAGAGAGCTGAGAGTGGCCACAGTGGTAATTGGCAGTGCAGCGGTGTGTGAAGGAGTGAGTGCGAGCAACGAGCCCATTAAAGTTTCCAAATGGAGGACAGGCAAAGAAAAGCCTTGTGTCAAATCAGGCATCTAAGGAACATAGCGAGTGTGTGACAAATCAAAGTGACATCGCAAATGAGTTAAGGGACAATGTGGAGGGTGAGAGTGACATTGACACCTCTCAGTATCAGCTAAGAGGCAGTTATAGTACTGCCAGTATTAGGACTTTTTTGGAGTTTATTGATGGCAAGAAAGGAGTAAAGGTTGAAGATCATTTCTATTGTCTGCACAAAGAGTTATGCGTGAAGCAGTTCAGTTAGGCATGGAGCAAAAAGAAGCAAAGTATGTTATTGTGTCTTTTACTGTGGACTCCCATTGGCTTTTTTTTCCATGCAGTCACTTCACATTGGGAGTCTGAATGTTAATGGCTGTAGAGGAGGGACAAAGATGGCTATGGTTTTTAAAATCTTAGAACAGAAAGCTTTGCATGACCTTCAGAATCAATCAGACTGGATACGAGAATGGGGGTGCCAGGTTTTTCTTTGCCATGGTTCCAGTCTTAGTACTGGGGTGGGTATATTGTTTTCAAAATCTGTACAATTCCAGGTCACTGCCATCAGTGAGGTGGTGGCTGGACGATTGCTTGTGGTTCAGGTCAAAGATGCGGATCAGGATGTGGTGTTCATTAATGTCTACGGCCCTATCAACGGGAGAGAAAGGATTTGTTTTTTTGAATCGTTATGAAAGGTGGTCGATTCTTTCGTTAATGGCGAGTTGGTGCTGGTGGGTGGTGATTTTAATTGCACAGTTAATTACATGTTGGATCGCAATGGCATTGAACTTTATCCTGGCTCTGCACAAGTCCTTGCAGACTTTTTAAAACGGGACGATCTTGTGGATATCTGGTATCATAAATTCCCATCAGACAGAAAGTACACCTGGGTGAAGGGATGGGATGGAAATATTTCTATGCCTCGATTAGATCGCTTTTACTGTCCCAGTCACATTCTGAACACTGTCACTTCTGTCTTTATCTTTCCTGTTGGCTTTTCTGACCATTCTTTGGTGGGGTTGAAAGTTGTAATCCCTAAAAAGAAATCTTTTTTCAAAACATTCTGGTATTTCAACGTTTCACTACTAGAAGATGCCCATTTTGTCAAATGTTTTACATTTTTTTGGAAGCAGTGGACTGTTACCACATCTAAATTTGATTCACTCAAGCAGTGGTGGGACATTTCAAAAGTTCACATAAAGGCTTTTTGCCAACAATACGCACAGGAAGTCACTCGAAAATGCCTGCTGAACATGGAAGACATTTTGAAACTGCAGGATGCTTTACAAAAGGGATTTGATGAGGAGATTTGTTCTTCTCTAACATCTAAAAAGTGGTCCCTTGCTGATCTTTTGGATGTACGTGCACAAGGGGCTCTGGTGAGGTCACGTTTTCAAAATATAAATCATTTGGATAAACCTACAAAATGTTTCTTTGGGTTAGAGAAAAAAGAAGCCAAAGCAAACTGATTCACATGCTGCACAACGCAGAGGGGAGAAAACCGTGCACCACTGAAGACATCCAAAACTTTGTTGTTTCTTTTTATACAAATTTATTTAAGGACGATTCTATTGATCATTTGGCAATGGCTGATTTTCTCAATGGACTTCCTAGGATCCCAAATGGTTTTAAGCTAAAACTGGACTCTGAAATAACTTTTCAGAAATGTCTGATTCACTCTCCCATCTAAACACAGAAAAGTCTCCAGGGATTGATGGCCTTCCCATTGAGTTCTACAGGCAGTTCTGGCCTTTACTGGGGGCTGATGTGCATGCAGTGTTCATGGAAAGCTTAAGAGATGGGAAGTTACCTTTGAGCTACAGAAGAGCCGTGATCACTCTGCTTCTAAAAAAAAAAGGGAGATCTATGCCAAATAAAGAACTGGCGTCCCGTGAGTCTGCTATATACAAACTATAAGATTTTCTCCAGGACTTTGGCAACAACAACAACAGCATTTATTTATATAGCACATTTTCATACAAACAGTAGCTCAAAGTGCTTTACATAATGAAGAATAGAAAAATAAAAGACACAGTAAGAAAACAAAATAAGTCAACATTAATTAACATAGAATAAGAGTAAGGTCCAATGGCCAGGGGGGACAGAAAAAACAAAAAAAAAAAACTCCAGACGGCTGGAGAAAAAAATAAAATCTTGTAGGGATTCCAGACCATGAGACTGCCCAGTCCCCTCTGGGCATTCTACCTAACATAAATGAAACAGTCCTCTTTGGATTTAGGGTTCTCACGGAAGGACTTTAAGATGATGGTCACGTAGACTGTCTGGCTTTTAATCCATCCATCATTGTTGGAGCATCATGATGCTTTGAGTAAGCAGGCCACCACCACAAAGAAACCGGAAAAAGAAACAGAAGAGAGAGTAGGTGTCAGTATGGATTTTAGAGCCACCATGAATAGTTATTATGATGAATTGAACATACAGAGTATCAGTTATAAGTTAAAGTGAAGTTATAAAAAGGCCATTTTAAAGTAATGTGTTTTCAGCAGTGTTTTAAAGTGCTCTACTGTATTAGCCTAGCGAATTCCTATTGGCAGGCTATTCCAGATTTTTGGTGCATAGCAGCAGAAGGCCGCCTCACCACTTCTTTTAAGTTTTGTTCTTGGAATTCTAAGGAGACACTCATTTGAGGATCTGAGGTTAACCGTCAAACCCGTCAAACCGGCAAACCGTCTGAGGACTGTAATGAGTTTGGTGGTTAATTCTTGTCAAGCTTACTGTGTACCTGACCGCTCAATTTTTGATAACATTTTCTTCATGCGTGATGTGATTGCAGTGTCCAAAATGTATGTCATTGATCTAAGGATTTTATCTATTGATCAGGAGAAGGCTTTTGATAGAGTTGCTTTGGGTTTTGGGAAAGTTTTATCAAAATGATCAGACTCTTGTATACTAAGGTTTTTGCAGATTAATGGCATGTTGAGTGCCGCTTTCCTAGTCAAGAGGGGGATTCGACAGGGGTGCGCCTTATCAGGGATGTTGTACTCTTTGTCGATTAAGCCATTCTTTTATCAGATTATTCAGAGACTGCAGGGTGTGGATCTCCCTTTCTTGGCCAATGGTCACTGCCAAATGTTTGGCCTATGCAGATGACGTGTCCATATTTGTCAAATCTGACCATGATGTCAATGTGGTAGTTTCATGACAAACAACGTTTGAAAGCATCTCCTCAGCTAAAGTCAACTGGGCTAAGAGCAATGCTCTCCTGCTCAGCTCTTGAATGTCCACTGCCAAAGCTTCCTGCAAATCTGACCTGGAACAGGAAGTGTTTTCGTTACCTTGGGGTGATGTTGGGAGGTGAAGGACTGGATGAGAGTAATTGGGAGGGCATTTTGGATCAAGTCAGTGCTCGGCTGAACAAATGGAGATAGATTGTGGCCAAACTGTCTTTTAGAGGGAGAGTAATTATGGTAAACAACTTAGTTGTATCGATGCTTTGGCATAAACTTATGTGTGGAGATCCTCCTCCAGGGATGTTACATTGGGATGGTCTGCATTGGCTGCGACAGAGTGTGCTGTTTCTACCAGTGGAACAAGGAGGTCAGGGACTCATCGATGTACCATCGAAGGTCGCAGGCTTTCGATTCCTGGTAATTCAAAGGATTTTGTTTGGTTCTCACCATCTGATTTGGAGTGATTTGGCACTTCATTTCTTTTATCGAGTAGGGGATTATGGATTTGACAAGCAGCTTTTGGTAATGAAAATTAATGAAATGGATCTTTCAGTGTTACCCAAATTTTATAGGGGTGCTTTATTGACATGGCATTTTGTTTTTAAAAGACATTTCAGGACATCAGGTTGGTTGCACGATGAGCCTTTGATTTTTAACTCGCTGTTCTCATGCTCTCAACTGAGGAGTAAATGTTTTACTGATTTATTGATTAGACATGGGATTTTAAAAATCAGCCACATATATGATTAGGAGCAACAAACATTGTGGAGCCTTCAGTTTTGGCTTCAATTTTAGGTTTGAAGTCAGTGCAGATGATTGAGGGCTTTCTGTCTTCTGTGGCCAAAGAACATCATAGAAGACTTGATCAGCACCACCAGCACAGATCTACAGTTCTGTCCGTCGATGTCAACTCCACCCCCAAAAAACTTGATTATCACATTTGACAAAGGAAATGTGGTGTCATTTATGTGTCTATCCAAAAAAGAGCTTCATCACTATTATGTGAAAGGGATTCATTTTCTTTCCCTGAAGACAATCTTCAATTCGCAATGGAGAGAACATTTAGGGGTAGTAGGTGGGAGGGTGCCAGCCTCATGCCTCCGAGCAACAAAAGGACAGCCGACCTACAATGGAGGATTGGGCACGGCATCATAGCCACAAACTCCTTCTTACTTACAGAGGATGACAGATGTGATTTTTGTGGGCAAAGGGAAACCGTTTTTCATTTGTTTGTATCATGCGTAAGATTTGGAGTTTTTTTCAAGTTTTTAACTGATTTGTGTAGAAAACTAAGATCAGATTTTAATATTGTGATGTTTATTTATGGAGCCACATATAATAAGAACAACAGGCACGGGACACAGTTGATTAATGTTTTGCTGGGTGAAGCAAAACTAGCAATTTTAAAAAGTAGGAAAAATAAACAATGTGGGAAAGAACCTTTGGACATCCACTTACTGTTGAGGCTGAATATTCATTCGAGGATCAAACTGGAATTTGCTTACTATAAACTAATGCACAAAATGGACATTTTTGTGGATGTGTGGTGTACGACAAGGGTACTGTGTGCTCTAGAGGAGGGAGAACTGAAAATCAATTTATAACTCACTGTTGGAAAATTGTAAAAATTGAAGTTATTTGTAGCAAGTGATACTTTGTGAACAACACTAGGAATCAGGACTGACTGGGCCTTAGTTTGATTTATTATGAACATAAACGAGGAGGGCACCGGGGAGAAGATGAGAAAATATAAAATATTTATTTGATAACTGTGTGTGGGGTTACACTGGGTTAATAGGGAATGAATATTTGGATTTTTTTTTTCTACTTTTCATTTCTTTGTATAGGTTATTTATAATACTTTTTGTTGTAAGAGTACTTTTAATATATTGATGTTTGTTCTTGTTATATTTTTTAAATAAAGTACTTTTAAAAATAAAAATCTATCTATCTATCTATCTATCTATCTATCTATCTATCTATCTATCTATCTATCTATCTATCTATCTATCTATCTATCATATAGTGCCTTTTATCTATCTATCTATCTATCTATCTATCTATCTATCTATCTATCTATCTATCAAATAGTGCCTTTTTTATCTATCTATCTATCTATCTATCTATCTATCTATCTATCTATCTATCTATCTATCTATCTATCTATCTATCATATAGTGCCTTTCATTATCTATCTATCTATCTATCTATCTATCTATCACAACATACATGTACAGTATTTTCCATTGAAAAGCAATTGATCATTTAATTATTTAATTCAATGTGTAATATGATGCACATTTACACTACTAAATTTAAAATAAATAATACCAATAAGGGTAACACTGTAATGCAGGTACACAGTTCATTCTTAACTTGATATAAGCTAGGGCCACATATTCCACAAGACCTACTTTCTCCAGTATGTTACTAATGACTTCATAATTATCACAATATCTTGTAGACTATTTATGGCTGAGTATAATGAAAACCAGAAGTGTGGTATTGCTAACATAATTCTGTGAAAATACTGCATCCATGCCTGGCATTTTTATTAAACTTCTCAAGAGTTTTACTGTATTTTAATTATTTGTTTCTCCTGTCTTTTGATTTTGAAAAAAGTTTACTTATTCTAGTAGGCGGCTTGCAGCTAGCAATGTAATGAACTGAGATGAAACAGTAAACATGCTAATATTATTTTGACATATTTTGCTATACAAGATATGCAAGTTAATGACTTAATAATCACATTTGTTTTACCTTCAAGTTTAGTCCTTATTTTTTCTTTAAAGTCTAAGTTGTATGGAAATGTATACAACACATTTTCTGTTAAGTTCATGAAGAAATTAATTCATAACCATGAACAGGTAAAATGTAAAATTGCTGATACTCATCAAATACCCTCATATCTAGTATAGTGATAAGGGGGCAGATGCTTTAGGTGGCAACTGGGCAACACCCCCATATAATTACAACAAAAAAAAAATACTATAAATACAAGTAAAACGTGTTCGTTAAAACAGTCCTCTTTGTATTTAGGGTTTTCATGGAAGGACCTGATGATGATGGTCACGTAGACTTCTGGCTTTCAGTCCATCAATGTTGGTGCATCAGGATGCTTTGAGTAGGTGGTGGTGGCGCAGGCCGTCACCACAAAGAAACCGGAAAAAGAAACAGAAGAGAGAGTTGGGGTCAGTACGGATTTTGGAGCCACCATGAATAGTTATTATGATGAATTGAACATACAGAGTATCAGTATTAAGTTAAATTGAAGTTATAAAAAGGCCATGTTAAAGTAATGTGTTTTCAGCAGTGTTTTAAAGTGCTCTACTGTATCAGCCTGGCGAATTCCTATTGGCATTTATGTTTTCCAATAATTAAAATTTTGTATTTGGATACATTTTTGTTTCTCAAGGCACTAGAGAAGTCTTGCATGTTGGTCAGACGTGCAAATAAGAATTTCACTGTACACGTGCCGATCTTAATAATACTAGGTCTACTAAATATGTTATATAGAGATATAAAAATAAACCCACAATGAAAATGTGTAGATCAGCAATTAAACAATTAGAAACGATATAATAAATGCTAAAGTTGCAATACATTGTCATATTCATAATATAGAAATGCAGATCTACTCGTCCATTGCCCATTGTTCTATTTGCTGTTTGGGGTCAAGAGGTAAACCAAACTGAAAACTGTTTGATCATTCTAAAATCAATCAAGTAATTTATTATATTGTTCATTTTTAAATGAAGTAATATATTCAGGAACTGATGTTTTTAATGAGGTCAGATGATGGCCCCTTGGTTAGCCCTGTTGCTTCACACCAGCAGGATAATGAATTTCAATCCCAGCTCAGCCATTGATAGTTTGCATGTGTTACTCCATCTCAAAAACCATGCAGCATTGGATAAATAACCAATTGAAATTAGACCCATTTGAGTGAGTGAGTGTAAGGGTAATCACATAATTTTGGGATACGGAAGGAAAGCTGAAGCACCTGCAGAAAAACTCATGCAGATTCACTATACTGCCAAGCAAATTGAAGGAAGGCACACCACATGGGCAGACTAAGGCACCAGCAGGTAAGCATTATATTACAACCAGGTGGCAAGTTGGATCAGTGGTAGCGCTGCTGTCTCGCAGTAAGGAGACTGGGTGTTTGTGTCCTGAGCATTTCCTGTGTCAGCGTGTGGCTCCTCCAGGTCCTCCAGTAGTGTAAAAACATGCAGTAAGATGAACTGGTAATGCTAAGTTGGTTTGTGTGTGTGTACCCTGTGATGGGCTATACACCCAACATATTATATCATTCTTCTCTTGTACACTATGATTGCTGAGATAGATTTCAGCAGCCCCATGACCCTGTTCTGGACAAGTAGGTTGGCAAATGGATGGACAGATGAGTTACAACCAGGGGTTTTTCCATTGGCTTTTATTTATTTTGTCCTTTTTAAATTACTATTTGTTTTATTTATATGTCCATCCATTTTCCAACCCGCTGAATCCAAACACAGGGTCACGGGGGTATGCTGGAGCCAATCCCAGGGCACAAGGCAGGGACCAATCCTTGGACTGTAGGAGGAAACCACCAAGCACCAGAGGCCAAATTAAACACCACACAGACTTTGGACTGTGGGAGAACACACAAATCTCCACGCAGGAAGGACCCGGGAAGTGAACCCGGATCTCCTAACTGTGAGGCAGCAGCACTACCCACTGCGCCACCGTGCCGCCCTTGTTTATATGTAATTTCTATTATTTATTTTTTATGATTTAATTATGTACTGTACGTTTAAGTGTGAATTAATTCCATGTGTTCAAAGGTTAGAACCCTGTAAGGTGAGGCCACCATAATATTACTTCTGCTAGGACATCTTTCTGGCTAAATACACTCAGTCAGTGAGAAGATCTCAGCAGTGCATCATTGTGAGTTGTTTGGAGTGTAACAGAATTGTTGGACATGGGCAAACAAGTGAGAAGCCAGCAAAAAAAAACATTTTGTAAATATTTTCCAGCTTTAACATTTTGCTTTAACATTTAACAAAGTCGGAGTTAATGAGCTCTATTTCATTTGCCGTGTTGGATCAAATGGTGATATTTTTTCCAGATCATCCACTTAAATGTGCACTGAGCTCAGAGGAGGTGGGGCTTATTTTGCTCACTGGGGATGGGCCTCGGTCTCTTCTCCTGGAGACGGCTCAGTGCTGCAGAAAAAGTACAAAATATTGATAAAGACAGCACCCCCTCCGGCCTCAGTGTGGTACAGGCGTGATTATCTAAGCATCCCTGGTGGTCCCATGTTTTTGCATGCATGACGGGAGTTATTGTGAGTACAATTTTTGGTTTCTGAAGTTTTGCTTCAGTTGGAACTTCTGATTATTAGATAATAGATTAGACCTGTTTGCTTAAGATTGCCTTTTTACGTGACTTCTTTTACCTCTTTTTTCTTTTTTTGGAGTTATTTTCATTTCTATAAATAAATCCTTTATGTTTAAAGATCTGTGGTTGACCTTTTTTGTTTTTTCACATACAAAATATTGGGAAAGTGTTGCAATTGTGCAAAGATTCGATATCGAGATTTTGATGAATCTCGACGTTTTAGACCTCCCTGAGTCCAAAAATGCCATTTTTGGAATTATGTCTGTGTGTCTGTCTGTGAGCGTGTGTGTGTGTAAACACGATAACTTCAGTGTGCTTTCACTTCGGTAAACCAAATTTATTATAAAAGTATTAGGTACAAAACGTAGATTTCTATCAACTTTTGGGCTATTTCCGTTAACTGGAAGAGGTACTTTACCTTTTATTCATGCAGCTGCATGAATTTATTCAAATTCACTTTTATAATAATTGTTCAATATATTATTAATTTCATTTGATTTGTTGTTGATGGTTATTTAATGTACATAATATATAAATATAATCATTGTCTTGCAGTTTACTCCTCCTCACTCACTCACTCACTTACTCACTCATCACTAATTCTCCAACTTCCCATGTAGGTAAAAACTTACAACTTACTTACAAAAATTAAGCAGGTTTCATTTCGAAATTCTACACGAAACGGTCATAACGGTCAATAATGGTCGACAAAGTCCACCATGTTGAATTTTCTTATTTATAGCCCCATCTTCACGAAATTTGGTAGGCGGCTTCCCTGCGCTATCCGAAACTGATGTACGTACTTATTTCAGTGGTATGAAGCCACTGTCGGCCGCCATATTGAAGTTTCCAATGTCACTAATTCTCCAACTTCCCGTGTAGGTAGAAGGCTGAAATTTGGCAGGCTCATTCCTTACAGCTTACTTACAAAAGTTAAGCAGCTTTCATTTTGAAATTCAACGGGTAACGGTCATAACGGTCGACAACGTCCGCCATGGTGAACTTTCTTATTTATAGCCCCATCTTCATGAAATTTGGTAGGCGGCTTCCCTGCACTAACCGAAACCAATATACGTACTTATGTCGTTGGTATGATGCCACTGTCGGCCGCCATATTGAACTTTTCAACAGTCTTTGTTACTTATGGGCCCATCTTCAAGAAATTTGGTACGTAGGTTCCCAACGCTAACTAAATCCTACTTATGTACATATATACGTCCGTAGCCTGCAGCTCGGTCACCGTGTGAGGTGGCGTTGGGTCCCCCATCCTCACGCTTCCCACGTTGTTGGCTGCCTGCCTATATAAGGCAGTCCGTCGCTCCAGTCTCTACATTCCCTTTCTTGCTTCGCCACGGGATTCACGTCTCCCTGCTGATAACTGCAGCCTTTTTATTTAATCCATGGCTTCTCCGCTGTTTTATTGTTTGTTTATTACGATTATAGTTATTGTGTAGGTATTTTAGACTTACTTTACATTGTTCGGGTACCCATTTCCTTTATCATTCCAACCATACCCCCATTAACATGTCTATCGATGTAATCACCATCGATCAAAGAACTGTCACTTACCAAGTGGTTTCCATGCCCGGAGATGGCACCTGCCTTTTCCATTCTCTTTGTTACATATTGCACGGCCATATCAGGCTCACTCTTGATATCCGGAGGAACATTGTGTCTTATGTATTGAATGACTGGGACAGGTTCAAGGTGTGGACTGATGACGGTACAGGAGATAATTAGACTACACAGGAGCACTAGAAGAGTGAAATGCTTAAGCCCTTCACCTATGGATCTGCATGTGACTTGATGGCTGCTGCTGAATTGTTTGGTTGTCGCTTTCAAGTGTACCGAAATGGCCAAATATTTTACACCTTTCGACAACTGCCAATGCCTCTTAAACATCTTAGATTCACAGGTGACGGTTTCAGTAGTGGACACTTTGATGTTTATGAACGTTTAAACTCTCAAAAGCTGGATGTGAAGTTATCGATGAAACCAGTTGTATGCTTACAACGCTTGACAGATGCCGAATGTCACTTCAACACAAGTCCTGCAAATACTGTCGTAATTGAAACAAACCATGAAACTAAAACCGATTATGATAGCAGCAATCCAAGCTGTGAGATTTGAAACAAGATTACTGTTCACATGGCCAACTGTACGTTGCATGCTCAAGAGTAAGCTCAGCGCACAGCTTGGTCATATTACAACCGGAGGGCCGAACTGACAACGTGGCATATAAAGAGATCATTAACAAATAATTATTGGTATATTTTCCCTCACTTTAAAAATGTTTACTTTTCTTCTTAATAAAAATTGTAAGGCAGTACTTTGCCGCTGCGAAGCGCGGGTATTTTGCTAGTCTATCATATATGAAAAAGTCTAAGGGAGGCCACTACCGATTTTTTGTATACAAGCCAGAGATTTATGGTTATTCTCTTTCTTGTAGCGCATTTTGTTATATTGTGGGACTATCTTTACTTTTTCAGCTTTTAAAGTTGATTCCCCATTTTTGGGTCTGTGCAGGCTGAAATCTGCAGATAGTAGTTGGGGACTGGCTGCCTCGGGTGAGACTACTTCTGGACTGAGGCTCATTATGGATGTCTCTCAAACCCTTTCATCAAATTTATGTCCTCACCTCACAACAAACATAAACTAAAAACATTGCAAGGGTCAAGACTATAAAGTCAACACATCCTTAATCAATGCCAAAACATTAAAAAGGACTCAAATAAACCTAGTCAGAAGTCAAAATGCCAGAAAGAACTACAGAAAAACACACATATAAGTATTTTAGGAGACATCTACAGTCATGGACTGACACACGGTGCTAGTTTATACAGTGCTGTTTGAATGATGTGACAAATATACCTTTCAGTAAAAATGTCCTGTCACAGCATGACAAATGCAACCAGAGAAAGTGGTACCCATGAAAAACAAAACATAAATAAAATAAAAAATATAAATAAAAATATAACATTAATAAAAATCAATATTGGCCCAGAGCCAATATACAAAATTAATAAATAAGTAAAATAAAAACAATCATTTATTTGGTTTTTCCATGATCCCTAAAAAAGTTATATTTGACCATAACCAATTACTAAAGTTTGCAGACACCAAACAGTTGCGGGTTTGAACCCAGGACCATGTAGGCATGAGGCACTACTATCCCTTAATTTTCTGTTAACAAATTTTTCAGTCAACTTTTTTGGGTGAATTCCATACAAATTAAACCTCTTCCCTGTATTTCTTATTACATTCACATCATCTTATGCTGACATTCTCTTCACTCCTTCTCAACTTAGGCATTCTGCTCAGTTAGTCCTACTCTCTGCTCCATTTGTCACCTTAAAAGTAGCTGTGACAAGAATCTGTTATGCTTTAGTGTTGTTTACTTGTAAAATGCTGCTGACAGTTAAAGCGATGAAATCACCAAGACAGGGAGTGACCTTACATGTACGTGGAGGCCAGAAATCAGATTCTTGAAGATTAAAGGATGACCAGCAGAGAGGAGACAGCACATCAAGAAGGAGCAGGTTAGAGGTGGCCCAGCATGGATGTAAGAGCACTTGAGGATGAGCAGTACCAGTTAAAGCCCATTTGGAGCCCTGGGTAGGGTTGACAGATGTCACCCCTCATTGTCCATAAAGGGTAGTCATTATTATTAGATTTTGACTACCTGATGGATGGGGTTTCTCCTTAGGTGTCCTTCAGAAATTCAAACAGTGCCCCTTTGTGTACAGACCTCCACCATTATTATCATACTTCTGTGGTGCTCAGTCAGATGTCACCACCTGTTTCACTTAGTGGATTGACTGGCTCTCAGAAAGAGGGTGGGATGAGTGGAGTTCAAAGATATAATGAAAGTAAGGATAAAAAAAAGGAGCCACACCAAACAGGGCCTCAATCTGTCCTTCAAGAGTACAGTCAGGCTGAGAAAATGCCTGATATTACCTGGTGAATGTCACTTGAGCATTCGTATAATGAGTGTGGCTGAGACATGCCAATAAGCAAATAAAGCAAAGACATTTGGGCCTTTTTGTTGCTGTCTAGACTACGATTGTGCAGGTGCACAATGGAGCTGAAGGCAGTAAATCAAAGGACTTGTCTGAACTCCAAAGATGTGCAGTGCATTCTAAAAACTATTTCACCGTTAATATGTGGGATTTTAATTAGAGATTCTAGCTAGAACAAAAAAGAGCCTATGGGGCAAACTAAATGGTCTAAATCAGCGGTTCCCAAACTGTGTACGTGGAGCCTTTTCAGGTGGTACGCATCGCATTCCCTGAAATTTAATTTATCTGTGCAAAACCCTTTATGACAAGCCTGTTGTGAGCAAAAAAAACTGTTTAAATACAATAATACATAGATTCCCAGATTTAGTGTGGTGTGAAATTTCGTCATCTGAATAAATAAAACCTATTATTTGAATCAGTATGTAGTTCATTTAACGCTACAATAATTCCATTTCGCGGAAGTCAACTTCTACTTCTTCACTGTTTGAGCTTTTGGTCACTAGATGAAAGCACAACGCCGACACTATTTAGTCTTCAGTAACTCTGCCTCACAGAAACCGCTCGCGTTTGTTGTTATACATGCACTGCCGCTGTATCGCATTGTAGTCACTAGATCTCAGCACAAAGCCGATACCATTTCGTCTTCAGTAACTGTGTCACATACAGGCTGAATGCAGGATTTAGTTTTGGGGCGGAATTTATCAATTTATGTACATGCACACATTTTTTCATTAATTTTACGCATAATTTCTTCCAATTCTTTAACTTTTAATCAGATTTTGGGAATGTTTAAACCTGAACTCCCCCCGTTACAGCTCTCCCTCCCTTTTCAACCATTTTGCGGGTGGTACGCAACTCAACTCACTTAACCTCAGGTGGCACTTGACGTCCAAAAGTTTGCGAGCCCCTGGTCTAAATGGTCAATGTCGATCAATTTGCTCCGGATTTTAGAAGACAGAGCAGGACAAAACCACTGTATTCATCCCAGTGCCCTGATCATATGAAAGTGAGAGCTCTAGTGGCGGTGCTAAAGGATAAGGTTAGGGAGTGATAGGAAGGTGTTTGCTCTGTTTATATTCCCACAAGTTATTTGAATTCTTGTATTTATATATTACTAGCTGTCCCCCGCGGCTCCTCCCGTTTAGTAGTGAAACAGGACAGTGAGATGAGCCCTGCCCAGCTCCCCACTCCTGACGTCACACTTCCCCCTCCCCTTGGCCCGCAGCCTCTGTCTTGGGTTAGCGTGAATATATCGCTCCTGCAAGTGAACTATGATTCTAAGCGTGATGAGAGAAGTTATGAAATCAACCAGAATGCTCAAGCAAATTATAGAAGAAAACCCGCTCTAAATCCGTTAAGTAGTTCTCTCATTCACTTGCTAAGCAGAAGTAAGGTATGCCCCAAGGATGGCACGTAAGTGAGGTGGGCCCTGCCCGGCTACCCAGTCCTGATGTCACACTTCCCTCTCCCCTCAGCCTCTGTCTTGGATTCACAGAGATAAATCAGTACCGGAAGTGAACTATGATACTTAGAGCAATGAGAGAAGCCGCAAAATCTACCGGAATGTTCAAGCAAATTATAGAAAAAAACATGATCTAAATATGTTAAGTAGTTCTCTCGTGAAAAGCGGACAGACATACAGACAGACAGACAGATGTTGGATTTTATATATAGAGAGATGAAGAATTGCTAGAATAGTGATTAGAACATTAGAACAATTTTGATGAGAACTAGCCATTCAGTCCAATAAGTTCACCCATCCAATTCATCAAGATTGTCTGAAAAAACATCAAGTTGAGGATTCAAAGGGCCCTAAAGTTCCACTCTCCACCATAACACTTGTTAATGTCTTCCAAGTGTCTGTGGTTATTTGTGGGAAGATAAACATTCTAAACATTTTGAGAAGTCTGCCCTTAATAACCTTCTAACCACGTCTCCATGGTCTTGCTAAACATTTTACTTTAAGGTAAACGGTGGAACCCACTGTACTAATCCATCCATCCATTATCCAACCCCCTATATCCTAACTACAGGGTCCGGAGCCAATCCTAGTCAACACAGGAAACAAGCCCCGTGCAGGACACACACAGCACAATTTAGGATCGCCAATGCACCTAAACTGCATGTCTTTGGACTGTGGGAGGAAACCCACGCAGACACTGGGAGAACATGCAAACTCCACGCAGGGAGGACCTGGGAAGCGAACCCAGGTCTCCTTACTGTGAGGCAGCAGCGCTACCCACTGCACCACCATACCGACCCACTTGTACTAATTCCTTTTATAATTTTAAACACTTCAATCATGTCACTGCATAATCTCCATTTTCTTAAACTACAAGCGCTCAGCTTATTTAACTCTTTCGGGGCTGATGTTAACTTTTGTCAAAAGGAGGAGTTGATGATGGTAATCAACTGTAAACTGTGACAAAACCCACCGTTACGTTTTAGTTGGCCTCTCATTGCTAGAAGGAAAGTTCATTGGTTTGACAGAGATTCCCTGCACTCTCGTGAGTAGCAAGGCACACACAACGGCAAAAATGGCACTGACATTTGGCGAGAGATCAAAGCAAAATGTGTAAAGCAAAATACTCGGTGGACAACGTTGTTGCCTATTATCTCTGAACTGGACTATGACTTGTCAGACTCAAGTTTTTGATACAAGCGATCAAAGATGAATGTGAGGTTCCAGCTTCAGCTGATCAGTCCCCAGCTAGTTGTGGTACTGACAATGTTCGCCAGGGAGGACTGCCGCTTAACAATGATAAGAGGTAGAAACCAGATTGCAATGCTCTGTGACTGCATCCCAGCCACGCAAAGACAGCCTGGCGGAAAGCAAGCCGTACATTCTTGGCCAACTGACAGCCACAGTATGCAGCAACAGACGTTTAATGTTGACTTCTGAGTGAAACTATTGGTTTTTGGAAAAAATATTCAGCCGTCAAAGAGTTAATTTCTCTTCATAACTCGTAAGTCCACAATTAGCCTAGTCACACTCCTCTGGAATTTCAATAGCACTGCTACCTCTTTTTTTGTAAAATGGTGACCAAACCTGAACACAACACTCCAGGTGATGCCTCAGTAGTGTATTTTATAACCTGAGCATAATCTCCCTTGACTTCAGGCATTACACTCTTTAACATAACGCCTTTATTAGCCTTCTTGATCCCTTCTGTAAACTGTCTGGATGTAGATAGAGATGTGTTCATTAAGAATCCCAGGTCTGAGGTGAAGTGCATGAAAGGGTCCGTGGCAGTTTTTGTTTCTAAGGATAGAAACAGTGCAACAGCATATGTTTGGTGGGTGTGGGTGCAAGTGGCAGGGCGTTAATAGGGAAATTGGCCCTGGAGGTCGTAGAAAAGGAGGGACTGAAAACAAAACTGAGTGCCATTATGAACAATGCTGCACATCCTCTCCATGACACACTAACACTGAGGACTTTCATCCAACGAATTATTCAGCAGATGTGTGTCAAGAAACACTATGGGAGCTCCTTTATAGCAACAGCAATACACCTGCATAACGCCTCACTGTGACTGACAAGGCAGAAATTTTTCTTTCATTTTAAATTCCTTCCTTTTTAGTCATTCTGGTGTGTGTTCAGACTATAGTGTGTGTATATCTATTTATCTATTGCAATCAATAGGGGGCACCACTGAGCTTCAATTACCAGACCGAAAAACATCCAACCCAGCGGGTTCAAGTAATGGATTTTTAATCCTCCAAGCACCTTGTAGAATAAAACACAGTCAAATAACATTTAAAGTCAATGACGCTCTCTCCTCTCTTTCCACCTCCAGTTGAGTGTCACCCACTGCCATCCGACACTGACTCCCTTTTATACTGGACCCAGCATGACTTGTGGGGAAGACTTTTGGGGTTGTTTGAGAATCATGACAGTCCTTCCCTGACAGTACCCTCTTGCAGCACCCAGGAACGCCGGACTCCAAGCTGGGACGCCTTCAGTGGACCGCTGCCACCTAAAGTATGGGGGTTGGAACTGCTCCTGTCCTCAGGATTCTGCTTATTTATCACATGGATCCTTCCATGTTGACAAGACGTCATGCCATTGGCCTGCCAGAATGCCTGTCTGTCAACCTGTGGCAGTGTGGGTTGGCTCTATGCAGCCTCTTGAACCCTCCACCATTGATAACATTACTGAGATTAGCCTGCCAGGTGAGGACACATACATCCAGACAAGGGGTAGGTGCAAAGTAAATTTTGCTTTTTTTACAATCCAAAAACAAACAGTGTTTTCAAAAAGTGCAAATAATCCATAAAAACAAACGATGGTGGAGTTTAAAATAAAGATAAATACACTCAGAAAAAAATGAGGTTAAAACCGGGCAGGAGTCTTTTTAAAAACTCACAGTCCCCGGTGCTTCCTTTTAAAACAAATTCCTCACTTTTTTTTCTTACTCAGACCTCACAGCAGGGAAAAACAACAATCAACCAGGAGCAGACAGCTTTCTGATCCACTCGTGTACCGGCCACCCATCAGACTGCGATCCATGGAGAGCCACCATGCATCTACTCCCATGACTCCAGCTGCCCTCACTGGCACTGCAGAGGAGCCCACCAGAGTAAGGCTTATGCTCAGCAGGAGCAAACCTCAGCCCCCTCAAGCGCAAGCCACATTCTCCTCTCCCAGGGCTCACATTCCTATCTGCATGCTTCCGTTCATCTCGCACCGGCTCTCCCACTCCTGCCCTTCTCTCTCCATCCATAAACATCCACTGTCTTGAGTTCTTTTTCCTCTCGCCTCCCTTCTGTCCAGGGCAGGGTCCTTTTAACAATGCTGCCTTACTGGTGCAGACGCAAGGAGCCATTCTCTCTCACAGCCAAATGGAGGTGCCTAACTGATCCCCTCCTATGCACATGTGTACATTCCCTACTATTTGGGATTTCATATGACCAGGAAGTGCTTCCAAAAGGTGAAGCCCTGGCACAGGAAGTACTTTTGATTCCTCAATAAAAGGGACCTCACTGCCTTGTCCAGGTGATGGGAGGGAGGAAGGCAACACTCAACTCAACTGGAGGAGAGCAGTGCGGTGGTGGTAGAGGAGGAGAACGGAAGTAGAAACTTGTGTTTGTGCTTGTGTTTACAAGGTATCTGTAATAAACACTCCCTTTATCTGAACCTGGGACTGTCTTGTGTGTTCATGTTTGGGATTTGGGGCTCACTGGCCTTCACACTATCTATCTATCTATCTATCTATCTATCTATCTATCTATCTATCTATCTATCTATCTATCTATCTATCTATCTATTATATAGTGTATTTCCTATCTATCTATCTATCTATCTATCTATCTATCTATCTATCTATCTATCTATCTATCTATCTATCTATCTATCATATAGTGTATTTCCTATCTATCTATCTATCTATCTATCTATCTATCTATCTATCTATCTATCTATCTATCTATCTATCATATAGTGCCTTTCCTATCTATCTATCTATCTATCTATCTATCTATCTATCTATCTATCTATCTATCTATCTATTATATAGTGTATTTCATCTATCTATCTATCTATCTATCTATCTATCTATCTATCTATCTATCTATCTACTGCTCAAAAAATTAAAGGAACACTTTGAAAACACATTGGATCTCAATGGGAAATAAATCTTGCTGGCTATCTCTACTGATATGGACTGGGTAATGTGTTAGGAATAAAAGGATGCCACATTGCTTGATGGAAATCTAACTATGGTTTATTACAAACTTGGAAAATGTTTACTACAGACACTTCCATTAGGCTGAATCTTTTGGTTGTGGCTTATAGCCAAATTCTGATGAGGTTCTTTAGTTGTGGGTGCAACAACACACTATCAGCGCATGCTCCCAATCTTGTCAGTTTACTTCTTCACAATGCCTTTTTCACCTCTAAACATGTTTTTTAACTCTTTGAGGGATGGTGTTGACTTTTGTCAAAAGGAGAAGTTGACGATGGTAATCAACTATAAACTGTGACAAAACCAACCGTTATGTTTAAGTTGGAGTCTCATTGTTAGAAGGCAAGTTAGCTTCATTGGTTTTGACCAGGATTTCCTGCGCTCCTGTGAGTAGCAAGGCACAAACAATGGCAAAAATGGCATTGACATCTAGCGAGAGATCAAAGGGGATGCGTAAAGCAAAATACTCGTTTTGCCTATTCTCTCTGAATTGGACTATGATTTTTGACACAAGCAATCGAAAACGAATGTGAGGCTCCAGCTTCAGCTGACTGGTCCCCAGCTAATCGTGGTGCTGAACAGGTTCATGTAGCCCACACGCCGATGGCACTGTTTGCCTGCCTGGGAGGACTGCCACTTAAGAGGTAGAAACCAGATTGAAGTGCACTGCGACTGTGACCGCTGCTGCCCCAGCCACGCGAAGACAGCCCGGCATCATGCCTGCCACACATTCTTGGCAAACTAGCAGCTACAGCATGCAACAACAGACGTTTTATGTTGATTTCTGTGTAAAGCAATTGCTTTTCAGAAAACTATGTTTTTTGGATAAAATATTCAGCCCTCAAAGAGTAAATGGATCACTCAGCAGCTGCTCCTCTGAGTGTCATTTGACAATATGGTAGTGTCATTAATTAATTCTGCTACTTCACAGATCCAGCATTCGGCTGTTAATAATGTGACCAGTAATTATCCATGTTGGATTTGCTTGTGTTCCCTGTGCCTCTGTCAGTTTTCCTGCCAAATCCTGAAAATATACGCTGTTTAGGTTAACTGCCTATTTTCTGGCCCTGTTGTGGACTGGCATCCTGCTCAGGTCTCTTTCATCCTTTGGACCCAGTGCTGCCAGGATTGTCTGTGTTACTCTGCAGCGCTGAACTCCTGATCTGAGTTTAGAAGGATTGAAGATGTCATTTGTAAATACATCACAGTATTCTGCAGTGCTCCTGTTTTGTCTTTTGTTTTAAAATGTCACCGTGTTGGTCTTGCATTGAAATGCCATTTGCCTGCTTTAAATATTTAAGCAGCTTGTTTAAAAACCATCAATGCCATGTGAGCTACAAGGTAGCAAGGTGGTAAGACATTTCTTGTGTTTACTGTTTATACATTTTAACACTCGTGACATTACACACAGAGTTGACAACACAGCGAGACTGGACTGGACATCCCTGGCCACAATGTCAACCACAGGATGAGAAGCACTGACTGATCTCCCTTTAAACCACAGTAAAGATGAGGGATGTGAAAGAGTGAAGTGCTGTCCAAATAAGCAATTTGAAGATGATTACAAATAAAAAGATAGACATTGGCCATTTAACCTTAGTGAAGAAACAATCTGACAGGAATTAAAACAGAGAGCAGGAGACACTGACCAGTGGAGCTTTGTTGAAGACAGCAACATAACAGTCATAAAGGATAGCAGTCACTGGAGGGCTGCCTGAGAAAAGCACTTGGAGACAACAGCTTAGGGCACGGGTGAGCAGCGTCAGTCCTGGGGGGCGCAGTGGTTGTGGGTTTTTGTTCCAATCCAACTGCTTAATCAGAAAATAATCGTTGCCAGTAGCAGATCATATTTAATTTCATGGCATGTTACTGTTTTAACTCTGCAGTGTCAGGTCATTCTTATATATTAGATTTTTCTGATTTCAAAGGATATCATCCAAATGATTTGAAGCCTGAAACAGACCTTTTTTTTATTATTTTATAGTGCACAATGAAAACACACTGGTGTAAATGGAAACAACCTGGATGGAGAACTCCTGGTCCTTTTGTTATTTGCATCTTATTGCTAATAAGTAGAAACTGAAAACAGTGAACACAGCTGTTTTAAGACTTAAATAAGCCATTAAGTGTTTAGAATATTAAAAAGTGAGACAGCAAAAATGAAGCAGTGAAATATCCCTTGAGCAACAAGTGCTTTATCAGCCATTACTGACTTCTTGTGAAGCAATTCGGTTGGGACAAATACCTGTAGACACTGCAGCCCTCCAGGACCAACACTGCCACTACTGGTGCAGGGGACAGCGACACACTGAACAGAACTGAAACTTTGCCTGCAATCAAATCTAAGAGAGACACCACCTAATGGAAATGGAACTGGGAAATCAGTCCAGAAGACACCGGAGCAATACAATGGGGTCACTGACCAAGGAGGGGCATTGATTTCTATCTTTTGATTTGGGTACATAAATGGAATGCTATAGCGCAGGAAAGAAAGGACATTGAGCGTTGCAGTTGGAGGAGACTCTTGTCTAATCTCGTCTGTCAACATGTCCTTCACCAGTACAAATAAGAAAGGGTTCAGAGCTGATCCCTGATGTAATTCCACCCCCACATTGAATGCATCCATCACTCCTACCGCAGACCTCACCACTGTCACACTTCCCTCGTAAATATCTTGTACAACTCTTACGTACTTAGATAGATAGATAGATAGATAGATAGATAGATAGATAGATAGATAGATAGATAGATAGATAGATAGATAGATAGATAGATAGATAAAAAGGCACTATTTGATAGATAGATAGATAGATAGATAGATAGATAGATAGATAGATAGATAGATAGATAGATAGATAGATAGATAGATAGATAGATAGATAGATACTTTATTAAAGCCCAGAGGAAATGCACATACTCCAGCAGCAGCAAACTGATAAAAACAATAGAATTAAAGATTGATAAAAATGTAGTGCAAAATAAAAAATGCAAGGTGGAGAGTGCACGGCAGGTATAACAGACAATAACTTTGTATAATGTTTATGTTTACCCCCCCCTGGGTGGAATTGAAGAGTCGCATAGTGTGGAGGAGTATCGATCTCCTCAGTCTGTAAGTGGAGCAGGACGGTGTCAGCAGTCTGTCACTGAAGCTGCTCCTCTTTCTGGAGATGATCCTGTTCCTTGGATGCAGTGGTTTCTCCATGATTGACAGGAGCCTGCTCAGCGCCCGTTGCTCTGACACGGATCTCAAACTGTCCACTGCCTTCCCCATCAGTTTGTCCAGGTGTGAGGCGTCCCTCTTCTTTATGCTGCCTCCCCAGCCATCCGCCGCGTAGCAGAGGGCACTCGCCTCAACCGTCTGATAGAACATCTGCAGCATCTTATTGCAGATGTTGAAGGACGCCAGCCTTCTAAGGAAGTATAGTCGGCTCTGTCCTTTCTTACACCAGGTATTTATAGGTCTGCACTCTCGGCACACAATCACCTCTGATGATCACGGGGTCCATGAGGGGCCTGGGCCTTGTTGGATAACATGATGTTTGTAATGGTAATTGCATGCACGCATGGAAAGTAAGCGCATATTTTTTTGGGGATGTGTGAGAATGGAGTGCACCTTCGATTGTTGTGTTTTCGAGACTTGAAAAATAAAAAAGCAAGTGAGAAACGGTGTACTTTGTAGACACAACAGGCCTCCTAAAATCCGCCAGCTCCTTGGTTTTGCTGGTGTTCAGGTGTAGGTGGTTTGAGTTTTGAGCACCATTTAACAAAGTCCTTGATTAGGTTCCTATACTCCTCCTTCTGCCCACTCCTGATGCAGCCCACGATAGCAGTGTCGTCAGTGAACTTTTGCACGTGGCAGGACTCTGAGTTGTATTGGAAGTCCGATGTATATAGGCTGAACAGGACCAGAGAAAGTACAGTCCTCTGCGGCGCTCCTGTATTGCTGACCACAATGTCAGATACTTCTCTGTCTCTCCCAGCTTCCTCATACAATACCACAGCTCTTCTCGACGCACCCTGTCATATGCTTTCTCCAGGTCCACAAATTCCAATGCAACTCTTTCTGGCCTTCTCTGTTCTTCTCCATCAACACCCTCAGAGCAAACATCGCATCTGTGGTGCTCTTTCCAGGTATGAAACCACATTGCTGCTCACTAATCATCACCTCCCTTCTTAATCTAGCTTCCATTACTCTTTCCCTTAACTTCATGCAGTGGGTCATCACTTTTATCTCTCTATAGTTACTACAGATCTGCATATCACCCTTATTCTTAAAAAACTGTACAAGTACAATTCTGCTCCACTCCTCAGGCACCCTCTCATTTTTCAAGATTCCATTAAAAAATCTGGTTAAAAACTTCACTGTCATCTCTTCTAAACACCTCCATGCTTCCAGAGGTATGTCATCTGGACCAACGCCTTTCAATTCTTCATCATCCTCTTCGTAGCTGTCCTTACTTCTTCAATGGTAATCCATTGTACTTCTTGATTCACTATCTCCACATCATCCAACCTTCTCTCTGTCTTATTCACTTCATTCTTCACCCTCTCAAAGTACTCTTTCCATCTGTTCAACACACTCTCTTTGCTTGTGAGTACGCTTCCATCTTTATCTTTTATCACCCTAACCTGCTGCACATTTTTCCCAGCTCGGTTCCTCTGTCTAGCCAATCGGTACAGGTCCTTTACTCCCTCCTTAGTGTCCAGCCTCTCATACAATTCATCATACGCCTTTTCCTCAGCCTTCGCCACCTCTCTCTTCACCTTGTGCCTTATCTCCTTGTACTCTTGTCTACTTTCTGCATCTCTCTGACTGTCTCACTTCTTCTTTGCCAACCTCTTCCTCTGTATACTCTCCTGTACTCCCCCATTCCAGCACCAGGTTTCTTTTTCCTCCTTCCTCTGTCCATATGTCATGCCAAGCACCCTTCTTGATGTCACCCTTATTACTTCCTTTTTCAAATTCAAACAATTGATCCTTGGCTTTGCCCTGACTCTCCTCCTCTTCTTGATCTCCAACGTCATCCTACAGACCACCATCCTATGCTGCCTAACTATACTTTCCCCTGCCACCAGTTTGCAGTCTCCAATCTCCTTCAGACTGACCCTCCTACATAAGATATAATTCACCTGTGTGCATCTTCCTCCACTCTCGTACGTCACCCTATGTTCTTCCCTCTTCTTAAAATATGTATTGACCACAGCCATGTCCATCTTTTTTACAAAATCCACTACCATCTGACCTTTTACTTTCCTGCCCTTGACACCATACCTACCCATCACCTCCTCATCTCCTCTGTTCCCTTCACTAACATGTCCATTGAAATTCACTCCAATCACCACTTTCTCTCCTTTGGGTACACTGTCCACCACTTCATCCAACTCACTCCAGAAATCTTCTTTCACATCCATCCCACACTCAACTTGCAGGACATTTGCACTAATAACATTAATCATCACACCTTTTAATTTCCAGGTTCATAATCATTGCCCTGTCCGGCACTCTTTTCATCTCCAAAACGCTCTTGAAATACTGTTCCTTCAGGATAATCCCTACCCCATTTCTTTTCAAATATTTCTTCCTCCAATACTCCTGGCCTTACTCCCCTTCCATCTGGTCTCTTGCACACACAATATATCAGCCTTCCTTCTCTCCATCACGTCAGCTAACTCTCTCCCGCTACCAGTCTTACTGCCGACATTCAAAGATCCTTCCCTTACTTCCGCTCTCTTTACCTTCCTCTTCTCCCCCCTGCCTCCAGACACACCTTCTCCCTCTTCTTCTCTTTCATCGGCCAACAGTAGCCAAATTTCCCTGATCACCTGTTGGCTAACACTGCTGGTGGAGGCCGTTGTTAACCTGGGCCTCGACCAATTCGGTATAGCAATCTATATTGTTTTCCACTTATAGATCTGGAAAAATTTTTACACCGGATGCATTCCTGATGAAACCCTCCCCATTTATCTGGGCTTGGGAATAAGAAACACACTGGTTTGTGGATCCCCTGTGGCGGGGTTATCTGTGATACTTCCACTTCTTGAAAAAGAAGGCAACAGTCTGATGCTCCTGTTTCAGCAAAGTTCAGAATCCTGCTGCAAAAAGAATAAATGTAGAGAGAATAATTTCTTCAATTGTCTGCCAGCCTGGTGCTGTCCATCAAACACCCAACCTCATGATGGTTACTGTCGCTAGCAGACATCACCAGAATCTTATGTTTTTTGTGGAATCTGTGTGTTATTTCCATATTATTGAGTTTTGACCCTTTTCACCATAAAGCTGTTCAATTCTAAAGCTGTTCAATGGAGTTAGCCGCTTTACACTGATTGCCAGTGTGTGGCCCTTAAAAGGACCTTTTTCATCTTTATCAGCTGTATCTACCAAGCCTATCAGATCTTCAGTGGCAACCCACTGTCCCAGCTGCTTTACTGTTTTGTCTGGTGATACACACCCAGCTCCATCTCTACTCACCCAGGATCAGAGGTAACCCATATGTCACATTTGAGCTCCAGGAGCCAAGTCAAGGCCAAGGTCAACATCTGAGACTTGTCAGTAGCTACTCATGAGTAATGGGCTTTAGAAACCAAAAGATGCAACCAAAATGCTCTTTAAGTGCCCTTTCTGCATCAGCCCAAGGCTGCGAGTGGTCGTGCATTTATGGTAGCTTCTACAAGTATTCCATTCTCTCAAAAAGATCTGTTCCCCCTGAGAAGCATGTACAGTACCACTCAGATGTGGACTCGGAGCACTACAATATTACACATAGAAACAATATAAATAAACATTAGAGAATTAAAAAAACATTATTTTACATGAAAGAAACAAAAAATATGAAATGATACAACATGAAACCTTAAATAACAAGAAAAACTATATCAAAATAAATTTAAGCCAGGCCAATAACCCTGGATGAACCATAATATAAATATTCTCAAAACGCACTCAAGTGTAATTACAATGTATGTCTACTTCATTACTATATCCATCCATTATCCAACCCGCTATATCCAAACATAGGTTTTACGGGGGTCTGCTGGAGCCAATCCCAGCCAACACAGGGCATAGCGCCAGCCCACCGCAGTACTTCATTACTATATGACACAGACTATTAGTTGGGCAACATAATGTTAAGGTACACAAAAAAGAAAATTCTGGTATGGCCCCACCACATCTTTCTTGCCAAAGACAGCACTGCACAACACAACACACGGACTTGTTGAGAGGAGATGACTCTGACCGGAGGAGCTCTGATTGAATACTAGTCCAAGAGACACACCACCAGAGTATGAAGACCACTGGATCAATGGAGCTCAGACTAGAAAGCAGTTTTAGCGACACCATTGCAAATTGTAATACTCATTGGTCAGCAGAGCACAGCCAAAAGAAGAGACTGGAAGGCTTCAGAATAGGGCTGATGTCCAGTCATACTCCAGCACTTTCTGGACGCTAGTGTTGATCAGCAGATTTCGACAAAGCATTATTCACAGCAAATTTGCTGTGTTCGTCAAATTATTTAGCCGGTTTAGGAGAACTTTTTTCCCCAATGCCCCATGATGCTTTGGCAGCTCAACATCCCCCACAACTGTAACAGCCAACATTAGATGGGACCTCCCATAAAATGCTGATCGTTTGCATTACAGACAATGTGGGACTTAGTTAATGGTAGAACAGATAAGCAAATAAGATTGTCAAAATTTTATGAAACATATACAGCATAAATAACGAGTTATCTCTGCTTGTTGCCAAATGTGCATGTCAATCTTCAAGTTCCACATCAGTGTAAGAGAAGGACGCTCGTGTCCTGTGCATGAATAATTAGCCATGTGGAGTTAAAAAAACAAATCTTGAAGATGCCTGACGCCCCGATTCCACCACAAAAAGCGGAGATTCTATGAAATAATAATAATAACAAAAAGATTTATTACTATTTACAAGATGTTTCTTTCTTTTTGATAAAATAAAAAGTGCAGAGCATCAGCATGGACAGTTTTAAGATCCTTCAGCATGACTTCAAAAAATAGCACTCAAGGCGAAGCAAACACCATGAAGTTCGCTCATCACTACTGTACACTAAAACAGAAGAGAGCTAGGCCAGCAGTGTAAAAATTTAGGCTAGTAAAGATAAGTGAATAGATAAATTAACAAATGAATAAAGATAAATGGAGTAAAAGAGGGAAGAGAACCTGCTTCCTCAATTTAAATGCTTATTCTAAAATGTTATTGATTAGATCCTGCCAAGTTTTAAAAAAGTTCTGAACAGATCCTCTAAGTGCGAATTTGATTTTTTCCAATTTCAAGTAATATAAAACATCAGTTACCCACTGACTTAGAATAGGTGGGATAGGATTCTTCCAGTTGAGCAAGATAAGTTTATGTGCTGTCACAAAGTTGAGACATACTCAAGAAAGGGTTTGGGGCAGCCACCTGTATAATCTTGTATCCCGGCTGCAAAGTCGTTCTTTCTATAAAGATCCAGCACTGAAGTGACTACAACGAGTCCAAGACAAGACTGAGGGAAAAGGGAAAAAGGGCAGGCTTTTAAAGGGAAAGACAGGAAGTGAGGTCATAAGGATCGGGCACGTGTTCATCATTCATTGGATCAGGCCCGGACGTGACATCAGGGGGGCCGGAGCTGGTAAGGTCTGTTTCCATTGGTTCGTTCCCGGAAGTGATGTCAAGAGAGCCAGGTGGACTCTCCCAGTAATGGTCTACAGGGAAGTGAGAAAAAGAGTCAGTGCACTCTGCCACATCCCGGCATGCCTCAGAACTGCTTTCACTCAAGCCCTTTAGCTGCCTCCCATGCGCACGTGTGTGACAGTGCCATTAGTGTAGTGAAGGCAATTACAGTTTGTTTGTCCTTCCCCACTTTAAGCCCCTCTGTGAGCCCACCAAACACGGCTGTTAGTGGGTTAGGAGGGATTGTAACACCAAGGCTGTCTGAAAGGCATTTAAAGATTTTGGTCCAGAATGATGTTAATTTGGTGCAGGCCTAAAACATGTGGCCTGGTGAGGCTGGAACTCAATTGCAACTTTCACAGGTTGGATCTTGCCCTGAAAACATTTTGGACAATTTTAAACAAGAGACATGCCCTCCATATATAATTGTAAGTTGAATTCTATGCTTTACGCATATGGAGTTCAAGCGAATTCTGTGCATTGCTACTTTCCACTCCTTTTCTGAGATTTTGAGTGAGAGATCCTTTTACCACTGTTCTCTTGGATCTTTGAAAGGGAGGAACTGTAAAATAGTTTTATATATTACGGGAATGCTGTTGGGCGGCACGGTGGTGCAGTGGTAGCGCTGCTGCCTTGCAGTTAGGTGACCCGGGTTCACTTCCTGGGTCCTCCCTGCATGGAGTTTGCATGTTCTCCCCGTGTCTGCGTGGGTTTCCTCCCACAGTCTAAAGACATGCAGGTTAGGTGGATTGGTGTATCTAAATTGGCCCTAGTGTGTGTTTGTGTGTGTCCTGTGGTGGGTTGGCACCTTGCCTGGGATTGGTTCCTGCCCTGTGTTGGCTGGGATTGGCTCCAGCAGACCCCCCGTGACCCTGTGTTTGGATTCAGTGGGTTGGAAAATGGATGGATGGAAATGCTGTCTGAGTTCTTGAAACTGAGCAATATTTTTTCCGGCATCAAGGCAGGTGGGAGGTGAGGAAAATTGGGCAGGTTCTGTTTATCAAAGTTTCTGATTTGAAGGTAGTGAAAGAAATGTGTTGCTGGAAAGTTAAATTAGGAGTGTAATTGTTTGTAAGACACAAAGACGTTCTCTATGCACAGATCTCTAAGTGATTTAATACCAAATGTTTTCCAGGCATTAAAAACTGCGTACATTTGAGAGGGTGGAAAAAGGTAATTATCAGGCAGAGGTTTCAACCAACAAATTATTCAGCAGAAATGTGCCAAGAAACACATAGGTCTCCTTCATACCAATGGAAATACACTTGCATGATGCCTCACTAGGAATGGGTCTGCTCTTTTAATCTTCTTTTCTTATTAGGTTTCTTTCATTTTAGTCAATCCAGTGGGAATTTGAGAGGGGAGTTGTTGTCTGTTATAATTTGATAACATTTATTTATTTCTTCTTTTAAAAGGGTACATTTTTCTTGGCAACAAATTAAGATCTATCTATCTATCTATCTATCTATCTATCTATCTATCTATCTATCTATCTATCTATCTATCTATCTATCTATCTATCTATCTATCTATAACATGGTGCCTTTCACTATCTATCTATCTATCTATCTATCTATCTATCTATCTATCTATCTATGGTGACAAAAATGGTGACAACTGTCAAAAACAATTGAAGGACCCAGGACAGGGAAGTAATCAGAGACCTCTCTCCCTAGGATCAGTGCAGGAAACATTACCACAAGAAATGAGGAAGAGTAGATAAAATAATTCTAACTGGAAACCAGGGCATAAGGCTCATGGGCAAATGAAAGTGGCCACTGTCCTATTGAAGTACTAACTAAAGAAGAGACTAGAAGAAAGCAGAGCAGTCTATAAAGGGCCAATTAAACCGCATCTCTTATTGAGCATCAGGTAAAAACTGACAGTGTGATGGACATGAAACAGAGATGGTTTGGTTGAAGAAGAATCGAGAAAACAACTTGTCCGAGTTAAATGGACTCTGACCAATTGAAATGCGAATGGTAGTCAGTTGAGGAAAATCAGGTTAAATCATAAATGGCACTGATCAGTGGAGCTTTAACTGGAGAAGAGTAATGGAAAGCAATAGAACATAATGTAATGGCCATTTATATTCCAGCTCTTACTGGATACCAGATTAGGAGACAATGGTTGAGACTATGAGGGGTGCTGAGCAATGATGTAATGACCAAGGAAGCACTCATACTACTAGTAGTCTCAGAAACAAGATATATTTTTCAAAGATTACACTCATTGGCTTTCTAGTGGGTCAGAGAGGGGCCACCACAGAGAGCAGTGAAGGAATCTCACCTGAGTCCACTGAAGATGAAACCGTTAAACAGCCATTAAAAAGTGAAATGTACCAGATAAGAAAACAATGTAACCTGGAGGAGGAAAGAGGTGATGCATATGTGCCTTTAAATAGACACAAGATAGACGGGCTGGTGTGGTGCTCTGCGTCATGAGTCACACTGGCCTGGTGTCCCAATGCCTTCAGCTGAGTGATTAAGGGTTTAAGGGTCTTCACCAGGCATTGCTGTCTGGCTGCTTCACAGCTGGAATGCAGAAAAATTCCAGACGAAAGACCTCAGCACCAGCCAAGCGAACGCCACCCCCACCCCCTCAGCTTCCGTCTGTCTTCCATCTCAATTGCCAGCCAAGGAGACAGAAAGCTTTATATGGCAAACATTTCGACTATACACTCCCCAATCAACCCCAACCCCAAGCCATCACAAGCTGTCCGCCACGAAACCAGGATGGCATGAAGAATGGCCTTCTTTATATTAACCCTTTCACAGCCAGGCAATATATTCACAGAATTTTGATAGCCCCCCAGTGGAGTACCTCTGCCGTTTTCTGAAGACATAATGCACCTAGAAATTCTACAGAAAATAAACTATTTGGCAACTGCGGCTCTTGATAAATACCAAAATCTACATTTGCATTCACTTTTATTTATTTAGCAGACACTTTTACCCAAAGTAATTCCAAGTGAAGGATGTTAGCATAATCGAGTAAAATCCAGTCTGGGGGGCAGTTTGGGAACTATTGTTACAACAGTGATCATTACAAGTCAAGTTCTCTGACAAAACATAAGTGAGTTACAATTCCTGGGTTACAAAAACCTAACAGCTAATGTCAGTTAGAAAGAAATTCATCCAACTGAAAATTCTTCTAACACTTCTTAAACGCATTGAGGGAGTCCGAATTTTGAATGGAAGTGGGCAACTCATTCCTCCCGCCAGGAGCTATACATGTAAAAAGTCTGGACTGAGATTTCATGCCATGCAGATGTGTCACAACCAGGCGCCATTCATCACCAGACCTGAGTGGTCGAGAAGGAGCATTGGATCTCACAAGCATCTCCATGTGCAGAGGTGCTGGCCTGTTGGATACCATGTAAGCAAATAACAAGGATTTGAAATTAATGTGCGCTGCTACAAGGAACCAATGCACTGATCTGAAAAGACAGACATGCCACTGCATTTTGAATCATCCACAGCAGCTTGGTGACACACGACAGTACTACTGCCATGTTGTGAAAGTGCAAACGTGACAAGACCAAAGCCTAGACCGGAAGTTGCATTACAAACTCTGTCAGAAATGGCCTGATCTTGTGGCTGTTGCGCAGAATGAATCTGCAGGACTGAGAGACAATTGCAAGATGATTGGTGAAGGACCACTGTACGTCAATCGCCACTCCAAGGCTGCAAACTGGTTTGGCACGTGTTAACGATAATGAGCTGAGCTTAACATAGATGGGGTGCAGAATAGATGGATGAGTAGGAATAACAAGAAGGTCCGTCATTGCCAGTGTGATCTTGAGATAGTTTTTCTTTCTTCATCCAGATTGTGATATAAGTGAGAAATGAAGAGTATCTAACTGATACCATGTGTTCCTCTGGAGGAAATGACAGATACAGATGCATATTATTTGTATAGCACTGATAAAAGAAATCACATGAGTGGATAATGGGACCTTGTGAGAAGGAGAGGACCCAGCATCATTCCATGGGGCACCCACATGATTACCTGATGCACTCTTGACTTCTCTCCTCACCAGGACTCACGGTAGGATCTTCCCAGGTGATAGAACTCAAACAATAGGTGCACAATCCCTGTAATTGCAAGGTCCAAGAGAGTGACTGGGAAATCTAGAATGACCTAAACCCAAATGAACACCCAGCTGCTGGAACACAATGCATTATGCCTTTCATGGATTCTTGAGATTAGAAGATGACCTGATGCTGGGCCAGTCATTAGCGATGCCATTATCTCCTGTTCCTTGTTTAATATCTTTCACAAAGACAATCACACTCCACATAAAGCGTATGTAAACTTAAATGTTTAAATCCAGAAGGAAGACTATGGTTATTTAAATGTGTTCCTGTGTAGCAGGTTATTTTCTTTAGTGTGCTAGATGAAGGAGTGAAAGAGAGATAGAGTGGGGGTGTAATGGTATTTCAGTCGTGTTTGTCTCCTTCAGAAAATAATAAAGGACATAAAATTCCTAACAACAGTTCATTTTGAGGTCAATGAGAAGAAGAAGTAAGACACATAAGATAACCCTAAATTCCCAATAATGTACATTAATTCCAAGCTAACTGTGACCATTTAGTAGAGCTCTGTGTCATGACAAGGTGCTTTACAAAGCACACAAGAGTGCTATTCAGACTTGAATGTAATCACATTCTATGCATAAACGTAGAGGTCATGAGAGAAGAGCTCCCTTGATGACTGCTGGATTCCCTAATTTGATCCTAATTTCTTCCTTTCCTTGAATGCCTTGTTTAATCCCATGACTTGCTTTTCTTCTACTTCTGTGCCAATAGTTGGAAGTACCCCACTCAGAGTAGCCCACAAACATTTAAAAGGTCACTGTCAAAACATATACAGTGGAACCTCAGTTTGCGAGCATAATTTGTTCCAGAAACGTGCTCGCAGTCCAAAGCACTCGTATATCATAGTGAATTTCCCCATAAGAAATAATGGAAACTCAGATAATTCATTCCACTACCCAAAACTATTCCTATAAAAATGATTAATACAAAATGTTATGTAAAAATACATGAAACAAATTAACCTGCACTTTACCTTTGAAAAGAATCATGGCTGGTGTGAGTGAGTTTCTAAACTCTTGTGCGATTCCACCCAAAGGAACGACATGCGAAAGAGCGTCCCTAAGCAGTCGCAGTCTCCCTGCGCTGTAGTAGCTCACCGTAAAAGCGAATCCAGAAAGATCGTGGACGTGCTAGAAGCGCCTGCCATCGATGGGTGATACAAGGAACAAGGAACATTATAAATGCACAGGGCACAGTACTGCTTGGCCACGACCCTGCCTGACTGCTGTGTTTGTGTATAGGAGAGTGGCAGATCCCGCTACAATAAATAACTGTGCTGTTGCTGTTTCAAGCTGAATAAAGCTGGTGGTGCAAGACGGGAACTCACGTGCATACACACACACACACACACACACACGCACACAGTCACAATGCTGTAGTAAACATTATACACTTGTACGGATGTTGACTAAATGAGTGAGGCACGCAGACTCAGACAGAGAATAGGAGACAATTGCCCACAATCCCACAGCGAGAGAGAGAGAGAGAGAAGAACCATCGGCTCAGTTGTGATCACATGACGCTCAGCAGACAAAGCGTATACATACTACTCATACTGCAAGACATCGCTCGTTTATGAAGTCAAAATTTATTAAAATTTTTAGCTTGCCTTGCAAAACACTCGTAAACCAAGTGACTCACAAACCAAGGTTCCACTGTATCTGACTGATATGCCTAGGGTTTGATTGCATCTCTTACTGCCTTGATTTTAATAATGTTTATTAAATATTGGCTGCATACAGTATGTAGTACAACTGCAAAGATATTACAGTTCCATCAGCGATGATTTGAATCCCAAACCCAGCTGTCAACAGAAATGGCACATTTATTATCACATCTATCTATCTATCTATCTATCTATCTATCTATCTATCTATCTATCTATCTATCTATCTATCTATCTATCTATCTATCTATCTATCTATCTTTTTTAGTGGATTTTACTCTACATTTAGTATAGTGTTTGTTTGCATCCCCCCTGTCATAGAACTAGTAGGATGACTACAGCAGGTTAAGATGGCCAATCAATATAAAATAGTTTTAGGTGAAAAATCTGACGTTCCATGCATCAAAGAAAATGGTGTTAGAATAGAGTCAAAAAAGACCCTCAAGGCACAGCATTGAGTCAACACTTGAAGACAATGTGAGAGGTAAAGATGCAGGAGGAAAATTCGATTGCCAGCAGAAATCTTGTCAGCGATATTACATTGATTGTGTATGTAACATTAATAAAACAACCTGTCTAATATTGTGTAGGTTCCCCTTGTGCCACAAAAACAGCTCTGACACATCAAGGCATGGACTCCACAAGACCGACCTCTGAAGGTGTCCTGAGGATGTTACCAGCAAATCCTTTAAGTCCTGTAAGTTACGAGGTGGGACCTCCATGGATCCGACTTGTTGTTTCAGCACATCCCACAGATGCTCGATCAAATTGAGATCTGGGGAATTTAAATGCCAAGTCAACACCTTAAACTCTTTGTCATGTTCCTCAGACCATTCCTGAACAATTCCTGCAGTATGGCTGGGCGCATAATCCTACTGAAAGAGGCCACTGCCATCAGGCAATACCGATACCATGAAGAGACGTACTTGCTCTGCAGCAATGTTTAGGATGGTGGTGCACGTCAAAGTAACACCCATTTGAATGCCATGATCTAAGGTTTCTCAGCTGAATATTGTTCGGAACATCACACTTCCTCCAGCTGCTTGCCTCCTTCCCTTAGTGGACTCTGCTGGCATCTTCTACTCAGGTAAGCAATGCATACACACCAAGCCATCTACATGATCTAAAAGAAAATGTGATTCACCAGACCAGGCCACATTCTTCCATTGGCCTATAGTCCACTTCTGACACTCACTTGCCCTTTGTAGGTGCTTTTGGTGGTGGGCAGGGGTCAGCATGACCAGTCTGCAGCTACACAGTCCCATACACAGCAAGCTGCAACGCACTGGTGTGCTGTGACACCTTTCCCTTATGGACAGCAATATGTTTTCAGCAATTTGTACTACAGTAGCTCTATTGTGAGATTGGTCCGGATGGGCCAGTCTGCACTTCCGACACACATCAGTTAGCCTTGGGGATCCATGGCCCTGTCACATGTTCACCGGTTGTTCTTCCCTTGACCAGTTTTGCTTGGTATTAACCACTGCATACTGAGAACACCTCACAAGACCTGCCATTTTGGAGATGCTTTGACCCAGTCATCTAGCAATCACAATTTAGCCCTTGCCAAAGTCACTCTGATCTTTATGCTTCTCCATTTTACCTGCTTCCAACACATCACCTTCAAGAGCTGAGTGTTCACTCTCCCATCCCTTGACAGATGCCGTTGCAACAGGATAATTAATGCTATCCAATTTACCTGTCAGTGGTTTTAATGGTGTAGCTGTTCAGTGTATATAACACAAAGTAGTCCCCCTGAATTGATATTAGCCCACCCTCCCATGCACAGTGTCAGCTGGCATAGCAAGTGCAAGTTAGATTTTAGATTATATTGCCTTGTAGGTAAGTATCAGTAAAGTTTCAAGCAGACGTGAGCTGCTCTTCCATGTATGTGACAGAAAAATGAATAACTATGGGTGATAATAAATTTATCTAATGCTGAACTTTACATTAGCCACACATTTAATAAAATCACTTAAACATTAATTTAGTTGAATAAAATCTGGATCATAAGGTTCCTGGAATAAAGTAAACTATACAACTGACAGTTTCGGTGCTTGGGCTCCCATCTCCACAGTCTTTATTTCCGGCTCTCGTGTTTGAGGCTGACGGGCGGACATATTTCTTTAAAATGACCCCCTGCGTCCATGCGCACACTCCTTTAAAGGTATGAGGACCCATTATCTCTTATCTGTCTCTTTGAACTGCACATCCACAAAACCATGAACGCGATAACCTGTGTGACAGGCGCCTGGCGTCCATGCCCAGTCGGGACGCCCCTGCACACTGTATTAAGGGGGAGCAGCCCTGGACAGTGCAATACCTCCGCCTGGACGATAGATGGCTGCCCCCCTGGCCTGGTGAAGTGCCTCAGTTTCCCACAGGGCTCTCTGGGAATTGGAGTTGGGGGCAGCCCTGTTGGGTCCCGCACGTACCGCCAGGGGGTGCTGTGTTTGGGACTCCTGAGCCCATATGGACAGCAGCTTCATCACACCTGGAAGTGCCGTCAGATCTTGGTGATCAAACACCTGGAGCACTTCCAGGTGACCTATAAAAGGAGCCAGTGACCACCACTCATCGGCCAGAGTTGGGTGGAGGAAGACAAGGTTGTGAGGGAGGAGTATTTGTGATTGTGCTGCACTGGTGGTTACTGGTGCTTGGGACTGTGTTGTGGCTGGGGGGATTACGGGGAAGATGTGCCCTGCAGCTGAAGAAGAATAAAAAAGAATTTTATTTTACATGTGCCTCCAGTGTCCAATCTGTGTCGGGTCAGGCGCTATATAGCGCCGTTTACACCTGGTATGAAGACAAAGCATCAAGCAGCATAAAATATGAATGTTTTGTCTTTACCTACATACGTGTTTGATTATGTATCCCAAAGGCAACAATATGGCACGTTATCAATGATGCACAAATTAACTGAAAGTAAACCCAATATAATCCACAACAGAGGTGCACAAACTTCATCTGTCAAAGAGGCACAAAATGAAGCTTCACAGAATATGAATAGCATATACACTATATAGTCAAAAGTATCTGGACACCTCTCCAAATTATTAAGTTCAGGTGTTTCAGCCACCCCATTTGTTAAAATGATGCAGATAGCCAAGCAATCTCCATCGACAAATATGGGCAGTAGAATGGGTCGCACTGAAGAGCTCAGTGATTTTAAGCATTGCTCTGTCATAAGATGCCATCTTTGCCACAAGTTAACACACTCAGAAATAAATGTGCCAGAGCGGTTCTTTAGAACAATGCCATCAGGGTACCATTTTTGGTTCCTAAAAGACTCTTCCACATGAACGCTCCAGAACTTTAATTCATTTAAATCCAAAACAGAATGCATGCAGTAAATGACCACAAATAGATGGTCAAATACAAATGAGTTCCGACTCTCGCTGCACACGTCCAGTAACACAGCCTAAGTTCACGTTTTCTTAACCTGTCAGCATCCTACTAGGTAGCCTACCAAACATTAAAGATTACAGTTGTTGTTGTTTTTATTTTACACATTGTGGATCACAAGGGAGCGTACCGCTCCCCAAACCCTGACACAATCAGGCTGAGAAACAAGGCCTGCCAGACAAAACACGCCTTTATTTCAGTGGGGAAGCGTGTTTCTTCAGTTCTCCACTACACAACACAGTACAAAGCACCAAATAATACACAGTCCTTTCTTCTTTCTCTCTTCCTCTGTTGCCTCCACTCCTCCTCACAAGCTTTGTCTTCCACCTCCCAACTCTGGCTCTCTGAACGATGGTGAAGTGGTTCCTTTTATAATGCACCCAGAAGTGCCCCAGGTGTTTCTTGACATTCCTCCGGCTGCACTTCCAAGTGTGGTTGAAGTGGTGCCCCAAAGGGTTCAGCTGTAGCTGCAGCACCCCCTGGAGGCACCCACAGAGCCCAACAGGGCTGCTCCAAACTACAACTCATGGCATACCCTGCGGGGACACAACAACAACAACAACATTTATTTATATAGCACATTTTCATACAAAAAGTAGCTCAAAGTGCTTTACATAATGAAGAATAGAAAAATAAAAGACACAGTAAGAAAATAAAATAAGTCAACATTAATTAACATAGAATAAGAGTAAGGTCCAATGGCCAGGGTGGACAGAAAAAACAAAAAAAAAACTCCAGGCGGCTGGAGAAAAAAATAAAATCTGTAGGGATTCCAGTCCCCTCTGGGCATTCTACCTAACATAAATGAAACAGTCCTCTTTGGATTTAGGGTTCTCACAGAAGGACTTGATGATGATCGTCACGTAGACTTCTGGCTTTTAGTCCATCATTGTTAGAGCATCATGATGCATTGAAGAAACCGGAAAAAGAAACAGAAGAGAGAGTAGGGGTCAGTACAGATTTTAGAGCCACCATGAATAGTTATTATGATGAACTGAACATATAGAGTATCAGAATTAAGTTAAAGTGAAGTTATGAGAAGGCCATGTTAAAGTAATGTGTTTTCAGCAGTGTTTTAAAGTGCTCTACTGTATCAGCCTGATGAATTCCTATTGGCAGGCTATTCCAGATTTTAGGTGCATAGCAGAAGAAGGCCGCCCGCCTCACCACTTCTTTTAAGTTTTGTTCTTGGAATTCTAAGGAGACACTCATTTGAAGATCTGAGGTTATGATTTGGAATATAACATGTCAGACATTCCAATATATAAGATGGAGCGAGATTATTTAAGGCTTTATAAACCATAAGCAGAATTTTAAAGTCAATCCTGAAAGACACTGGTAACCAGTGTAGTGACATCAAAACTGGAGAGATGTGTTCGGATTTTTTTTCCCAGTTAGGATTCTAGCAGCTGCATTTTGCACTCGTTGCAAGTGATTGATGTCTTTTTTGGGTAGTCCTGAGAGGAGTGCGTTACAGTAATCTAGACGACTGAAAACAAAAGTGTGAACTAATTTCTCAGCATCTTTCAGTGATGTAAGAGGTCTAACCTTTGCTATGTTTCTTAAGTGAAAAATGCTGTCCTAGTGGTCTGATGAATATGCGATTTAAAATTCAGATTACAGTCAACAGTTACCCCTAAGCTTTTTACCTCCGTCTTGACTTTTAATCCTAATGTATCCAGTTTATTTCTAATAGCCTCATTGTATCCATTATTGCCAATTATTATTGCCACGTGGGGCATTAGCAACCCAGGAGGTCTGTCCTCTAGCATCTCGGGGAGGATACTGTCCCAAAAAGATTCCTACCACCCAGCCAGCGTTCCATGGTCTTGGCCATCTGTCACAGTATATTAGAACAATTTTCAAAGCACAAAAACCAACTTCATATGCAGCAAACCCTTTCTAGAATGAAATGGTGCTTGGTCAAGCAAAGGTTCAAGAAGAACCCTCATAGCCCAGTAAAGAACCATAAAGTGCCATTAAAGAACTGTTATTTTTAAGAGTGTACATAAACATTCTGCTCTGTTAGATCTACCCAAGAGTAAAGGATATTATTTTGAGTGGAAGTGTCCATAGTCAAGTTAACCATATGGGCAATTGGGCGGGTGGCAACAAAACCCCCAAAACAAGAAGCACTGGGCTCACAATTAACCCTTTCGGCCCTGGATATTCTGTTTTTATGGGAAAAATTATTTTGTGATATATTCTACCTTTGGGGTGTCTAGGAAGCTCAAAAATGAAAAAACAAAAAATGATCACTATTATTATATAACAGCTGCTAAATACCTCCATCTATCAATCAACATTTATTTATATAGCACATATTAATACAAAAACCTGTAGCTCAAAGTGCTTTACAAAATGAATAGAAAAATAGAAGACACAATAAAAGATAAACATAAGTCAACATTAATTAACATAGAATAAGAGTAAGGTCCGATGGCCAGGGTGGACAGAAAAACAAAAAAACTCCAAAGGCTGGAGAAAAAAATAAAATCTGTAGGGGTTCCAGACCAAGAGACCGCCCAGTCCCCTCTGGGCAATCTACCTAACATAAGTCAAACAGTCCTCTTTGTATTTAGGGTTTTCATGGAAGGACCTGATGATGATGGTCACGTAGACTTCTGGCTTTCAGTCCATCAATGTTGGTGCATCAGGATGCTTTGAGTAGGTGGTGGTGGCGCAGGCCGCCACCACAAAGAAACCGGAAAAAGAAACAGAAGAGAGAGTTGGGGTCAGTACCGATTTTAGAGCCACTATTAATAGTTATTGTGATGAATTGAACATACAGAGTATCAGGATTAAGTTAAAGTGAAGTTATAAAAAGACCATGTTAAAGTAATGTGTTTTCAGCAGTGTTTTAAAGTGCTCTACTGTATTTGCCTGGCGAATTCCTATTGGCAGGCTATTCCAGATTTTGGGTGCATAACAGCAGAAGGCCGCCTCACCACTTCTTTTAAGTTTAGCTTTTGGAATTATAAGGAGACACTCATTTGAAGATCTGAGGTTACGATTTGGAATATAAGGTGTCAGGTATTCCGATATATAAGATGAAGCGAGATTATTTAAGGCTTTATAAACCATAAGCAGTATTTTAAAGTCTACTTGAGGAAATAAAATTGAAAGTGGAGCTACTTGGTGTGCATATGTGGAAGTCCATTTTCACTTCACTGTTTCTCAGACTGCATGCCACCAGGTGGCACCCAAAGCAACTGCCACCTCTCTCCAGTCTGTGCTAATAGTAGCACGCCCAGTTCCAATGGCTGCAAACGTGTGCTTTACAAAAATGGCAGCATATGTGTACTTTTAATAGGATGTCTGGGACGAAAGGGTTAAGGGAACACAGTAATCACACATCGGATCTCAATGAACAAATTATTCAAGTGGAAAATCTTTACTGAGTAATACTTTGTAATTTATTGAGAACAAAATGATGTAACAACGGTGAATGGAAACCGAAAATCAAAGTCAAAAATTGAAATAATAGGATTATCTAATTTGTGTGAGTTTCATCACGGCAACTCATAATGTGATTCAGTAGTGTATATGGCCTCCCACGTGATGAGACTGTGGATGGTGCCCTGGGGGATCTCCCAGACCTGGATCTGGGCATCAGTGAGCTCCTGGGCAGTCTGGTGCTACTTGGTGCCATCAGATGAACCAATAAATAATGTCCCAGACCTTCTCAATTGGATTTAGGACTCAGGAACATGCGGGCCAGTCAATGGCATCAATGCCATTGTCATCCAAGAACTGCCTACACACTCTGGCTGCATGAAGCCAAGTATTGTCCTGCACCAGGAGCAACCCAGGACCAACTGCACCAGTGTAAACTCTCAAAATGGTTCTGAGGATTTCATCCCAGTATCTAACAGCAGACAGAGTACTTTTGCGTAGCATGTGCAGGTCTCTACAACCCCCCTTATATATGCCTCCCCTGACCATCACTGGCCCACCATCAAACCGGTCCTGCTAGATGATGTTGCAGGCTGCATAAAGTTCACCACAGGGTCTCCAGACTCTTTCAGGTCTGTCACACGTGTTCAGTGTGAACCTGCTCTGTGAAAAGAATGGGGCTCCAGTGGTGGAGCTGCCAGTTGTGGTATTCTCTGGTGAATGTCAATTGAGCTACATGCTGATGGGCTGTGAGGACAGGTCTTAATCATGCCACCCTCATGGACAGTTTGGTCAGAAACATGTGCACCAGTAGCCATCTGGAGGTAATTTTGTAGGGCTGTGGTAGTGCTTCTCCTGTTCCCCCTCACACAAAGGAGCAAATACTGGTCCTGCTGCTTGTTTGATGCCCTTCTACAGCCCCGTTCAGCTCTCCTTGTGTAATGGCCCATCTCCTGGTATTTCCTCCATGCTCTTGAGACTGGGCTGTCAGACAACCTTCTTGCAATGGCACGTATGTCTGTGCCATCCTAGAGGAACCGGACTGCCTGTGCAACCCGAATCTCTGCAGGTATTGCCTCATGCAAAAAATGAAACTAGAGAATAATTATTCAGGAAGGATAAGGGGAGATCAATTGCCTTTGGCCTCCACCTGCAAAACCATTCACTTTTGGGGGTTGTCTTGCTGTTGCCACTCCAGTGTACCTGCTGTCACTTTTATTGGCACCAAAGCAGGTGAAGTTCATTCACAAACACTTATGCTTCCTAACTGAACAGAATGATATCCCTTAAGCTTAACTTGAATTAGTGTTAGGTTGTGATGACTAAGTGTTCCCTTCATTGTTTGATGCAGTGTACTGTGTTATCATAGGGAAATGTCTAGATCTTATTTTGTTTGTTTGATTCTATTTTTCAGCAAATCAAACTGGATTTTGTTACTGTCATGATGTACTGATTATATAGATTCCATCACTCCTATGGAATTTAAAAAAATTGATACAGGTGCCAAGTGTTTATTCTTTGAACATACGTTTGCTTTGAATATTGGCTACTTCATGTGTTTTAGGTTGTATATAGAAAATTGCATTTGATTTGTCTTCATTTGGCACCATAGAGTCTGTAAAAGACGAAGCAAAAGACAACATAAAGGTTTGGGGTTTCCGGCCCCGTATACTGAAGAATTATCCACAGCAAATCAAAAAAGAATACAGGTCAAGTACATGAAATAATATTTGCACAATGCACGACGCCAAAGATGGCATCGGGGGACATTTTATGGAGGAGGAGCCAGAAATGGAGGAATGCTGGGAAGGAACCGTGGTGGAAGATAGAATTGATGATGTCAGGAGTAGTGGACGGAGGAAGGGCGGAAGTAACGTGCTGCGGGAAGAAGGAGGCTTATGGCGGCGGAGCGTCTTTTTTTCTGTAAGAAATAAAAGGAGAAAGGTTAGTACCCTGCCACTCCCTGCCGGCGAATGTCTTCCCGAGCGTATTAAGGTCCGTCCGCGGTCCCCTACTCGCGAGTGTGTGACAAGTCTTAATCTGGCCCTTAAATCATTGAGGAGCAACAATAGCTCAGGTATGAATTGGTAGGTCAAGCAAACTCATGAAAATGGCCTCTCTCCTGTGGTATCACTTACTACAGAGTTCTAAACTGTCTCTGGTAGCAACATCAGCACAAGAACTGTGCATCAGGAGCTTCATGAAATGAGTTTCCATGGTCAAGCAGCTGCACACAAGCCTAAGATCACCATGTGCAATACCAAGTGTTGGCTGGAGCGGTGTAAAGCATGCCACCATTGGACTCTAGAATAGTGGAAACAACTTTTCTGGAGTGAGGAATCACGCTTATGTATCTGGTACACTAATGGATGAATCTGGGTTTAGCGGATGATAGGAGAATGCTACCTTACAGACTTCATTCTGCTTTCTGTAAAGTTTTGTAGAGGCGGGCTAATGGCTGAGTTTAGGAAAGGACCCTTGGATCCAGTGAAATGTCCTGTTAATGCTACAACATACAAAAGCAATTTAGACAGCTGTGCTCCTCCTGATTTGATAGATTTGGGTGGCCTGCAGAGACCCCTATCCTCAACCCTACTGAACACCTTTGGGATGAATTGGAACGCCGATTGCCAGCTAGTTCTTCTCTTCCAACATCAGTACTTAGCCTCACAAATAATGCTGTTTTGGTTGAATGGGTCCAAAGTCCAAAAGGCACATTCCAAAATCTTGTGGAAAACCTTCACAGATGAGTGGAGACTGTTATAGCCACAAACATTAACATTATTTTAGAATGAAATGTCCAACAAGCACAAACAGTTGTGATGGCCAGGTGTCGACAAATGTTTGTCCAAATAGTATAGCACCTTCATTCTTCCAAAGCTCTGCAGGAGTGTGCAAACCAAACATAGAAAGTAATGATGTCTCTTATGAGCTAATGCAATGGTAACAGTATAGTGCCATGAAGCTAGAAATGATCAATAAACACAGAGCCAGACGTGCACAAACCAGAGTGATTAGCTGATCTCGGAGTAATCAGTCCACTGAATGTACAGTTTGGCATGTGTGGCTTTATCTGTGTAAGTGCTTTCGGCTGAATCACTATGGCAACACCTCGCCGCTCAGCCATGCTTTTAATGCAATTAAAGTGAAGATAGTGATACATAAACCAGCTAAGTAAGATGGGTAGGGAGGGAAGCCACTTACTTTAAAAATAGATTAGTATTTCTCTTCCAGTTTTCCTATAGTTTCTACATATTTATTATATGGATACCTTTTGGAACATACCGGTTCACTATTCTTTTCTTAAAACTTAAAATACTCAAAAAATATATAATCTTAAATTAAATAAAATTCTCATTACAGGGTCTTTTCTTATTTTGCGTTGTTTTTTTATTTTTTTTTCCCACTTAACTTTTCTTTCTCATATCCTTTTACATTCTCTTTCTTGCTTCAAAAAGTCTGATGTTGTCCGTAGTCATCTGGGAAACACTTTGGTGAGCATCGATTGTTTTCTTTATTGCTCATGAACATCTTCTTAACCATATTGCTTCTTTAAAATAATTCATTCTAACCCATTGGTTTATGGTTATATTTTCCTGTTTTTTTCCCATTCAAAAATAGTACATTCTTTGTTTAATGTTGTTTCGAAGAGCAGTATTTTATTAATCATTTTCCATATTGCTTTCCTTGTTTTGGCAGGTTCCATATTATTATACCCTGTAAAAGGACACTGCGCACTCTTTTCTGATTTTCTTTCAGAATCATTATCGTTGGTAGGTACCATGCCACACTAAATCCTTAAAATTTTAAGGTAGTTGGTTGTGTGTTGCCATTTCCAAAATCTGCCCTGATTCTACTCTTGAGTTTTCATTTCTTTTGTTGTTCGACTTAATATCTTCCAATTTTTCCATATTTTCCTTTCCTCCACTTCAAAACAATTTTGCTTTCTACACTCTATCATCATTTGGAGAGTCACATGCTGTTTATTTTATAATTGTTGTTTAATATAATTTATATTTTGTAGGTGCCAGGAAGAAAGGACAGGCATCCTGGTCGAGATAAAGGATCGATTTTTGCCTGTCCAGGAGAACATAATTTATAGACTAAATGAGTGGGCTCACCAGGAACAGCTCGTTCTCCCACATGACAGGCGGCACTGTTCCTCAAGGCTGGACCAGATTAAGATGCCCACAGAGTGGCATGGGAGTTAGAGTCTGGGACCCCAGTTCTGTTCTGTTCAGTTCCCAGCACAAGAGCAGGAGTTTTTAGAAGTAATCAGCGACTGTTTTTTAACACAGCATGTTAAAGCACCAACAAGGTGTGAAGCCTGTCTGGATTTAGTATTCTGTAATAATCAGGATAGAATTGAGGGTGTAGAGGTGATTGAACCACTAGGGTCAAGTGACCATAATGTAATACAATTCTCAGTATTTTGTAAGAGTACAGATGCAAAGACTAAAATTGTTAAGTTGAACTTTGGTAGGGCTAATTTTGAGCAGATGCGACAAAGTCTAAGTAGGATAGACTGGGATAAGCTTTTAAATGTGGAGACAGTCGAGGAGCAGTGGAACAGGTTTAAAAATGTTTTACATGTAATGCAGGACAGATTCAGACCTAAATTTGGAAGTAATAGGAAACTAAAAAAAACTCCACGATGGATTAATAAAGATTTAAAAAGAAGTTGCAAAGGAAAAACTGCTGTATAAGGCATATAAGACTAATGACTGCAAAGAGAATCGCAGCGTATGAGAAAATGAGGGCAACCATTAAGAAGGATATCAGAGAGGCTAAAAGACAGTTGGAGAGGAATATAGCAGATAAGGCGAAAGAAGACCCCAAGAGATTCTTTCAGTATTTTAGTAGTAAAAGAACAGTTAAGGAGGAGGTCAAGTTCATCAGGAATAGTAAAGGGGAATTAAAAGATACAGACAATGAAATAGCAGATGCCCTAAACTTACATTTTTCTGAGGTGTTTACAAGTGAGCAAGTGGATAACCTCAGAGGTAACACAACTACTAAGGAGGTACTGAGGGATTTGGAAATTGTAGAGGGAGAAGTGCTGCTCAGATTAAATAAGATGAAATCAAACAAATCACCAGGCCCAGATAATATTTATCCTCGTGTTCTTAAGGAGGCTAGTGAGTACATATATAAACCCTTGACACATATTTTTAGGAAGTCACTGTGCACTGGAGAGATTCCAAAGGACTGGAAAATGGCAAATATCATCCCATTATATAAAAAGGGTGACAGGGCAGATCCAAGCAACTATAGGCCAGTAAGCTTAACAAGCATCACAGGAAAATTAATGGAAGGAATTATTAAGGATAAGATTGAGCAACACATGGCAAGGACAGGAGTTATTCTGAACAGTCAGCATGGGTTCAGAAGAGGGAGGTCGTGTTTTACTAACATGTTGGAATTCTATGAGGAGGCAACAAAAGGATACGATCAAAGTGGAGCTTATGATATTATTTATCTGGACTTTCAGAAAGCATTTGATAAGGTGCCACATGAGAGGTTGGGCATCAAGTTAAAAGAAGTGGGAGTTCAGGGTGATGTTTTTAGATGGGTGCAGAATTGGCTCAGACACAGGAAGCAGAGGGTGATGGTGCGAGGAACCTCATCAGAACTGGCCGATGTTAAGAGTGGTGTTCCACAGGGGTCAGTGCTAGGGCGCTGCTATTTTTAATATATATAAATGATTTAGATAGGAATATAAGTAACAAGCTGGTTAAGTTTGCAGATGATACCAAGATAGGTGGATTAGCAGATAATTTGGAATCTGTTATATCATTACAGAAGGACTTGGATAGCATACAGGCTTGGGCAGATTTGTGGCAGATGAAATTTAATGTCAGTAAATGTAAAGTATTACACATAGGAAGTAAAAATATTAGGTTTGAATACACAATGGGCGGTCGGAAAATCGAGAGTACACCTTATGAGAAGGATTTAGGAGTCATAGTGGACTCTAAGCTATCAACTTCCCAACAGTGTTCAGAAGCCATTAAGAAGGCTAACAGAATGTTAGGTTATATAGCCGATGTGTGGAGTACAAGTCCAAGGAGGTTATGCTCAACCTTTATAATGCACTGGTGAGGCCTCATCTTGAGTACTGTGTGCAGTTTTGGTCTCCAGGCTACAAAAGGACATAGCAGCACTAGAAAAGGTCCAGAGAAGAGCGACTAGGCTGATTCCAGGTCTACAGGGGTTGAATTATGAGGAAAGATTAAAAGAGCTGAGCCTTTACAGTTTAAGCAAAAGAAGATTAAGAGGTGACATGATTGAAGTGTTTAAAATTATGAAGGGAATTAGTACAGTGGATCGAGACTTGTATTTTAAAATGAGCTCATCAAGAACACGGGGACACAGTTGGAAACTTGTTAAGGGTAAATTTCGCACAAACATTAGGAAGTTTTTCTTTACACAAAGAACGATAGACACTTGGAATAAGCTACCAAGTAGTGTGGTAGACAGTAAGACGTTAGGGACTTTCAAAACTCGACTTGATGTTTTCTTGGAGGAAACAAGTGGATAGGACTGGCGAGCTTTGTTGGGCTGAATGGCCTGTTCTCATCCAGATTGTTCTAATGTTGAGGTCTTTAGGGAATGCCAGGGGGCACTGCCAGGGGAGGACTGCTGGACTTGGGCAGACTGGAAGCAGTTCCTGGGTCTAATTTAAAAGAAAACCTATCTCGCTTAGATGAGTCAGATTCAGGAGGAAGCGAGCAACCTTTGAGGATGAAGGAAAGGATTGTGAGTGGTGTATTTTTGCTGGTGTTCTGATGAAGAAGGTGTTTTGTCAAATAAAAATCCCTTATTTGAACCTAGAATTGTGTTGGGTATTACTGTGTCTGTGGGTTGTGGCTCAGTGGTGCCCACTTGTGGTTATAACATCCTTAACTGTCCTTCCAACACCTAGCTCACTACAGTATATCCACGGTTTTCCCTCATCTTTCTTAAATTATCTTAATATATGAACACTGTAATTTGAAACCTGAAAATTGCTTTTAAATCTGGAAATTCTTTTCCTCCTTTTTCCTTTTTTTAACTTTTCATTGGTTATTCTACACTCTTAACTATACTGGTCCCTTAATAGCATTTTCTGAATTGTATGGTTCTCTGCTACTTGACAAAGAACCCTTTAAATCTGAGTAGAGTTCTTATATAAATATGAATTAATGTTTTTTGGGGGCTTTGAAAAGGTTCCTTATATGTGAACAAAACAGAAATGTGTTGTGTGTAGTGGGCTACCTAGTTGGATCCTAACAGATCAAGAAAATCTGAACATAGCCTGGCTGAAAAAGTCCTTTTAAAACCAGGAGCCCATTGATATTTCACAAATCTTTTACCTTCCCCTAATTATATTACTGTACATGTTATGGAGCTAAATAAATAAAGGTTCTTGTGGATGGTTCTTCTGGACACCAAAGGTGGGTCTCACTATGAAGAACCACTTTGGTATCTTTATTCTTAAGAATGTAGGCCTGGGTGATATATTCAGTTTTCTATTTGATTTGAAATTTAAGAAAAATCAGTATGCAAAAGCCAGTACTGTGATGTTCAACACTTTAATTTGAATCTCCATAAGGTATTCTCAATATTAAATAAAGCCCACAAAGTCTCCAGCATGTCTTCTAAGCGTGACTGCGTCAACTCCACCTATATTGTCTGGTGGTAACAAGTGTGAGAAAATAAAACAAAAATGAGTGAGGATCAGCAGAGGAAGAGTTTAGAACTGGTAGAGTGGGGTTTGCTCTGCTCTTTACAAATTGTTTGGTTTAACCTGGGATGACAGAACAACCAGAGCAACATCTAAAGATAAAATAGATTTCTGCATATGAAGAGCACCCTGCGGTGTGCCCTCCTGCCTCCCCAGTGAAACACGTCTCTTTTGAGCAAAGTTAAATAATATGTTTGCTGTGCAGATAAGCAGCAGATAGAAGGAGATAATAGCTGCCATGGCTTACCTTACTGTAAAATACTCTTGTGTATTTAACCTGTGCCACTTGTAGTTTGCCAGTGGTCAGATGGCTACACTGACCAGTAATTCACACAAAAAGCGACACATCCATGCAGCATAAGCCTTTAGCCGTTCATCTCTCCATTCTGTATTGAAATGCTAGAAGTGGGAAAATAACAGGAGTCTTTGTAGTTTACTTCTGCGTAATTTATTCATCGTTCATGTATTAGTTTTGTGATAAATTGCAATATTGGCCATTTTATATTCATTTTGGATTTGTATTTTGTTTTGCAGGTGAATTGAGCTTCTTAAATGCAATAATGGATATTTTGTATTAACATTTATAAACTGCTCAAAAAATTAAAGGGACACTTTGAAAACACATCAGATCTCCATGGGAAAAAATCCTGCTGGATATCTCTACTGATATGGACTTGTAATATGTTAGGAATGACAGGATGCCACATCGTTTGATGGAAATGAAAATTATCAACCTACAGAGGGCTGAATTCAAAGACTCCTCGAAAATCAAAATGAACAAATAATGCGGCAAATAGGCTCGTCCATTTTGCCGAAATTTCATTGCACCAACTCAAAATTGTACTCAATAGTTTGTATGCCCCCCATGTGCTTGTATGTGCTTGTATGTGCTTCTGGGTCATTCTCCTGATGAGACGATGGATGGTGTCCTGGGGGATCTCCTCCCAGATCTGGATCAGGGCATCACTGTGCTCCGCGATAGCCTGAGGTGCAACCTGGTGGCGACGGATGAACCGAAATATAATGTCCCAGAGGTGTTCTATTGGATTGAGGTCAGGCGAGTGAGCATGGGGGCCAGTCAATGGTATCAATTCCTTCATCCTCCAGGAACTGCCTGCCTACTCTCGCCACATGAGGCCGGGCATTGTCGTGCACCAGGAAGAACCCACTAGCATAGGGTCTGACTATGGGTCCAAGGATTTCATCCCAATACCTAATGGCAGTCAAGGTGCCATTGTCAGGCCTGTAGAGGTCTGTGCGTCCCTCCATGGATATGCCTCCCCAGACAATCACTGAACCACCACCAAACCAGTCATACTGAACGATGTTACAGGCATCATAACGTTCTCCACGGCTTCTCCAGACACTTTCACGTCTGTCACATGTGCTCAGGGTGATCCTGCTCTCATCTGTGAAAAGCACAATTATGGTATTCTATGGCAAATGCCAATCAAGCTCCACGGTGCCAGGCAGTGAGCACAGGGCCCACTTAGAGGACGTTGGGCACTCAGGTCATCCTCATGAAGTCTGTTTCTGATTGTTTGATCAGAGACATTCACACAGGGGGCCTGCTGGAGGTCATTTTGTGTTCCTGTGTTCATCCTGTTCCTCCTTGCCCAAAGGAGCAGATACTGCTGATGAGTTGAGGACCTTCTAAGAGGGGCCCTGTCCAGCTATCCTAGAATTACTGCCTGTAACACAGAGGTTAGTAAACTACACAAAAAAACAAGACTAACACTATGGCTCTGAAACCAAGAGTGGGAGGGGAGAAACAACAAGGTGGTTCTAGAAGATGTTCAAACTTGTGACAGCGAGCAAAGGCTCAACTCGATCACTTCACTCAGTACAAGTGAACGCGCATTTGAATATAGATGTCTTCTTACCCTCGTTTGTGAGTGCAAGAGTGAACAGTGAGTTAACATCAAGTTTCTCATAAAACTGAAGAAATCCATGATGGAAACCTTTCAATTATTGACTGAGGCTTACAGTGAAGACTGCATGTCTCATTCATGTGTCTTTGAATGGCACAAGTCAGTGCTCAAAGGAACCTATTTTTTGTCATTCGAAGATTTGAAAGCAAAAAAGACGGAGGTCTTTCAGAAGATGATCTGTCGAATTGTTTTAAACATTGGCACAATCATATGTAGCTGAGTGTCAACTCAGAAGGGAACTATTTTGAAGGTGATTGTAATTAATTTTGTTCATTTGTTAAATAAAAAGAGTTACAGGCACAGTCTTATTTTTTCTATGTTGGAATTCATACGTCATATCATACAAGCATGTCAGTTGATCATCCTCCAGGCTCTTCTGAGGTACGTACTTCCACTCCTGGTCAACAGAGGGTGCTGACACTAACCTTGTCCTCTGTTTTTCCCTCCACAGTACTGAGAAGATGCCCAGTGAGGGCGACTGACTCTGTCCCTTTTGTTCCCCATGCTACATATCCCACAGTTCCTAGAAGGAGGCGTCTCTCGTTACAAGAATACACCACATGACTGAGATCTTTCCCATCATGACTCTGAAATTATTATAGAAATACCTGGTAAATGAAGCATAAAAATAACAAGCACATCTTGTTCTCTCTGTCTTTCTCACCATCACATTGCTCTCCTCCAGTGTTGCCTTCTTCCTCCCAGCTCTGACTCGCCTGGACAAGGTAGTGCAGTTCCTTTCATTGAGGACCCGGGACAACTTCCAGTACCAGGGCTTTGCCCATTGGAAGTATTTCCAGGTCATATAAACGTCCCAAATAGTAGGGAGTGTAAATCCCTGCAGCCTCCATTGGCAGCACCTCCAGAACCCAGCACAGTAGCACTACCAGCTACATTTACCTGCATTCCCAGTAGGTGTCTGGATGGGTATCGAAATCCAGGGATGCTTTCATCTAGTACATGGAAAGAGACAATAGAAAGGAATCATTGATCTCCCCTGTTCTTCCTCATTATGGGTATGGACCCCAAACCATTTCCAGTTTCTGCTGGTCCTTCTCTTATTTTATACCAGCTGGTCATGAAGGTTCCTTTCCATCCAGCTGGCCAACTTAACATTTATTGCATCCTGGCTTTCCATCCATGTAGTAAACCATTCCCTCTTCTGTGCAGGATGCCCGTCCTTCTCCCACAAGATGCACATCTAGATTCTTTCACCATTACTGATGGTGAAATGGTGGCCTCTTCAAGGGCAATACCTAGAGACATATTTAAGGAAGAAGAATCAGGGGGCATGAGAACAAGATATCTGACATTGAAAAGTTAGGTTTAAGGTGATGATTGTTTATCTAGGATGAGATGGCAGAGAGGCAGAACCTGTGGGTTGTAAGATGGGAATGTGAGGAAGATCTGTGTGCCATCTGCATAGAGATGGTTAAATACGCTGTGAGAAGAAATAACAAGAATGAATGTGGAGATAAAGAAAAGAATGTATATGCAAATACATAATTGAGCGATGGGTGCTGAGCAGGCTCCTGTCAATCATGGAGAATCCACTGAATCCACTGAACAGGATCATCTCCAGACAGAGGAGCAGCTTCAGCGACAGACTGCTGACACCGTCCTGCTCCACTGACAGACTGAGGAGATTGTTCCTGCCCCACACTATGCGACTCTTCAGTTCCACCCTTTGGTAAGCTTTAACATTATACAAAGTTATTGTCTGTTTTAGCTGCATTTTTATCACTCTTTAATTTAATACTGTTTTGATTTTTGTTTTTTTATCAGTATGCTGCTGGAGTATGTGAATTTCTCCTTGGCATTACTAAAGTATCTATCTATCTATCTATCTATCTATCTATCTATCTATCTATCTATCTATCTATCTATCTATCTATCTATCTATCTATCTATCTATCTAATTAGGAAACATTACAAATGATGTAAATCATACAACTATATATATATATATATATATATATATATATATATATATATATACTGCTCAAAAGAATTAAAGGAACACTTTTAATCAGAGTATAGCATAAAGTCAGTGAAACTTATGGGATATTAATCTGGTCAGTTAAGTAGCAGAGGGGGTTGTTAATCAGTTTCAGCTGCTGTGGTGTTAATGAAATTAACAACAGATGCACTAGAGGGGCAACAATGAGATGACCCCCAAAACAGGAATGGTTTAACAGGTGGAGGCCACTGACATTTTTCCCTCCTCATCTTTTCTGACTGTTTCTTCACTAGTTTTGCATTTGGCTACAGTCAGTGTCACTACTGGTAGCATGAGGCGATACCTGGACCCTACAGAGGTTGCACAGGTAGTCCAACTTCTCCAGGATGGCACATCAATACGTGTCATTGCCAGAAGGTTTGCTGTGTCTCCCTGCACAGTCTCAAGGGCATGGAGGAGATTCTAGGAGAAAAGCAGTTACTCTAGGAGAGCTGGCGAGGGCCATAGAAGGTCCATAACCCATCAGCAGGACCAGTATCTGCTCCTTTGGGCAAGGAGGAACAGGATGAGCACTGCCAGAGCCCTACAAAATGACCTCCAGCAGGCCACTGGTGTGAATGTCTCTGACCAAACAACCAGAAAGACTTCATGAGGGTGACCCAAGGGCCCCATGTCCTCTAATGGGCCCTGAGCTCACTGCCCAGCAGCATGCAGCTTGATTGGCATTCACCATAGAATACCAGAATTGGCAGATGCACCACTGGTGCCCTGTGCTTTTTACAGATGAGAGCAGGTTCACCCTGAGCACGTGACAGAAGTGAAAGGGTCTGGAGAAGCCATGGAGAACATTATGCTGCCTGTAACATCATTCAGCATGAGCAGTTTGGTGGTGGGTTAATGATTGTCTGGGGAGGCATATCCATGGAGGGTCACACAGACCGCTACAGGCTTGACAAAGGCACCTTGGCTGCCATTAGGTATCAGGATGAAATCCTTGGACCCATTGTCAGACCCTATGCTGGTACAGTGGCTCCTGATGCACGACAATTCCTGGCCTCATGTGGTGAGAGTATGCAGGCAGTTCCTGGAGGATGAAGGAATTGATACCATTGACTGGCCACCACACTTTCCTGACCTAAATCCAATAGAACACCTCTGGGACATTATGTTTTGGTCCATCCAATGCCACCAGGTTGCACCTCAGACTGTCCAGGAGCTCAGTGATGCCCTGGTCCAGATCTGGGAGGAGATCCCCACAACACCATCTGTCATCTCATTAGAAGCATGCACCGATGTTGTCAGGCATGTATACATAAACACAGGGGCCATACAAAGTGCTGCATACAATTTTGAGTTGCTGCAATTAAATTTTGGCAAAATGGACTAGCCTGCCACATAATTTTTTCACTCTGATTTTTGGGGCGTCTTTGAATTCAGGGCTCTGTAGGTTGATCATTTTCATTTCCATCAAACGATGTGGCATCCTTTCGTTCCTAACACATTACCCAGTCTATATCAGTATAGATATCCAGGAGGATTTCTTTTTCCATTGAGATCTGATGTGTTTTCAAAGTGTTCCTTTAATTTTTGGAGCAGTTATATATATATATATATATATATATATATATATATATATATATATATATATATATATATATATATAAAGAGAGAGAGAGAGAGAGAAAAGCCAAGCAAAATGACCCCTTTTATTGGCTAACTAAAAAGATTACAATATGCAAGCTTTTGAGGCAACTCAGGCCCCTTCTTCAGGCAAGATGTAATCTTATAAATATATATAAATATATTATAAATATATGTAAATATATATATTTGCATATCTTTATATCTATTGTGAACATGTGTTTAGCACGGTAATGAATCAGGAGCTTTGTCTTTCCTTATACAGCGAGCACCATGTTTAGTGACTTGAAGATACAGAAGCCAGCAAGGCAGACAAAGGTGTTGAGCGTGATACATGCAATGGAAAATTAAAAATAAGTAGAGGAGACATTAAACAGAAATGTTTGGAATTTGAGCATTTTCCTTGAGGTGCAGCTATTTATCAAATTCTTTGAAGGAAAAAACTTTCCTTCATTAATATTTTATATTATGATTGTGACAAAGTATACTAGATTTTAGATGCTGTATAGAAAACATGTATATGCATATCTTTATGGTTTTTTGAGAAAATATGCAAATGTATTGAATATTACATTTTGGGTCAAAACCATCACAATATCAGTTTCAGTCCATATCATTATATAAGAGAAAATTATTTTAGGATTTAGCCAGATAAATTGTTGCTAAATCCTTCATTTAGCCAGTATTATTGATCTGAGTGGAAGTAGACACCTTTAGCAAGCAGCAAAAATGGTGTGTCTTCACCTGTGTCCATATGTTATGTGTCATTTAAACCAAGCCAGATGGTTTGAGAAAAATCTCTCTTGTTCCACTTGGTGTGTTGATTCTATTTTGTTTGCTCTACTTTATCACTTTTTATGTTTTTTATTATTTTCTGTTGCGTGGAGCTCTGCACTGACAGAAACACAGACCCTGACGTGTGTCATTTCCATAATGTACACATCCTCATCTTTGACCCCTTGTGGTTATTTGACTGCTGTCCATAATACCTGTTTAGTTTTTCATCTATTCATTCTTGAAGCAGCTTAATCTGATTCAGGGTCACAGTGTTAAGACTGTCAGGATTCTTGTATTAGGTTCTCATGGCCTACTTTTATTTATTGGTGCAGGTTTTTGGGACATTGTAGAAGGCAAGTTAAATGTTACTTCAGCCAAAACAAGAAATCCTCCCTATGAATAGTCATGTTTAAAGGGATTTGATACATGTGTGGTAAATAATAAAATTTGAAAGCAGCTGGAATTTCTTCTTGAATTGCTATTTCTGCCACTCCCCAGCTTCTTCTATGATTCACCTTAACAGACTAGTGTGCAGTGTACAGAAAAAAAACCCTCTTTTGGTTAAAAACTTTTCATTTATCTAGGCCTAAGTGATTAAGAAATAATGTTGTGGTGAATGATACCTGCCAAGTGAGGAACTGTGAAGGCAGTCTAGCCGAGATGCACACAGAGTGATGAACCCTTTGCTAAAGCTCCACACAGATCCCCAAGTGAGACCACCCTCAGTCTGTACTTTTTTAAACATATTCTTGTAAAAGCATGTTAAAGTCTGTTATTTAGTACCCCTTCAGACTTAATGTAATGACCAATGGGACGGTAGTAACAACACACACACACACACACACCAAATTAAGGAAAGTCAAATTCCAACAAAACGAAAACACCAGATATGGGCTAAACCTTCCTGTTGTTTAGACTGTCACAACACACCAGCAACTGCAGGTATGCTGCTTGTAGTCAGGACCAACCGGGACCATAGTTGAAAAAGAAAAAAATAAACCATACAAAGATGCCAAGATGTTAATACTAAAGAAGTTGAAGTTTATTACATACAATCCTTTTCAATTGCTCTTAGAGTGCAATCATATATACAGTGAAAAAAAGAAGAGGAAAAAATATATATATATATATATATATATATAGTGAATTAGGATACTGTATAGCGCCCGACCCAGACAAAGACTTTATTTTTCTTCAGCTGGAGGGATGTCTTCCCCATGAACCCCCCAGCCACAACGCAGTCCCAGAAGTACTTCAAATAAATCACAAACAGTCCCTTCTCGAACCACCACTCCTCCCTGGCAACCTCATCCTCTTCCTCCCAAATCTGGTTCCTGAGTGGTGGTTGCTGGCCCTTTTGATAACCCACCTAGAAGTGCGGGACTGTAGAGTTGTCCAGGCTGGCTCAGGTACCCCTGCAGCACCCCCTGGCAGCCACCCCAGATCCCAACAGGGCTGTGGAGAACTCCATCTCTCGTGTAGCCCTGTGGGAAACTGAGGCACCATCGTCAGCCAGGGAGGACTGCCACCAAGCGTCTCGGGGGAGGTACTGAAATGCCCATGATTGCTCCCCCAGAACATGTGTAGAAGGGGCGCCCGCCACAATATATATAAAGGCCAAAAAAAAAGTATATACAGGCTCTGTTGCAGCCCAACTTTTAAACAAAACCAATAAGACTCCCTCAAAAAAAAACAAATCAGGGGTCAACACTGGCTTACTGGGGTTGTCATATTTTGACGTATACCCAGAACCCGCCAGCCACTGAGCCACACAATCTCGCTCTACTGATCTCTCAGTTTTACAACACTGCACAGTCCTCTGCAGTCCAGTTTCCACCCCTCCTCCTGTCTTTTCAGCCTGAAATAACCTAAAACCAGCCCATCTAATGATATGCTTCACCAAGGCATCTCCATTCTTATCCTTGGGGGGGCTACAATCACTTTAAACCAGGGGTGGGCAATGTCGGTCCTGGAGAGCTGCAGTGGCTGCAGGCTTTTGTTTCAACCCTGTTTCTTAACGAGAAAACAATTATTGCCGATGAAACACTTATAGCTTAAGTGACATTTTTATGCTTCATTTTAGTGGTCTTGCTTGTTAAGGTTCCCCACCCTCGATTGATTATTTCAATCTTAAACAGCTGCATTCATTGTTTAAATGGCTCCTTATTAGCAATAAAATGTAAATGACAAAGCAGCCAGCAGTTCTCCATCCAGTTTGTTTTCATTTACATCTCTGTGTGTTCATCATGCACTGTTTGATTTAATAAAACATGTAACAGAAAATGTGACAGCCTGAAAAGTATCTGTTTTAGGCTTCAAATCATTTGCATGATATTCTTGGAGAGGAAAGAATCTACGATATAAGAACCTTACATTGCAGACTAACAAGCCATAAAATTAAATAAGATGCGAGACTGGCAATTAAGCAGTTGGGTTGGAATGAAAACCTGTGGCCACTGCGGCTCTCCAGGACCGACATTGCCCACTCCTGCTTTAACCAAATCCCAACAGTGACAAAAACGAAATCAAAACTGACGTTGGCACCCTTAACAGATACTTTTATTATATTAACCACCCTCAAATCACAAGACATCAACAATAAACCCAAACTTTCCCATCAAAACAAACCTGACACTCACGGAATCCCCCTAATACTTGATCTTCTACCTTCCGACACAGCTACATAATGGACAGTGTGCCACATTTAAATCTGATGATTGCTCTGTGCGTGTCTGTCCCCCCACTAACCTCCGCCCGTGCAGAGAAAATCCCAGCGATTACAACGGAAAAAAAAAAATTAGAACGAGCACAATGTGCACAAAGCCCTCCGTGACGGTACGTTTAATAAAACTATTCATTCTCCTTTGCTTATAACCCTCTCCTAGTGAAACTGGTAAATCCCCAAAGCATACACTGGCTTCTATTACCACCATATCCACAGCACTGGGAGGCTTGTTACCCATTTCTCACAGAGACCACAGGAAATGCCTGCTAAACTCCTTTTCACTGTGAGAACCGTCTTAACTGATTAGTCTTGCCCTCCTTCACACACACAGAAGAAGAATATTCTTCCACACACCGGCTCCCACTTTACTCCCGCTGAACTCCAACTCTGCCTGCTTCCCTTTGTATTGCCAATGGCTCTCCAACGAGCTCTACCTTTTCTTGCACATCTCACCATTCTCAGTCATGTCCCTGGAAGCGCCTAACAACCTCAGCAGCCAACCAGCCACTACACAATCTATCTATTATGACAGATATGTTTTGAGATTTTTCAGGTAATGATAACAGAAGTTTCAAGATAATGTTGCTCTATTCTCTAATCATGGTGGTGGAAAGTAGTGACATGTTGCATGTTGATTAGGACAGTATAAAAAATCACTGTACTCCGTGCATGTGACAATAATGACCCTATAAATCTATAATCTACAGTATTAGAATACTGTAAACTAGGAGACTACTCAAAACATATGATTTCTTACAAGTACTTTCAGTTATTTTCCAAGAAACCTTGGACACTATTTTAACACTAGAATCCCTGAAGCCTATGAAAAAAGTTGTAAACCCGGGGCCACCTTAAATTCCTTTACACCTCTCCATTAGATAGATAGATAGATAGATAGATAGATAGATAGATAGATAGATAGATAGATAGATAGATAGATAGATAGATAGATAGATAGATAGATAGATAGATAGATAGATAGATAGATACTTTATTAATCCCAAGGGGAAATTCATTAGCGTCTTAATTTTGTAAATGTGTGTAAATATAACATGGAAAAAAAATCTGTTTTATGTATGTGTTCATACATACCCATATCATTGTAGACATGGACTGCACATGAAATGTATGTATTCCAAATAATGAGATAATATTTACCCTATACAATTCAAGGCCCATCACACCATCATAGATAAGCAGAATTGAACTGGGGGAACGTCAGCTGCGTTGGTGTTTTGATGCTTGTGCTTAGTAACACATTTGCAAAACAAAGACGCTGATGGAGAGGTGTGAAGGAATTTAAGGTGGCCCGGGATTATGACTTTTTTCGTAGGCTTCAGGAATTCAAGTGTTAAACAAGCAGCCATCATGTAGCAAGTCATTTGGTATGTGAATCACATGGCAATCAACAATGCAGTACCATAGCAACCAGACACGCAACATGGCGGTGTCCATAAAAACCATACATACAAAATAAGTAACCGCCATGAAAAACTAAGAAACAAAATGTACTGTCATTGTTATAAAGGTAAAAAAACATAACAAAAATACAACTTTATCTGTGTGTTCCTTACACATGGGGATCACAACCTTATCCAACAGTATTGGTTCTGTAGCAGGAAGCATTCCTAGATAGGACATCAGTTTACCAAAGGGCATGCTGATGCACATACACTCTTAAAAAAGATTCCACAGCAGTTCTTCAGAATGATGGCACAGGGCACATATGTGTGATCCACAAAAGGACCATCGACATGAAAGATCTAGGAAGAACCTTTTATTTAGATTGAGAATAGTCTCTTAAGAATAGTTTCTTAACATTTCATGTGATTCACTTCATTACATGAAGGTGTCTTTATGACCCACCGAGGTTCCCCGAGTCCCCCTTGGTGATTCGAGCACTATCGCCAGACTGGTGGGGGATAACCCTTGGTGAACTGAGACATCACGTTGTTCCTTATTGAGTGATCATCAGTTAGGGGGAGACTGAGTAGTATCGTTGGATTGGCAACCTGCCCACTTCCATTATTAACAATAGCAACTCATGAACCACCAGTGGCAGCCCATGACCCAGTATGAGAAACACAGCCATAAATAACCATGACGATAGCAGATTTTTTGAAATACCAATGGGTTCACATTTTTAGAAGGACTCTTATTGCAGACTAAGTTCAGATTGTTTGGATCTGTTTGTATCCTGCTAGGTAGCCTACTATACATTAAAGATTTCCCTTTTGTTCACATATTAGGAACCTCTCCAAAGCCCAAACATCCAATTTACTATGCAAAACAATCCACCCAGAATTACGTAAATGGTAATTTGTCAGACGATGGTTCTACGAGAAACCACACAAACCAGCAGATTGCCATTAAAGAACCATGATTTTTAAGAATGTACACACAATCATGAATATAGGGCCAAATTGTACTCACAAATCAACCTAAAGACTTTGTTAGGCTGTACTGCGAAAAAAATTGAGTATTCATGGGGAGACCATGTGAAATTTACAAAGATATTCACTCTGCATTCAAACTGAAAATTCTAGATATAAAAGACAGCAGCAGTAATTATTGTGCCTCGCTCTAAGTCATTGTGTTTGTTTCATTTTAAAGTCCATTTGTAACAGAAGCCATTTGCCACCTCGTGGAAGCCATCTACCTTCCAGATCAGTTGGCGATTTCTGAAACTGACTGTTCAGAAGATGTTGTGAATTGCCAGTTTGATTAATCTCTTCAAAGGAAGAATTTGTTCTGCAGACATCACAACATCTTTCAGCAAGTCAGTGATGGTCTGAGACACCCACTGAAATCTTTCAAATGTAAACACACAAAACACACAGAGACGTGATGTTTTATTCAAAGACTGACATGTGCTTGTCTTTTCAATTAACAAGTGGCAGCCAGGTCTTTGTGCTAGAAAGGGAGCTCATTTGCTGGCTGTCTGGAAGTTTATTTGAAGAGAAACATCAAGTTGGAGACATGACGTCTCTAGGGAATTTCATTTCGTTCCTGCTGCATCCCCTCTATACATTACCCATCTGGTCCAAGGGTGTGCATGAAGGCGCTTGGTGGAGCCGTAGAAAGACCTGTGCTGGCCTTTTACATTTCACTTGCTTGTTTTGTTGATTTTTAATTTCCCCAGCCCCTCTGAAAGACTACTTTGAGAGTCCATCGTGTAGAGCAGAGGAGGGGTGGCGGGTGTGTATAAAGAACTCACTGTGCTGTTTGTCTTTTGGCCCTCCCTTCATCTGGAGTCACTTAGCCTGCCATTCGTCAGAAGAGCCAAGCGCAAAAACCTCGGCCACTTCCTGCAAAGACACAGAGGGAGAGAGAGAGATGGGGGTGGGAGAGTGAAGGAGACGCAGAGACTGGGAGTGAGAGAGGAGGAGTGAGCAGAGAGAGAGGCCACTTCAGGGTGGGGTCCATCATGGGGTGTAGAGACCCTCAATTTAGTCAGGACACCAAAGATCTCTGACTGATGTATGCAGGCTCTTAGGTGAAGAGTGTGTTTGTGCGTTTGTGTGTGTTAGTGTGTGTGTGGGTGTGGTATGGGGGTTAAGGCTTAAATAGCCAAGAGTTCAATCAATAGGGAAAGTAATGTTTGCTGAGCTGGGGAGATTTCAAACATTTAATCAATCTGTGAACTAAAATTTAATAAATAGATGATATTTTATTTCCCCGTGTCTGCGTTGGTTTCCTCCCACAGTCATAAGACATGCAGGTTAGGTGGATTGGCGATTCTAAATTGTCCCTAGTGTGTGTTTGGATTGTGTGTGTGTGTGTGTGCCCTGCGGTGCGCTGGCACCCTGCCCGGGGTTTGTTTCCTGCCTTGCGCCCTGTGTTGGCTGGGATTGGCTCCAGCAGACCCCCGTGACCCTGTAGTTAGGATATAGCGGGTTGGATAATGGATGGATGATATTTTACACAAAAAAATCACCAGTGTTTAATTGGCAGGAGAGATTTTATTCAGTCATTCAGTCAATCACTGTCTAGATACCAAAAGTAAATATTTCAATTAAACTGAGAAGTTATCTTTCGCTATATTCGGTTTAATTAAGAGTCCATCCACCAGCATTTTCTAACCTGCTTATCCAGGTCAGGGTGAGGGTAGGGGAAATCAGCCCAAAGGCCATATCAAAAGCGCATGGGTACACATACTCCAATTATACAATTTTTTATTTTACAAGTCCCACCCATCCTACTAATTGTGCAACAATAATATTAAAAATCTATCTTTCAGTTCAAAAAAATATCCTGAAATATAAATTAAAAATATATCCAATAATTATTAAATATATATTATTATATAATTAAAAAAATAATCCCCCCTATTAGTCAAAATTAAAATATTTAAAAATAACTAATATGGATCTTAAAATTTTCTTTAATCTGGATATAAAAAGAACACCAACAACTGACAATCAATGACTAAAATTATAAAATGATACCCTTTAAAAACCAAAAACTAAAAAATAAATACTGGGGTTCAGTAAACTTACTGTCCAATTCTATATTAACAGTAGTAAGAGTCTGTCCCAGAAACCTGTTAACACAACGGGTTAGCCAACTCCAGAGAAGGCACCACTGCTCCTTTCATTTTCCAGCCTGGGTGTATTCCCTGGTTTAGGTTTATCCTCCCATTTTTGCTTCATTTGTTTATTTTAAGCAACTATTTTTCACAAGTGTGTTGTAATTATATATTTTTTTAATTAGTCAGTCAGTCAGTCATTTTCCAGTCTGCTATATCTTAACAAAGGGTAACGGGGATCTGCCGGAACCAATCCAAGCCAACACAGGGTGCAAGGCAGGAACAAATCCCGGGCAGGGTGCCAGCCCACCGCAGAACACCCACAAACCAAAGCACACACTAGGGACAATTTAGGATCGCCAATGCACCTAACCTGCATGTCTTTGGACTGTGGAAGGACACCGCGGAGCACCCGGAGGAAACCCACGCAGACACGGGGAGAACATGTAAACTCGACGCAGGTAAGACCCGGGAAGTGAACTCAGGTATCCTTACTTACTATCCACATCACCACTGTGCTGTCTATTTTTTAATTAACATTGCTCTATTTCTTTATTATCTATTTTCTATATATTGTGTGGTGTCCTCTTGTGTTCTTTGTGTTTTAAGGGTAAAACCCCAAGAGGCGGGGCCACCCAGATATCACTGCTAAAAGACCACTCTGTGATGCTGTGAGGATCTCAGCATGGTTGACTTTTGGGCATCTTTTAATTCATGAACCAAACTGAACCGGGATGGTAGAGAGAATCACAGACAAAGCAAAGGTAGACACTTCAAAATCATTAAAAAAAAAAAGAAATCTGTCAGATACCTTTCACACTTTCTGTCTGAATGCCTTTCTAAGAGAAACTAAAAATAATCCACCAATTCATCTCACAGCTCACCGCTCAAATATGGAAACTACCTCCACTATACAAAGTTTCTCAAAGGTCTCTACTCCTGACTCAACACACCCTTCTATGTCAGAGTTAATCAGAAGGTCCAGGAACACTTAAGTTTAAGGAACTGCATACTCTTATGTAAGGCTTCATCTGTTCTTCATAACACTTACAAGTAGTCAGTAGGCCGGTTATTCATCTTTGTGTAGTGTGGCATATTGATATGATGGTCAAATTACTAGTTAATATGAAGGATTCATGGGTCTTATACGAAATATGTGATATCAGGAGGGGTGACACGTTGGTCCAATGGTAGCACTTCTGTCTCTCACTAAGGAGACCAGGGTAAGCATCCTGGATCCTCCTGGTGTGGAGTTTGCATGTTCTTCCTGCATCTGAATGGATTTCCTACAGGTGCTTCAGTTTCCTCCTACATGCAGGTTAGTTGAATTGGTAATCCTAAGATGGCCCCTGTGTGGTTGGGATGTGTGTGTGTGTTTGCTTCATGATGGAATGATGCCCGATCCAGGGTTTGTTCCTGCCTTGTGCTCTGGGATAGGCTCCTGCAGCCCTGTTCAGGACTAAGCGGGTTTGACAATGACTGACTGACTAATATCAAGAGAAATATGTCTCAGTTAAGCCACCCCAGACCACTCCGAAGTGAAGTTTTGTTAGTAGATCACATTGCAGAGATAAATAAACACTTTACTGATGCTTAAGTGTCATAAAGACTCAAAGAAGTGTGTCTTAAGGTCTTCTTACATAGAAGAGTAATAGATTAACTTAACTAAAGTTCATCAAAGGTTCTCACAATTCACCCCTCAGCTCCACTCGGAGTTCCTTGGAGGTCACTTCTCCATTCATTTCACAACTTTCTCTACAAGGATTAATTCAGAACCTTCTCACTGCATTCACTGCACCACCTTCTCTATTTCATGTAAATCAGAAGGATGTTAACACGAGCAGACACCAGGACAAGACTGAATGACTACCTCAATAGATGACTGCAGCGCTATTTTATTTACGTGCCTGCCAGATTCATCGAGCCACTCTCTACAGCCGTCTCACCCATCCCACCTAAAGGAGCACATATCACCACGCTGATGACGGTACATCCCCCAAACAATAAGTAACTCTTATTTCTAAGGGTTCAGACTCACATGCTTTGGCATGCACATATGTGAATGACCCCTTCGTCCAGGCACCTCTTCAGAACACAGCAGACGGGTAATTTTATTTCCTGCATTTCCTCAGGGCACTCAGTTCCTTCACAGCTTCTCTCTCTTACTTTACCGGCAGAGTTCAACATGGAGTCACTATTCAGCTTGGCATGTAAAAGTACGCAGAGGAAATGCAGGCAGCCACAGAAAGAGTCTGCAAACTGCACACTGATGATGCTGACCTCTGTACTGCCATGCTGTCCCTGAAACTAATGCGGTCAAACAATCAAATTAGAAGCTGCATGTCTCACAGAATGAAAAGATTTTACTCATCACTCTATCTAGTAATCAACTGATGGTCTACTGTCAAATATCTGAAGGAGATATTTGAAATAATTACTTAATGAATAAATCAGTATAATTTGTTAATCAATCACTTATGGAGAACTAGTATCTTACTGGTTGAAGGATATACCAATCATTTAAACTCTATCATATATAAGTCCATTCATAGATACTGTATGTATATTGGTAGGTTCAAGTCAAATTATGTTGCATTTTTTGTGATTTAATAAGCATTTATTTTTTTTCCAAAGCAACTTACTAATCATAGATGTTGTCACAGGAGACAGACCCAACCGGGACGCCTGGAAGGACCGGGAGGTAGCTTATACGTCCCCCAGGCCATGTGGGGGCAACCTCCCTGGATCTTGAGGGGACTACGGGAGAGGAACAAGGAAGCTCAAGCCCATTGGGGCCCATGGCCACCACAAGGGGGTGCCCTGAGCCTCAGAGAGCCCAGGAAACATTCACTTCCGCCACACCCGGGAAGATGGAGGAAGATCCTTCCAGGGACGCCCGGAGTGCTTCCGGGTGCAAGAGGAGCACTTCTGCCACACCAGGAAGTGCTGCCAGAAGGACGTCATCAGGCACCTGGAGCACATCTGCGTGGAAATAAAAGGGGCCGCGTCCCTACAATCACGGAGTGAGAGTCGGGAGTGGGAGCAGGATGAAGCTTCTGTGGAGAGAGGAAAGATGGCCCACAGACAGTGAGACAGAGAGGCCCGTATTAAGGGTAATTGGTTCTGGGAGCACGGTGTGCTGTGCGGGACTGTGTTTTGTTGTGAATAAACATGTGCTTTTTGATAAAGATGTGGCCTCAGTCTTATGGTGTCCGGGCATATCTCACAATGTATAAATCCAAATACCAGAGCAACTATGCAAGTGCCACCTGAGACATGATCAGTCACATTTTGCTGCAAGTTAAAATGATAAAACTGCAGGATAAATAGAACATGAAGTGATCGGAGTGCAAAGTGGCTCAATTCAGCCCTAGGGCTTTAAATCACATGAGCTGCAACTGATAACCAGAGGAAGGAGTTCAGGAGGGGAGTTGCACCAGACTGTGATAGATGGCTGACTGGATAAGATGAAACAGTCAAACACAATAAGCCAGGAGTCCTTCACTAGTGATGGAATAGTCCAGCTAAGATACGAACATCGCCTGGAGCAGAAATGTGTCAGGAGACGTGGTCCCTTACAACAGTTTTGTTCCGAGTAAATGTCAAACTACAGATAATGTCTACATTTTTTACGATCCTGTGGCTTTTCGGTGTAGCTGTAGTGATTGAGACATCAGCACAAAGTGAGAGGAGGAGCAGGGTGAGCTGGAGGTGCTGATCGGTCAGCTGTGAAGAGAAGTCAGGCAGAGAGACGTCAGCATATCAGGAGAAACAAAGACATGTGAATTCATGTTTCTCAAACCCAGACACCTACTGCACTGTAATGAAATGAAATGAGATTCTGACAAAACAATCCATCATTCCATCTATTTACTGTACTAGTTAATTCAAACTAGGGTGGTGGACTAAAATATTCACACATAAAAATAACTGCTAATGGTGAAAGGAGCTGAATGTGGCACTTGGCAATAGTGAAACTGACAGGAACCCTCTGGTAGGAACAGGTGCCCAACTTCTGATCTCAAGAAGAAAATGTTTAAATCACAATATAGTGTCTATAAAAAGCATTCACCCCCTTGGAAGTTTTCATATTTAATAACAATAAAGTCTGGCCTCACCGTGCACATCCAGGCTTCTCTGACCATCAAAGAGCTTACAGAGAAGCACTAACTGCTGCCAAGAACACCCATTACGGCAAAATAATACAAAGTGGCCACAATAACCCAAGGGTTTTGTTTTCTGTAGGTAATAAACTACTTGAACCCGCATCTGGCCCAATTACCTCTGCTACTGAAGTCTGTGAGGAATTCCTCCACTTTTTCTGTAACAAAATTAAAGATCTAAATAATTCAACTAACATAAATACATCATCTGTTTATATCTCTCCCTGTTTTCCCACTCCATCCAGCTCCTTCTCTAAGTTCTCACCAGTCACATCTACTTTTTAAAATGAGGCCAATTACTTGTGTACTGGACCCCATCCCCAGCACACTACTTAAATCCTGCTTTCATGCCATAATCCCGACTGTTAGAACAATAATAAACTCATCCCTTGACACTGGCTTTGTACCACTCACTTTTAAAATCGCTTCTGTAACCCCAATGTTAAAAAAGTCTGGTCTTGATGCTGACAATCTTAACAACTTTTCTGTCAAAAGTTCTTGAGTGTGTTGTAGCTTTCCAACTCACCAATTACTTAACTAATTTGACGGAGCCCTTTTAGTCTGGTTTCAGCTGTGAAACTGCTCTGCTACGGGTAATCAATCAATCAATCAATCAACATTTATTTATATAGCACATATTCATACAAAAAAATGTAGCTCAAAGTGCTTTACAAAATGAACAGAAAAATAGAAGACACAATAAAAAATAAACATAAGTCAACATTAATCAACATAGAATAAGTAAGGTCTGATGGCCAGGGTGGACAGAAAAACCAAAAAAAAAAAAAGATTCTATAGGGGTTCCAGACCACGAGACCGCCCAGTCCCCTCTGGACAATCTACCTAACATAAGTCAAACAGTCCTCTTTGTATTTAGGGTTTTCATGGAAGGACCTGATGATGATGGTCACGTAGACTTCTGGCTTTCAGTCCAATAATGTTGGTGCATCCTGATGCTTTGAGTAGGTGGTGGTGGCGCAGGCCGCCACCACAAAGAAACCGGAAAAAGAAACAGAAGACAGAGTTGGGGTCAGTACGGATTTTAGAGCCACTATGAATAGTTATTGTGATGAATTGAATATACAGAGTATCAGTATTAAGTTAAAGTGAAGTTATAAAAAGGCCATGTTAAAGTAATGTGTTTTCAGCAGTGTTTTAAAGTGCTCTACTGTATCAGCCTGGCGAATTCCTATTGGCAGGCTATTCCAGATTTTAGGTGCATAACAGCAGAAGGCCGCCCGCCTCACCACTTCTTTTAAGTTTAGCTTTTGGAATTCTAAGGAGACACTCATTTGAAGATCCGAGGTTATGATTTGGAATATAACGTGTCAGGCATTCTGATATATAAGATGGAGCGAGATTATTTAAGGCTTTATAAACCATAAGCAGTATTTTAAAGTCAATCCTGAATGACACAGGCAACCAGTGTAGTGACATCAAAACTGGAGAAATGTGTTCGGATTTTCTTTTCCTAGTTAGGATTCTAGCAGCTGCATTCTGCACTCGTTGCAAGTGATTTATGTCTTTTTTGGGTAGTCCTGAGAGGAGTGCGTTAAAGTAATCTAGACGACTGAAAACAAAAGCGTGAATTAATTTCTCCGCATCTTTCAATGATATAAGAGGTCTAACTTTAGCTATGTTTCTTAAGTGAAAAAATGCTGTCCTAGTGGTCTGATGAATATGCGATTTAAAATTCAGATTACAGTCAACAGTTACCCTAAAGTTTTTTACTTCCATCTTAAGTTTTAATCCTAATGCATCAAGTTTATTTCTGATAACCTCATTGAATCCATTATTGCCAATTACTAAAATTTCAGTTTTCTCTTTATTTAGTTTGAGAAAATTACTATTCATCCATTCTGAAATACCAGTGAGACATTTTGTTAGTGTATCAAAAGAGTCGGAGTTATCAGGTGCTATTGATAAGTACAGCTGTGTGTCATCAGCATAGCTGTGGTAGCTCACATTGTGCCCTGAGATAATCTGACCTAACAGAAGCATGTAGATCGAAAAGAGCAGCAGACCCAGGATAGAGCTTTGTGGAACACCATATCAGATATCATTTGTCTTTGAGATGTGATTACCACAACTAACAAAGAATTTTCTCCTTGTCAGGTAGGATTCAAACCATTTTAAGACACTGCCAGAGAGGCCCACCCATTGACTAAGGCGATTTCTAAGAATATTGTGATCAATGGTGTCAAATGCAGCACTCAGATCTTAGAGGATGAGAACAGATAAATGGCCTCTGTCTGCATTTACCCGCAAGTCATTAACTACTTTAACAAGTGCCGTTTCTGTGCTGTGATTTGTTCTGAAGCCTGACTGAAATTTATCAAGAATAGCAGGTTTATTGAGGTGGTCATTTAATTGCAAAATGACTGCCTTCTCTAGAATTTTACTTAAGAAGGGCAGGTTCGAGATGTGTCTAAACCAATGATAACCAATGATTTGCTTATGGCAGCAGACTCTGGACAAACCAGCATATTAATTCTGTTAGCTGTCAGTGCAGCATTTGACACTCAGGTCAGACATGACATTCTACTGTCCAGAATGGAGAATATGCTGGGTATCTCTGGCACTGCCCTCCAGTGGTTCAAGTCCTATCTGACTGATAGACAAGAGTTTGTTAGTCTTGGCAACAGCAGATCCAGCTCAGCACCAGTCACACAAGGAGCTCCTCAGGGCTCTGTCCTCGGCCCTCTTCTCTTCTGTATTTATATGCTTCCCCTTGGCCATATTATTCGTAGCTATGGACTGGGTTATCATTTTTATGCAGATGATACTCAACTCTACTTCAATGTGGAAATGGAACTTCATCAGAGCTTCATCAGAGCTTTCTCAGCTCACAACCTGCCTCAGTGAAGTTAATACCTGGATGGAGCAGAACTCTTTAAAACTAAACTGCAACAAAACTGAAATCCTGCAAATTGGGACTAAAGTGCACCTTAATAAAATGAGCTCCTTCACAGTCCATCTTGGCGGTGATCTCATCAGACCTGCCTCTACTGCAAAGAATCTCGGTGTCATTTTTGATTCCTCCCTTTCTTATTCCACCCACATAAATCACATTAAGAAACTTTCTTACTTTCACCTCCGTAACATATCCCGTGTTCGCTCCTTCCTCTCCTTTTCTAATGCTGAGAAACTTGTCCATTCTTTTATCACATCCCGCATAGATTATTGTAACTCGCTGTTGGCAGGTGCCCCTTCTAATCTTCTATTACAGCTCCAGGTTATTCAAAACTCAACTGCAAGAGTCCTTACTCGAACCAGCAGCAGCGAGCACATCATACCCATCCTGCTCCGTCTTCACTGGCTCCCTGTGTCTTACAGAATCGAATATAAAATCCTACTGATAACCTACAAAGCCTTAAATAACCTCACGCCAAACTACATCAGTGACCTTCTCCATCACTATGTGCCTGCCGGCCCACTAAGATCCTCTGATTCTGGCAATCTTGTTGTGCCCCACACTAATCTACACTCCATGGGTGACAGCAGGGCCTTCAGCTGTATAGCACCCAGACTCTGGAATGACCTACCGAAATTAATCAGGTCAGCTGACTCCATGAATTTTTTTAAAAAACAACTCAAAACTCATCTGTTCAGAAAGAATTTTAGCTCTACTTGACTTTATTACCATTCTCTCAGTTTACCTCTCTGTCAAGATGCTCATGTAACCTGTGTGTGTGTGCAGACCATCAATTATGTTGTCTGTTAAGCTTCTCTCTGAATTTACTACAAGTATCTTACTCTTCTTTATTTATTTATCTGGTTTAAGTACAATGCTATATACTGTATACCCTGCCATTCTTTCTTAAACTCTGTGAAGTGCCTTGAGCATGGGAAAGGCACTATATAAATAAAATGTATTATTTTTATTATTACATTTTATTTATACAAGGTGCCTTTCTAAGAACTCAAGGACACCAAACAAACAATAAATAAAATAAGCATATTATAAACAACTTAAAACATCAGAAAATACACAAAATATTAAAATTAAAGCCAAACAAAGCCACTGTAATCATAGAGAAAAAGCCATTTTAAAAAGATGGGTTTTAAATGTACATTTGAAGATTGAAAATGATTTGATACTTCTAAGTTCAGTAGGTAATGAGTTTCAGAATGGCTGAATGCTCCTCTCCCCATGGTGGTAAGATGGGCGAAGAGGGACGGTCAGATGGATGGAGGAAGAGGATCTAAGGTTACGGGAGGGAATGGCAACATGAAGAAGGTCGACAGATCTGGAGGGGCAAGGTTATGAATGGCCTTTAATGTTAATAGAATAATTTTAAAATCAATTTGAAACTTAATCGGGAGCCAATGAAGCTGCTGCAAGACCGGAGTAATATGGTGAATAGACGAGGTTCGAGTAATGATGTGTGCAGCAGAATACTGGACCAGCTGAAGCTTATGGAGAGATTTATTAGAGAGATCAAAGAAGAGTGAATTTTAGTAGTCAACATGAGAAGTAACAACTGTGGACAAGAATGGCAGTGGTATGGGGGGCGAGAGGGGGGCGGATGTGATTAATATTACATAGGTGGATGTAAGCAAACGGGGTGACGTTATTAATATGAGATTGGAAAGACAGAGTACTGTCAAGTACTATATAATATAATATAATATAATATAACATTAAATCACAGTGGATTGAATTTGGATTTTTTTACATTGATCAACAAAAAGATTATTTAATGTGAATAGTGTGAATTTCCCCTTGGGATTAATAAAGTATCTATCTATCTATCTATCTATCTATCTATCTATCTATCTATCTATCTATCTATCTATCTATCTATCTATCTATCATATATTGCATTTCTATCTATCTATCTATCTATCTATCTATCTATCTATCTATCTATCTATCTATCTATCTATCTATCTATCTATCTATCTATCTAGCTAGCTAGATAGATAGATAGCTAGTTAGCTAACTAGCTAATGTCAAAGCAAAAATGGATATCCTGAAAATGGTTTAACTTAATTATGAATGATAATCACAAAATGGTTTGGTTGCGTAAGTACTAATAAAACATCCAACTCATCACTGGTGGAGCCAATCAATTTTAGAAGTCACATCAATAGTTCAAAGGAGATCTCCTGTCTGGGGCTTTAATTGATTGTATTCTAAATCCACCTGACTGTAGAATGGCCAACTTGTGGTCAGTCAGTATAGCAGACCAACCTACATAATGAAGACAAATGATCACTCCAAGAAACTTGATACATAGACAAGTTACTGAATATCCAGTTAAATCAGTCATGAAGACATGTAAAGAGTATGGTACAGATTTAAGTCTGCTAGGGCAGGCCATTCAGAGAAAAGGAGTGGTGATGCAATTAGAAAAGAAGTCAGACAGACCACCAAGTGACCTCTGGGAACTCTGAATGAGTTACAAGCTACAGTGGACAATATTGAAGAGACTGTGCAGACATCAACTGTTGTCCGGGTTCTTTAGCAGTCACAGTTTTGAATGGCAAAGAGAAAGCCACTAGGGGGAAAACAATTCACGTAACATCTCAGCCGGTGTTTTCCTTGAGGCACATGAGAGATTCTGAAGTGATCTGGAAGAAAAGGTTCTGTGATCTGATGAGATCAAAACTGAGCTTTTTGGTCGTCAGACTAAACACTTTATTTGAATGCTACTCATTATCAAAAACACACCATGCCCTTCCACGTAGTATGCTGGTGGCAGCATCAGACTGTGGAAATGCTTCTCTGCAGCAGGCACCGGAAGTTTGTGAGGGTGAAAATAATTGCAGCAAAATATGGAGAAGTCCTGGAGGAAAACCTAATGCAATCTCCAAGAAACCTGTGTCTTGGGAGAAGATTTGATACTCAGCAAAACAATGAACCCAACCAGAAAGCTAAAGTTACATAAGAATGGCTATTCTGGAGTGGCCAGGTCAGAGTTCAGATCTGAGTGTGACTGAGGATTTGTGGCTAGACCTAAAAAGGCTGATCACTCATGACCACCATGACGCCTGATGGAGCTTGAGCAGTTTTTCAGGGAAGAAAAGGAAAAAATGGCGGTGGAATGATGTGAAAAGCGAATATTGAGACTCAAGGCTTGTTATGGTATCCAGCTTCTAAAAACTGAGTTGAACTGAACATTTATACAATTAATTATTTTTATATTTTATATTTGTAACTAACTTAAACTACTTTGCAGAGATCTGTTTTCACTTTGACATTAAAGAATCTTTTTCTTCTGACAAGTGAAAGCCATTGTGATTAATGTTGTATAACAATATGATGTGAAAACTTCCAAGGGAGTGAACATATTTCATAGTCACTGTATTAGCATTCACTTCCTTTCCATAATATCCATACTCTGTAAGAATAAATTGTTGAACAGCGAAACGTGAGTCCTGTTTCTTACAGATGGTGGACCAAATTAATTGGTTAGCATTCAGCCCAAAGTTACCACGGCGGTGCCGCAGTTAATGTGCCCCATGGACTGCTGTTCAATTCACTATCTGTGCAGAATTTTAATGTCTTTTATGTATCTGCTGCATTTTCTCCACATAGTCCAGTTTGAACAAGCATGATGTCATGGTGCCACAGAAATTAACATCACTGCTTCTCAGCTCTAGTGGTCCGACCTTAGTTCCCAACCAGGTTGATGTCTATTACAGCCTGCACACTCTTGCCATCACTGTATAGGTTAGGGTTAGGCTTTACTTCTGCCCCCCACACATATAACTTTGTTTAACTGTCGAACTTGAATTGATCTGGTATCGAGTTGGCATGCATGTGAGAGCATCAAGTGACAGAATGGCACACACCCATGTTGGGTTTCTGCCTTGCCCTTGGTGTTGCAGGTATAGGTTGCAGCTTTTTTTCACATGGAGAGCTCCCATTAGGAAAATAGGTGGAGGGATATTCAACTATTGAAACAATTTTGGCTTTTTCCATTTTTTGAAACACGCTTAAGTTTCAGCCAACCATGTTACTATAGTAACACATCTTTAATTTCATACTGCTGCCTAAATAGAAATTAGTTGCAAATAAGCCAAGTATTCCGACCCAATTAAAGCACTTGACACTCCCACTGAAACGGCATTGTCATTCCTCAGAGATCTCAAAGTGCGAGGAGCAACTCTCACGTCCTTTACAGACCATATTGTGCTGAAAACTGTAAAACTATGTCGTTACTTCAGAAATCATGGAAAATAAATCAACTGCCCAGGCATTTATACTTGGTTTTGTGTCTTTCCTTTACATTTTTCTGGAACAGTTCATTTACTGAATCATCTTAATCCAGTTTTAGAAAACCATCCTGTCAGCTTATGACAAAGAGGGGGACCAACCATGGATAGGATGGGTGCCAGTATAATGCATCCATCCTCATACAGAAGAATGAGGAGAATGCAGAACCTTTGTCTCCTAACCAAACTGGCTGTTGAACCTAAGTGTTAATGTTTTTCTGCAATAGTAATAAGATACAGTGGAATCAGAAAGTATGCAGATCCCCCCACCCTGCCACATTTTACTTTATTGCAGCCTTATGCTAAAATCATTTAAATTCATTTTTTCCACACATCAAGCAGCACTCAGTAAACCAGAATGATAAAATGAAGACAAGATTTTAGAAATTGTTTGCAAATTAATTAATAATAATAAACAGAACTATCACATTAACACAAGTTTTCAGACCCTATACTCAGTACCTAGCTGAAGCCCCTTTGGCAGAGATTACAACCTGTTTGACAAGTTTAACACACACCTGTACCCGTATTTCTCTAGCACCATGGAACTGCTCTTAGAAATTGCAAAAAATTCTGACCAGAATAAGAATTTGTTCTACCTCAAAAAAGGACAGGAGAAGCAATTATGAAGCAACCTACTCCTAGACCCAACAAGAAGTAGGAGGCCAGTTTTTAGAATGGGTGACGTCTCGATTTTACATCACCGTGATATTTAAAGGAGTGGTAGAAGAAGAAGAAGAAGAAGAAGAAGAAGGAGAAAGACATGTTGAGGGAGGAAAGTGTTTCCCAGCTTTTGTGTTGCCACAGTCCAGTGTGTTTGTGACCACTTTGGTTTTTGGCTCCTTCTGAACATCTGAATGGGGGAAGCAGAGTGGTCTCCCTTGGTGAATCAAGTGTGATCATCAAGCCATCAGCGCAGAAGATCAATGGTTCTTAAACATTTTTCTTTCCTGTGGCCTAATTTTGACAATTGCATGTCTCTGTGACCTGTAACCTTTGCTATGCAGCTACCATTCACCAAGCCTTTTTCCCCAAGCCTTGCCAAACGTTGGGGATGCCCATTTGATCATTGTCTGGTGGTTTAGTTGCAGCCACGCACGTGGCAACTCTTTGCAGGGCAATCACAACCTAAGAAACACATCATTAGATGAATCAAGCTCAATCGTCAGAACAGAGGTTGGGGAAATCGTCCAAGATCCACCTGCGCGGCTGCCACTATAAATTGAGCACAATCAGTGGAGTGATGAGGCGAGAGTGGGGTCTCATCCAGGTTGGGAAGCACTGAGATAGGATACTGTGCTAAGTTGCACATAATTGTCGCCATTTCACAACAACATTAAGAATAATACTAAAAAAGCATCAAAACGAAAAGACCAAGAAACATGCAAACCGAATTGGTGTTAAGACCAATAACAGGCACATTTATTTAACTATAAATGATCCACAGTTATACTTTCAGAAAAATCACCTTCCTGTAGCTATGACCACGTGAAACACCTTGTGATGTAGCAGTTATTGAAACTAGCTACGGTGCTTCTTGTGCTGTTTCTGAAGTTCACTCTTCCAGTGCTCTTGAACTTTTTCCAGAGTTGTGTGCTGCGCCCCTTTTTGTGATTCTCTCCTTACCTTCTGTGAGGCTCTATTTATCCAATAGTGCAGGAGTCTCCGCTTGTCTTCTTAAGCCTTCCCGGACTTGTAAAGTGTAATGTGAATGTTCCAGAGGAATGTTAATTGCAGAGCCTAGCATGCCACTTTCAATCAACCATCCAGCCCTGCTTGTCTTCCGGGCATTATGCCAGCTACCACATTACAGTTTGCATCCATGACCACCTGTGTGTTGGCACTGTAACATCCACAGCGGTTCACATATCCATCCTCATCCACACTTGGGACGATGATCTTTATATTCGGGTCGCCTCCATTCTCGCTCCCTCTGCCTTGTCCTGCTTCCACCCGACTCCAGCCTCGAATGAAGGGAGGCGGCCCCTTTTATCCGCACCCGGATGAGCTCCAGGTGCTCCCCGGCAATCTCCCGCTGACACGCCCCAGTGTGGTGGAAGTGCCGGCTGTTCTCCCGGAAGCTCTACGCGTGACCCTGCTTCTCTTCCCCCCACCACTTCCTGGTGTGGTGGAAGTGCTGAGGTCCAGGGTTCCCAAGGCATTGGGGCACCCCCTGGCGGTGACCACAGGCCCCATACAGGGTTGGGCCTTCAAGCCCTCTACCCGTGGCCCCCAAAGCAACCAGGGTGGCGGCCCCCAAGTGATCCAGGGCGGGTGTAGACCCTCTTCCGGTTCTTCAGGGTGTCCCAGCCGGGTCGTCGCCCCAGCATCCCTGACAAGGGTTAGCCATTATGGATGTAATAAGAAGTCATAAATAAAAATAAAAATGACACCTTTTATTGGATATCTAAAAAGATTACATTATGTAAGCTTTTGAGACAGCTCAGTCCCCTTCTTCAGGCAAGAGGCCTGAGTTGCCCTGAAAGCTGGCATATTGTAATCTGTTTAGTTACCCAATAAAGGGTGTTATTTTGCTTGACTTCCCATTATATATATTAGTGGAGAAATGTCTACATCTGTGTATTACCTCACGTGATGTAAGTGGGTTCAAGGATTGGTGCAAAATTTAAGAAATGGTTGGTTGTGACATACACAAATCATTGCTATGGCAAAGCTGCAAAAAGTAAAATTACCAACAGTATTTCTTTTGATAGAGTGATGGAGTGATCATGTAACATACACAATTTGTTATGTATATTATTCCATCATTATCAAATCAATATGCTTTTATGAGCTCCAAAACATTCAGCCTTTCCTAGGACGTGCGTGCCGATCTCTGCTTGAACGCATTCTTCTGGGAGCTACTAGTGAGTTAGGACAGCTCACAGCATCTCTTAAATCCTGGTGGAGTTAGGAGTAGTTTACTAAATTAGGAAAAACTAGCTAACCCGCGGCGTACCATACGCCACATAATCAGGCCGGCTTTGTAATGATTTTTAAGCACAGAGAGAAAATTAACATTTGAAAAATCGGTAATGTAATAAATCAGCAAGAAAAGCAACATTGTAACAAGGCACAGAATGAACCAACACACAATCGTCCGTGACTGAAAACTGGCGGACCGTCCTCGCGCCTTCTCCTGCCAGACGGAGGGATGGGAGTGCAGGGCAAGGAGTGTGGAACGGGAGGAGAGGAGAAGGACGTCCATTCAGCTCCCTCTGTCATGCTAGTCTGCTGATATCTCGTTCAGTATGTACTGCCTGCTGATGTGCCCACCTCCAACTCGTCACTTGCGTCGTTGTCGTCTTTACACAGTCCAGGTGCACCTGTAACTGACGTAGACGTCTCATTGCTCTGTGCAGTTTTGGCTGCTTTTCTATATATGATCCACCAAGACACTCAACCACGGTAGTAGCGAGGTGGGATGGGTGTGTGTACAAAGGGTTGGGACGCAACCAGTGGGAGCGTATGAGTCACACTTAGTGGGAATTCCACGGTTTTCAGCCCGAATGGGGTTCAACAGCTTACCCACACCTCTCTGCGCCGTGTAGACACACGCTCAATCTCATGCATAATTATTTATTGAATGCTAAACACTTCTGGAAAGACACGGTTGTCTAAAACAGGTTGGTGTGAGAATACAACAGTAAGTGAATGAGAAGATGGAACTCTGGAGAGAGCAAAATACAACACAATAGTGAACCTGCGGCATAACAAACGCCGCATAATTATTTATTGATGGTTGAACACTTCTGGAAAGACACAGTTGTCTAAAAAGGGAGGGATTGAGGATACAACAGAAAGTGAATGAAAAGATGGAACTCTGGAGAGAGCAACATATAATTGTCCGTGAGTGAAGAAGACGCATGTTTGTCACGGATGTGAGTTGCTGTATGTAGCGTGTAAAACAGTTTGCTATGGTGCATGAGGTCGTAACCGAAAACTCAGTTTTTAAAGACTGCTTACTTCATTGTGTTTCAACCTCAGTTGTAAAGGATTGTTTTAAGGATCCCATGAGATACCCCTCACAAACCGTTTTACACGCTGCATATGGCAACTCACCTCCGCGAGAAACATGCCTCTATGAACAGTCAAGGTGGCTCGAAGGTACATGAGGCCTCTACGACAGACGAATATAAATGACGCCGTTCCTTCTGTGTCGTCGCGTCCGAGTTGGTGGGCGTGGCTTCTTCCTGCGTGCGCCATAGGTGTCTTACTTGTTGGCGGCTTAGTGAATCCACGCCCCTTCCGGCGTGCTTTCCATGGGTGTCTTGCCTTAGTGAATTATATATATAGATGATAAAATGTTTTTACTCCTAAGAGTAGGACAAATTTGCATCAGTCTAAGATTTTTTGAATCAGAACCATTTCTCTACTCTAAGATACACAATATCAACAACAACAACAACATTTATTTATATAGCACATTTTCATACAAACAGTATAATAAAGAATAGAAAAATAAAAGACACAATTATAAAACAAAATAAATCAACATTAACATCGAATAAGAGTAAGGTTCAATGGCCAGGGGGGACAGAAAAAACAAAAAAAACTCCAGACGGCTGGAGAAAAAAATAAAATCTGTAGGGATTCCAGACCATGAAACCGCCCAGTCCCCTATGGGCATGTATATATAATGTAATATATACTGGCTTGGGGATTTCCTGCCATTCTTCTCTGCAGATTCTGTCATGCTCTCTCAGGTTGAATACTGCAGAGACCATCATTAGACAGCTTTTTTCAAATCTCTCCAAAGATGTTCAATTAGATCCAAGTCTGGGCAACTCAAGGACATTCAAAGAGACGCTGATAAGCCAATCACACATTGTCTTTGCTTTGCGTCCTGTTTGGAGGTGAACCATCCGTCTGAAATCCAGAGCAGGTTTTCATTAAGGACATCTCTGCACCTTGCTCTGTTTAGATTTCTATCAACACTGTCTATTCTCCATGTCCTTGCAGATGAAAAACAGCTCCACAGTAAGATGTTGCCAGCACCATGTTTCACTGTTGGAATGGCATTGCCCTTGTAACATGCGGTGCCTAGTTTCCTTCAGACATGACACTAATCTTGGTTTCATCAGACAAGCTTATCTTTTCTCTCACACTTTCAGAATCCTTTAGGTGCCTTCTTGCAAACTTCAAGTGGACTTCCAAGTGTTTTTTTTTGTTTCTGAAGAAAAGCGTCTGTGTGGCCACTCTGTCATAAAGCCCAGACTAGAGGAGTGATGCACTGATGATGGAACTTTTTCTGTTCTCCACCCAGGTTCTCTAGAGCTCAACCAGAGTGAACATTGGATTCTTGGCCATTGGCCATCTCTAGGATGAGTCGTGGTTGTTCCAAACTTCTTCCATTTAAGAGTTAAGGAGGCTACTGGGTCCTTGAGAACCTTCAATGCTGCAGAGTTCTTTTTGTTGCTTTTCCCAGATCTGTGCCACTAAATTCTACAGGCAATTCCTTGAACCAAATGGCTTGGTTCTTACTCAACTGTGAGAACTTTTACAGACAGCTGTCTGCCTTTCCTAATCATGTCCAGTCAATTGAAATGACAACAATTTCACCAAACAAGGAGTAGAAACATCTCAACAATCATTAATAGAAGGAGAAGTACCTGTGCCAAATTTCAAAGTGTCATAAAAAAAGTGGGCTACTATGACATGTCAGCATTATCTTTAATAAAATTGCAAAAATTTCTAAAATCCTGTTTTCACTTTGCCATCCTTCTGCATTTTTTGCTTGATGAGGGAAAAAATGAATTTAAGTCTGTAACATAACAAAATGTAAAAAAGTGAATAATTTTTGAAGGCACTGTATATGCAAGATTAAATAAGATTAGTGTTTCATCAGTAAAAAATTATAAGAAATTGCTGCTATCCTATGAATCATTTCATCTAAGCTGGTCTGTTAATTTTGATCTATGTGTACTTTGCCCAGTTTGCATTTGGTTCCTGCTTTGCTGATTGATGTAGGTGCTGCTCTCTGCAATCTAAATTCAGAAAAAGCGGGCATACATAATGGGCACATAAATTTCAAGATCATTAACATAGCCTGGAGTTGACTTTTTGACTGCAATGTTCCACACAGCTAGCCCCAAGTTGCTTTATTCATGAGGTACTGCTGAGAATGAGCACAAAGCAATAGTGTGCCAGTATATGGTGCTGTTTGGGAGTGTAAATAAAGTCATTTAAAGTACATCAACAGTCTGTTATGATTCATTATAAGTTCACTTTTCAAAAAATATGTATAAAGTGTATGTGACAATATTTCTGTATACAGTGTATGTATTTCTATATGCAATATAGTTTGAACGCATCAGTATTCAACACATTATACAGTATGCCTTTCAGTTGTCAGACACGTGCACCAAGCGAGCATCTTACGGGCTCATATCTGGCAGGGACAAAGGAGCCAAGAGTGGCGTGACACTAATGTTAACAATCTTCCTCCCTGCCTTTAGAATGGAGGAAGAAAACAGGGAAGACTAGTGACATCATCTCTCCTCCTGTACCAGAGTCTTGCTGCTTCCACGCCATCTCTTTTGCAAGAACAGCATGGGCTGGATTTGGGCATTCACTTGTAAACCTGCATCCAACAGAGACACATTTGCAGCCTCAGCAGCCTTATTTATGGGCTGAAGAAGGTGAAACTTTGACCTCTAGGTCTTTGTATTTATTTTTTGGAATGAAAGGAAGCTCCACCAGAGAACCCAATACTTTACCTGCATTACACTGTTTCTTTTTACAATGTAATGTAAGAGGAAAAATCTCAAAATATAGTGCATGCATTTGTTTTTAAAGTGATACTGTATATATTTATACATATTTATGTATATCACCAAGGCTATATTTAACAATCAAGAGAATTCTTACTGATTGTAGTCTTACCCTGATTATAATCTTCTACTCATTCATTACATTCTTATTAATTCTGTCTGGCTGCTAAGAATTTTTTTGGATCTACTACATAGTTTCTCCAATCATGCTGTACTCTTAGTTGTTATATTTGTATATTTTATGAAGCTAAAGTCTGTTTGAAATCTCATTTTGTATTTTGAAGGACTAGTATATATGCGTGAATGAGAGGGAAAGTGGTGGAAGGGTGTGACTGCAAGGAGCCGAGGTGGTGAAAGTAGATAAATTTAAAAACTTGGGTTCAACAGTCCAAAGCAACTGAGAGTGTGGCAGAGAGAGGATGAAGAAGGGAGTGTGGGCAGGGTGGGCAGGGTGAAGAAGAGTGGCACAACTGATTTGTGGTAGAAGATTACCTGCAAGAGTGAAAAGGAACATCTATAAAATGATAGTGAGACCAGCTGTGTTGTATGGTTTGGAGACAGTGACACTCATGAAAAGACAGCTGGAGAGCTGGAAGTAGCAGAATTGAAGATGCTACGATTTTCACTTGGAGTAACAAGGTTAGACAGGATTAAGAAAGAGTGACAACACAGGTACAACAGTTTGGTGACCACGTGAGACAGGCTTGACTGAGAAGGTTTAGGCACATGCAGAGGAGAGATGAGGGTGGCATCAGGAAATGAAGGTTGAGGAAGGAACCGCCAGACAAGAGGAAAAGAGTAAGGCCATAGAGGAAGTCTATGGATGTGGTGAGAGGGGACATGAAGGCAGTCAGTGTGGTAGAAAATTATGTAAAAAACAGGGATAGATAGATAGATAGATAGATAGATAGATAGATAGATAGATAGATAGATAGATAGATAGATAGATAGATAGATAGATAGATAGATAGATAGATAGATAGATAGACTTAACATGACTAATTGTGAAAGGCACTAAATGAAAAGATATTAGTAAGCTGAAAATGTTTTATACAGAGCCATAGCCACCACACAAATAGTCTGGTGGGGTCAGATGCATTCCTCAGGATGATAATACTTGTCTGGAGACAACTTGTTCAAAAGTTAGTAGTAAACAGCTGTGAAATCTGCTGCTGAAAAGGCTCCACCCACCAGGTTTCCTCCTGAAACTCCGCCCCCCATTTTCTCCAGTCATTACAGATAAATCATTCAGGAGTGTTGCTTTCCATTTCCCCTCATGTATTAGACAAATACATAAAATAACCATGGAAAGACAGGATAGTAGTAAAAGAAACTGAAAAAAAACTTCAATGCTGAGAAAGAAATAAAAAGGTAAAATTGCTGTTAATCATTCAAGAGTTCAGTGGCATAAGTTTATTTATACATCTTTCTGTTATTATGACTACTGCTTCACTACATGACATACCAACAGCAAATACTGGTTAGAGTATACTGTGGTCTATAAATATACAACATAGTATGCATTAAACCACTGCAACTATATTCTTTTATGGCATGTTTGCTTTTTCCAATCAGAAAGCGATTTTAACTTACTTCAACTGGTCGTTTAGACCTGAAGTCAGAAGCTGGATGCTTTGAGTCTGTGGAAGTGGAATCAGTGTTATTAGGATCATTTTCTATTTTCGAGCATTGAGGATGGAAATCTGCATCGCCTGTGGATTTTCACTATCAATGCGCTTAATGGGAGTTTAGTAAACTTGGTGTGACAGCACATCATTTAGTTCAAACGCATATTTTACAGTTTATCCTCTTGCAAACTTATGCTGCCAGTTCTTTGAACCTCACATTGACTAAATCTGAATTGTCATAACTGAGGGTAGTGGAAATCACATTGAGCCGACGACAATGCTTTGTTCATGTTTCATGTTTACCACTAGCCCAGTGAGGTCTTCAAATGCTGAAACTTTCCAGAAAGGTTTTTCCGTTATAACTGGTTATGCTTTTTTCTTTGCACACACAATACACATTTAAATGTTTAAGTGCTTTTTATTTGGAGTGCTTTAGTCATAGACAGTTTATTCATCATAACCATAGGCCTCCTGTCAGCCGAACAACATTAACAAGAGCACCATTGCTATATGCTATTTAAAATCACCACTCCTACTGCTGAGTTGGATTGGTTTAAAAAAGTCACACTGAGTAAATCATCGACTTGGTATCACCAGTATTTAAGCCAGATTCACTCGTGTTGCCTTGTACTGTATTATATTTCTGGCTCTGCAGCACTGTCCCACAGATGATGCCAACCTGAAAAAGAAGCAGATGAAAGAGATGCTTGCTGTCTGGGCTTTCACAAAGCACATACACTCTGATGTTTCTTCTTCTACAAACCTCCTTCTACTGGCTACCTTTAACTATTCAAAACTCCGGTTTAGCCTTGCTAGTCCTGAGCACCTCCAGAACTTGAACACACTGCTTTTGCCAATGACAGTTCTGCATTCAGGCCATACTGGCCATCCGACAATAACTGTTGAAGCAGCCTTTCTTACACATAGGAACCTAGACATTTATTGTTCTATTTGTAGACAAGCCTGGAAACCCATATTCTCCTCCGGGTACTCCGGTTTCCTCCCACAGTCCAAAGACATGCAGGTTAGGTGCATTGGCTATTCTAAATTGTCCCTAGTGTGTGCCCTGCGGTGGGCTGGCACACTGCCCGGGGTTTGTTTCCTGCCTTGCGCCCTGTGTTGGCTGGGATTGGCTCCAGCAGACCCCCTTGATCCTGTAGTTAGGATATAGCGGGTTGGATAATGGATGGATGGATGGATGGAAACCCAGATCTAGAGACCAATAATATGCCTCGATGCCTAACTAGACATGTCTTGATTTACTTACCCAGTTTATAACAGGGCTGCTGCTGCTTTGGCATGATAGCAAAAGTACATGTAATGCAACTGAAAAAGAAATGTCGCCAACCATGCCAACTTTCAACAACATCACTTGGTTTTTTTTTTTTGTACTTTATTTGAAATTTTATCATGCATACGCCTCACAAGGTCACTTTCCTGGTTCACCAGAGGTAACCACTACCACTCCAGTACACAAGGGGCATTGTCACTGATGATATTGTTTCGTTTTCCACCCACAGCTCCAAAAAGATGCCCAATGAGGGTAACTGACTCCACCCCATCCAGTCCAGGAACCATAAAGCTGAGAAGGAGGCATCTCACTTTGGGAAGAGCAGACTGCCGGATTGAGCTCCGACCTTATAATCTGATTGCTCTGCAGAGTTTGACTCCCCTTATTTGGAAACGCACTTTGGCCTATGTATGCCTTGTTTCTGTTTTATGTCACTCTGTGCCTGTTAATTTTGATGGAAACCTCAGTGAGAACCCAACTTTTCTTTTCTGGACTTGTGTGTTCCCTTCAGTTTACAACAACTTTTTAATGCATGAAAATACTAACAAATTATTATTTAAATTAGAAAAGAGAACCCTGAAAATTACCCTTGGTAAATGCCCTTTCACAACAACTTTTTGACTTATTCAAGTGCTGCTATGTCTTTTTTGTAGCCATGTAACGAGAAATGTATACCATCCATCCATCCATTCTCTTCCGCTTATCCGAGGTCGGGTCGCGGGGGCAGCAGCTTAAGCAGAGAGGCCCAGACTTCCTCTCCCCGCCACTTCTTCCAGCTCTTCCGGAGAATCCCAAATGCTCCCAGGCCAGCCGGAGACATAGTCCCTCCAGCGTGTCCTGGGTCTTCCCCGGGCCTCCTCCCGTTGGACGTGCCCGGAACACCTCACCAGGGAGGCGCCCAGGAGGCATCCTGATCAGATGCCCGAGCCACCTCATCTGACTCCTCTCGATGCGGAGGAGCAGCGGCTCTACTCTGAGCCCTCCCGGATGACTGAGCTTCTCACCCTATCTTTAAGGGAAAGCCCAGACACCCTGCGGAGGAAACTCATTTCAGCCGCTTGTATTCGCGATCTCGTTCTTTCGGTCACTACCCATAGCTCATGACAATAGGTGAGGGTAGGAAGGTAGATCGACTGGTAAATTGAGAGCTTTGCCTTACGGCTCAGCTCCTTTTTCACCACGACAGACCGATGCAGAGCCCGCATCACTGCGGATGCCGCACCGATCCGCCTGTCGATCTCACGCTCCATTCTTCCCTCACTCGTGAACAAGACCCTGAGATACTTGAACTCCTCCACTTGGGGCAGGATCTCTCCCCCAACCCTGAGAGGGCACTCCACCCTTTTCCGCTGAGGACCATGCTCGGATTTGAGGTGCTGATTCTCATCCCAGCCGCTTCACACTCAGCTGCGAACCGATCCAGAGAGAGCTGAAGATCACGGCCTGATGAAGCAAACAGGACAACATCATCTGCAAAAGCAGTGACCCAATCCTGAGTCCACCAAACCGACCCCTTCAACACCCTGGTTGCGCTTAGAAATTCTGTCCATAAAAGTTATGAACAGAATCGGTGACAAAGGGCAGCCCTGGCGGAGTCCAACTCTCACTGGAAACGGGCTCGACTTACTGCCGCAATGCGGACCAAGCTCTGACACCGGTTGTACAGAGACCAACAGCTCTTATCAGGGGTCCGTACCCCATACTCCCGAGCACCCCCACAGGATTCCCGAGGGACACGGTCAATGCCTTTCCAAGTCCACAAAACACATGTAGACCGGTCGGGCAAACTCCCATGCACCCTCCAGGACTCTGCTAAGGGTGAAGAGCTGGTCCACTGTTCCGCCACCAGGACTAAAACCACACTGTTCCTCCTGAATCCGAGGTTCACTATCCGACGGACCCTCCTCTCCAGAACCCCAATAGACTTTTCCAGGGAGGCTGAGGAGTGTGATCCCTCTATAGTTGGAACACACCCTCCGTCCCCTTTTAAAGAGGGGACCACCACCCCGGTCTGCCAATCCAGAGGCACTGTCCCGATGTCCATGCGATGTTGCAGAGACGGTCAACCAAGACAGTCCTACAACATCCAGAGCCTTAAGGAACTCCGGCGATCTCATCCACCCCGGGCCCTGCCACCAAGGAGTTTTTGACCACCTCGGTGACTTCAGTCCCAGAGATGGGAGAGCCCACCTCAGAGTCCCCAGGCTCTGCTTCCTCATTGGAAGGCATGTTAGTGGGATTGAGGAGGTCTTCAAGTACTCCTCCCACCGACCCACAACGCCCGAAGTCGAGGTCAGCAGCGCACCATCCCCACCATATACGGTGTTGACACTGCACTGCTTCCCTCCTGAGACGCCGGACGGTGGACCAGAATCTCCTCGGCCGTCCAAAGTCGCTCTCCATGGCTCTCCAAACTCCTCCCATGCCCGAAGTTTTGCCTCAGCAACAACGAAGCCGCGTCCGCTTGGCCTGCCGGTACCTATCAGCTGCCTCCAGAGACCCACAGGACAAAAAGTCCTATAGGACTCCTTCTTCAGCTTGACGGCATCCTCACCGCCGTGTCCACCAACGGGTTCGGGATTGCCGCCACGACAGGCACCACCACCTTGCGGCCACAGCTCCGTCAGCCGCCTCAACAATAGAGGCACGGAACATGGCCCATTCGACTCAATGTCCCCACCTCCCTCGGGACGGGTTGAAGTTCTGCCGGAGGTGGGAGTTGAAGCTACTTCTGACAGGGGACTCTGCCAGCCGCTCCCAGCAGACCCTCACAACACGCTTGGGCCTACCAGGTCTGACCGCATCTTCCCCACCATCGAAGCCAACTCACCACCAGGTGGTGATCAGTTGACAGCTCCGCCCCTCTCTTCACCCGAGTGTACAAGACATATGGCCGCAAGGCCACGACACCACCACAAAGTCGATCATCGACCTGAGGCCTAGGGTGTCCTGGTGCCAAGTGCACATATGAACACCCTTATGCTTGAACATGGTGTTCGTTATGGACAATCCGTGACGAGCACAGAAGTCCAATAACAAAACACCGCCGGGTTCAGATCGGGGCCATTCCTCCCAATCACGCCCTTCCAGGTCTCACTGTCATTGCCCACGTGAGCATTGAAGTCTCCCAGCAAAACGAGGGAATCCCCAGAAGGTATGCCCTCTAGCAACCCTCCAGAGACTCCAAAAGGGTGGATACTCCAAACTGCTGTTCGCGCATACGACAAACAACAGTCAGGACCCTTCCCCACCCGGCGGAGGGAGGCCACCCTCTCGCCCACCGGGTAAACCCCAATGCACAGGCTCCAAGTGGGGGCAATAAGTATGCCCACACCTGCTCGGCGCCTCTCACCGGGGGCAACTCCAGAGTGGTAGAGAGTCCAGCCCCTCTCAAGGAGATTGGTTCCAGAGTCCAAGCTGTGCGCCGAGGTGAGTCCACTATATCTAGCCGAACCTCTCACCTCGCGCACTAGCTCAGGCTCCTTCCCTTCAGAGAGGTGACATTCCACGCCCCAAGAGCCAGTTTCTGCAGCCGAGGATCAGACCGCCAAGGTCCCCGCCTTCGGCCACCACCCAACTCACATTGCACCCAACCTCCTTGGCCCCTCCCATAGGTGGTGAGCCCATGGGGAGGAGGACCCACGTTACCTCTTCGGCTGTGCCCGCCGAGCCCCATGGGTGCAGGCCCGCCACCAGGCGCGCCATCGAGCCCCACCTCCAGGCCTGGCTCCAGAGGGGGCCCGTGACCAGCGTCCGGCAAGGGAAAACGTTGTCCAGTTTTATTTTCATTGGAGGTTTATTGAACCGCTCTTTGTCTCATCCCTCACCTAGGACCAGTTTGCCTTGGTGGTTCTACCAGGCATAAAGCCCCGGACAACATAGCTCCTAGGATCATTGGAACACGCAAACCCCTCCACCACGATAAGGTGACGGTTCAAGGAGGAGAGAAATGTATACAAGATGTCTTATTAGTGCATTATATAGTCTGAACATAATGTTCCTTGATTTACATTCAACTGTTTTTATGAAATAATTTTTTTTTACAATTTTTTATTAACTTCCGCACATTGCTTAGAAAATTAGAACATTGTGTCAATGTAAACCTCCAATTACTTTTCAGGGGATTTTTCAAGGTTCAGGGCCTAGTGAGTGCTGCAAGATTTTTTCTTCTGTTTCATTTGCACTTTATTTTCTTCCTCAGTTTCCCCATATTGACTTTATTTGTAAATTAACACACTTTTTTGTTACTCATGGTTCCTTTTGTATCATTGAGGCTATGGAGGTTTGTAACTAGAGCACACCCTGCAAACTCTTTATCTGTGTGTCTGTATCATTTATGTATGTTAGAATCCATTTTACGTTTACATCCCATTATTTATTTCTTTTGTTTGATTATTTCATGGTCCCCTATAAGAAGAAGGTACACTGTTCTCTCCAAGTGGAAGGTGAATTCCTCTCTCAAGAGGAGGAGTTTAAGTACCTCGGGGTCTTGAATGGATCTATGAATGAGGAGAAAAGGGATGGTGAGACTGACAGACGGATTACCGCGGAGAGTACACTTATGACCATACTGACTACACATACTGACCCCTACTCTCTCTTCTCTTTCTTTTTCCGGTTTCTTTGTGGTGGCGGCCTGCGCCACCACCACCTACTCAAAGCATCATGATGCACCAACATTGATGGACTGAAAGCCAGAAGTCTACGTGACCATCATCATCAGGTCCTTCCATGAACACCCTAAATCCAAAGAGGACTGTTTGACTTATGTTAGGTAGATTGCCCAGAGGGGACTGGGCGGTCTCGTGGTCTGAAACCCCTACAGATTTTATTTTTTTCTCCAGCCTTTGGAGTTTTTTTTTGTTTTTTCTGTCCACCCTGGCCATCGGACCTTACTCTTATTCTATGTTAATTAATGTTGACTTATGTTTATTTTTTATTGTGTCTTCTATTTTTCTGTTCATTTTGTAAAGCACTTTGAGCTACATTTTTTGTATGAAAATGTGCTATATAAATAAATGTTGATTGATTGATTGATTGATTATGCAGTCGCTATACCAATCCATAGTGGTGAAGAAGGAGCTGAGCCAGAAGGTGAAGCTCTCGATTTACCAGTCGATCCACATCTCTACCTTCACCTATGGCAGGGGTCCTCAGTCCCAGTCCTGGAGAGCCGCAGTGGCTGCAGGTTTTTGTTCTGACCTGGTTGCTTAATTAGAAAGCAATTCTTGCCAATAAAGCACTAACAAGCTATGAAATTAAATTAACTCTGCTATGTCAGGTCATTCTCTTATCCTAGATTTTCTTTCCCTTTCTATCATGCAAATGATTTGAAGGTTAAAATGGACAAGTAATTCTCAGCCCTTCACTTTTTTCTCTTCATTTTTCTTCCAAGTATTTAATTAAACCCAATAGTGCAGATAAATACACACAGGCGTAAATGTAAATAAGCTAAATGGAGAAATGCTGCTCTCTCTTGTCATTTGCATGTTATTGATAATAAGGAGCAATTAAAATAGCTGTTTAAGACAAAATTAAGCAATAAGGGCTCAAAATCACTAAAGCGAAGCAGAAGTGTTACTTTAGCGATAAGTGCTTTTTATTAAGCAACTGGGTTGGAGCAAAAACCTGCAGCCACTGCGGCTCTCCAGGACCGTGATTGAGGACCCCTGACCTATGGTCATGAGCTTTTGGGTCATTAACTCGTGGGTACAAGCAGTCAAAATGAGCTTCTTCCGCAGGTTCGCTGGGCTCTCCCTTATTGGCAGGGTGAGAAGCACAAACATTTGGGAGAGGTGCAGAGTAGAGCCGCTGACGCTCCGCACTGAGATGAGCCAATGAATTGTCTTCCAGGTTGAGTTCTGAAAGACTTAACCAGCTAGGATGATACCCCACAGAAAACCCAGGGCTCCCTGGGAGGATTATATCTCCCAGAATTCCTGGAAACTTATGATTTCTTAAGTGTAGCTGTCACTGCTAAGACTAGTTTTGGATAAATAAATGAATGAATGATTATTTCATATCTTTAGCATTTTTTTTACCAATTTAGCAGGATTGTGACACACCTTTAAACTGACATGAAGAGAGCTACTGTGAACAGAAGTGACAAGGGGGCATGAGAAAGTGAAGCGAGCATGGCGAGAGATAGAGAAGTCTGGCCAGGGAGGGAAATAAGAGAAATGGGAGATGTAACAGGAGCAGCAAGACAGTGAAGAGAAGCAGGAGAACAAAGTCTCTTCAAGGCAACAAGGCGTGCAGAGCCTCTTGTCAACTTTTCATTTTTCCTTTCTGCTTTTTAACTCTTGTTTTTTTATCTTGGGCTTCGTTTTATTTTTCATGTTATTCTAGCAACGGTGCAAAAATACTGAAAATTTAAGACAGGGAACAAATGAAGGCATAACTCCCAGACAGCACTAAGCCTTGAGCCCATCTGGTTTGGATTAATGTGGGAATGAAATACAATCTGCGCCTGGTTCCTGCTCTGTCTGCACTGCTCTGCTCACAGTCGCGTGTGCCTCGTTCTGCAGGATGGTCAGCGCAAACCCCCACTTAACAGGGTCTCTTTCTCTGTAAACGTGACATGTAGTTCCGTCATTGTGGCCTTGACAGGTAAATGGAGCACATCTGTGAAATGACAACACGGCACCACTTAAAGTGAAAGCCGACTCCCCAAGGCCAGTCAAATTTTTCTTCTCTCCGTACCCATCTGGCATTTTTTTTTCTTTGCAAGTTGATCTGCTGTCAAATTGTACATCATGTCCGCACATTCGAAATTGTTTGACATTGGCATTTCAGTTCTGTTCTGAATATGGCAAAATTCTCTATTCCCCAACTCCCCCATCGCTATAACCGAGCTCTGCAGTACACTTTCCCAATTTCCTGCATGCCTCCTCCTGTTGCAGCACATCTATGTTTGTCAGGGGGCCTCTTTTCTCCAAGCCTTGCCTTCATTTTCATTTCCCGGTGTTGAGAACCTGGAATGTCAAACACCAGCTGACGGGATTCTCAACGCATCTGTGTGGTCTGGCGATTGATGAGAAGATGCAAGTTATGGCCAATGTCAATTCTGTTCCACTTGCATTATTGGGCTTGTTAATGTGCATGTTATATAATGTGTATGAATATTAGAGTTGATTTATTCGGCATATTTCCTCACCATTTGCTACACTTTCTTTAATAAAATATATAAATGAGCACTTACAGTATTTTGATGTACTTTCACCTACAAGTATACTGTATATTTATGAAATAGTTTGTCTTATCATTATGTGTTTGTCAACACAAATGCAACATTTCCCAACTTACTTAACCCAGTTCTGGATTTGTAAGGGCCCTGGACCCGTCAGCATTTGGAGCTGCCCTGGATATGACGCCTGTCCATCGTAGGGCCCACTCACACACTCAGAACTAATTTGGAAACTCTAGTGTAGAATCCAAATCTCTTTGACGCTGTGGGGGGAAAGCCACGTAGACAACAGTTTGGTGGGATTTGAATTCAGAACACTGAATCTGTGCTGCATATCAATAATTACATCAGTTTCTATATTATCAAGAGTCTCTGATGGTCATCACTAACCCTAAATACTTCACAAACAAATAAAACAATTTAAATGTAATTTAAAGTAGTGCTAAGGAGATTTACAGTTTTTTTGTGAAGTCTATCTATCTATCTATCTATCTAATATATAGTGCCTTTCACGTCTATCTATCTATCTATCTATCTATCTATCTATCTATCTATCTATCTATCTATCTATCTATCTATCTATCTATCTAATATATAGTGCCTTTCACGTCTATCTATCTATCTATCTATCTATCTATCTATCTATCTATCTATCTATCTATCTATCTATCTAATATATAGTGCCTTTCACATCTATCTATCTATCTATCTATCTATCTATCTATCTATCTATCTATCTATCTATCTATCTATCTATCTACTGTATTATAAATCAAAAACTGAAATCTTTCATTCAGGTCCTTTGTTCTTGCACTCCAAATTGTGGTCAGGTGCATGACGTTTGCTTTAATTCCCTTTGAACTGGATTAGAGTCGACCTGTCGCAAATTGAATTGATTGGACATTATTAAGAAAGGCACACATGTACCTGTGTATAGAAGATCCTACAATTTACACATCATGTGGGGACAATTTCATTTGTTGAAAAAAAAATGGTACTCTTTGGCCAAATCCAGGTAGCCAAGTTGACTTGAAGCTTGAATTGCTGCCAAGAGTTCTTCTGCCCTCTTCTCAGCAGCAGTGGTAGAGCATCTGGTCAGAATTAAAGGAAGGATGAATGCAGCCAAATACAGAGAAGTCCTTGAAAGAAACCTGCTCCAGAGTGCATACAACCTCAGACTGTGGTGATGATTCATCTATCAAAATGATAATGACCCAAAACAAACAGACAAGAGGGACTTCAGTTTATGTCTATAGTCTATGACTATAACTGAGCGGCCCAGCCAAAGCCCATATTTAAACCATGTAGATTATATTTGGGGATGCCTCAAGATGGCAGTTTACTGATACTTCTGATTGAATCTAATGGAACTTGGGAGAGTCTGTCAAGAAAAGAATGAGAGAAACTGCCCAAATCCAGGCATGCAAAGATGCTAGAGATTTAGCCAAGAGGACTTGAAGCTAAAGTTTCTGCCAAAGGGTCTTCTGCAAAGTACTGAATTAAGAGCCTGAATACTTATAGTAATGTATAGTAATTTCAGTGTTTGATTTTTTTATAAATTTGCAGACCTTTCTGTAAACATCCATCCATTATCCAACCCGCTATATCCTAACTACAGGGTCACAGGGGTCTGCTGGAGCCATTCCCAGCCAACACAGGGCCCAAGGCAGGAAACATACCCCTGCACACACACAAGGGACAATTTAGGATCACCAATGCACCTAACCTGCATGTCTTTGGACTGTGGGAGGAAACCTACATAGACACAGGGAGAACATGCTAACTCCACACAGGGGGACCCAGGAAGCGAACCGGGGTCTCCAAACTGTTAAGCATCAGCACTACCCACTAAGCCACCGTGCCACCCTTTCTGTAAACATGTTTTTTTCTGTTATTATGAGTTATTTTGCAGATTTTATTTTTTCTCCAGCCATCTGGAGTTTTTTTTTTTTTCTGTCCTCCCTGGCCATCGGACCTTACTTTTATTTCTATGTTAATTAGTGTTCTAATTGGTTGCATGTTATTGTGAGTGGACCCTGCAAAGATGTGGATCTCCCTTGTCCAGGGCTGGTTACTTCCCAATGTTCCTCAAATAGGGTCCATCCTCTCACTCTGAATTAGAAAAGGCAGGACTGAGAATGGTATGTATTTATTATTATTATTATTGTTGTTGGTTGTTGTTATTGTTATTATTGTCATTATTATTATTATTATTATTATTATTATTATTATTATTATTATTATTATTATTTAATCGTTGTTTTTTGCAAAAGTAGGCGTTTACTGTTTTTTTTTTGTCTTGCTCATTCATGGACTCAGTTCTCTCCATAGCAGTGACTGGACACCTGCTAAGAACTAATTGTTTAATTTTGTGTCTCAGTACATAAGCTTCTAATAACCTGAGTAGAGGTTTGCAGTGTAATTACCATTTGAGGACTGACCCATCACTGTTTCTCACACTTTCTGTCTGTTCAGAAGTAAAAGTGTGTGTTCTACTTCATCAACAGCCATGCTCATTTCATGAACTATATGCCACCAGCTCTGAAATAACTTTGCAACAGAGTGAAAGAGCAGTTTCCTGACACTAACCACACTAACTCATACATGGGCAGATGTGCCCTGTGCCCTACTTTGACACCATCCACATGCAAATGGCACATTAACAAAACTTAAAAGCTGTGTTGGCTGGGATTGGCTCCAGCAGACCCCCGTGACCCTGTGTTTGGATTCAGCGGGTTGGAAAATGAATGAATGGATGGATGGTTACTTGAATTTCAGTTTTCCAACTCTTATCAACTCTGGCATTGTAACAGCCCTGTTGCTGCAGTTTTTGCCACCATTTTAGATCCTTATGTCCAGATCATTTACTTACTATTATTTGGCTGGTGTTTGAACCAAGGGGCAGCACGGTGGCGCAGTGGGTAGCACTGCTGCATCGCAGTTAGGAGACTCAGGTTTGCTTCCCAGGTCTTCTCTGCATGGAGTTTGCATGTTCTCCCCGTGTCTGCGTGGGTTTCATCTCACAGTCCAAAGACATGCGGGTTAGGTGGATTGACGATTCTAAGTTGGCCCTAGTGTGTGCTTGGTATGTTTGTGTGTGTCCTGTGGTGGGTTGGCACCCTGCCCACGATTGGTTCCTGTGTTGGCTGGGATTGGCTCCAGCAGACCCCCGTGACCCTGTTTTCGGATTCAACGTTTTGGAAAACGGATGGATGTTTTATCCAATGCAACTTACACCATCTGAGATACAATTGGTTACATTTTGTTTGCTTTCCAAATGGAGAACAGGCAGATGAAGAAGCTTGCTCATGGTCACACACTGTCAGTAGCAGGATTTGAACCCACAAGCTCAGCGTTTGAAGTCTAAAGCCTTAACCAATGCACCACACTGTCTGCTTAACTTAGAGGTATAATAACGGGCAGGCTACTCCAGGTGACATTAAAGTGGATCAGAGATTGGCTGGTTGGCAGATTGATGCTAACAAATGTCTGGACCTTTCTCCAAAGAATTTGGCTCAGCATTCCACAAAAGATCAGATAATTCAGAAAGAGGCGTTTTTATGGCAGTCATCCAGAGCTGCAACCTACTCTCTGAAAAGCAGCAGAAAACTAAATGGATTTTAATAATGTGAAAATCAGCCACTAAAAAATGTTCCAACCTATACTATATGATGTGTGGTTCCCCAGGAGGAGGAGAGGAGGGCTTGTGCCTCCTCCAGACCGCGAGGGGGCGTCCGTCCTGGTTATATCGGGGGCCTCGGGTAAGGGGCTTGGAAGCCCAGCCCTGTAGGGACCTGTGGCCACCGCCAGGCGGCGCCCCGATGCCAGTTCATCCCGTGTGGTCCTCGGCCGAGGCTGGAGCCCGGCCGGGATGCCTTGGAGGACCAGAGGAGGGCGTGTGCCTCCTCCAGACTGAGAAGGGGCGTCCGTCCTGGTTATGTAGGAGGCTTCGGTTAGGGGGCTTTGAAGCCCAGCCCTGTATGGACCCGTGGCCACCGCCAGGCGGCACCCCAGTGCCTATTTACCCCGGGAGCCCGGCACTTCCGCCACACCAGGAAGTGCCGGGGGGAAGACGACCGGGGAGACACGGACGGCTTCCAGGTGCGCAGCCGGCACTTCCGCCACACAGGGGTGTGGCCAACGTTAAGTGCCGGGAAGCAGCTGGAGCCCATCCAGGTTCCCATAAAAGGGGCCGCCTCCCTCCAGTCATTGGTGGATGTCGGGAGGTAGCAGGACTGAGCTGGAGAGAGGACGGGAGGCGGCCAGGAAGGCACAAAGACTGTGGGCCCTGGACTTTGGGGAAATCAGTGCAAGAGGCACTGGGGATTGTGAGTGCACGTAACATTAACTTTTTATATTGTGTAAATAAACAGTGTGTGGGTGCAAAATATGTTGTCCGTCTGTGTGTGTCCGGGCCAGCGTTCACAGATGGATCAAATGTAAGTGTCTTGTTCTTCCAAAAGCCTGGAGATGGATGAGTCCATGACTTGCCTTGTGATAACTAAAAGAAGGAGAATATCTATATAACATTTTAAAATTCTTCTCTGTCTCTCTCCTTAATTCTTTTGGTTTCATTAATAAGCTCACTTCTCTTTTCTTCTTCTCTATTCAAACCTTGTTGTCAAGACTGGATACATTATGGCTCTACACAAGGTCTTAGACAAACTTAGTGCCATCATAGCTTGAAGAAGGCTGGAAAACAAAATAACGGTTCTACCTTTTTGAGGTTTTAGACAATAAATCAAGCAGCCTAACTCTTTCTCCTACCTACTACTTCTACTTACATCTCAGAAAAGTAGAGTGAGTGCTACAAATGAGGAGATATGATTCAGTCCGCCAGTCTTCATTTATTAGCTCCTATCTATAGGGCCTGTAAAAAATATTTTTTACCATGGAAGTTTTCATATTTTATTGGTGTACAACATTTAATCACGTTGGATTTATTTTGGCTTTTTTGACATTAATTAACAGAAAAAGACCCTTCAATGTCAAAGTGAAAACCAATCTCTGTAAATTGATCTTAACTAATTACAAATAGAAAATAGAAAATAATTGATCTCATAAATATTTACCCCTATAATATGACACCCCTAACTCATCACAGCTTCAGTTAACTGGTTTTAGATGTCACATCATTAGTTCAATGGAGATCACCTGTCTGGGGTTTCTATTACAGACCATGAAGACCTTTGCGAGACTGAGGTAGACCACCTGGACCCAATGCAGTTTGCTTATCGGACCAAGATTGGAGTGGAAGAAGCAATGTTCTATCTGCTCCACAAGACTTATTCTCACCTGGACAAAGCTGGCCGAACTGTGACATTTATATTTTTTGGGATTCTCCAGTGCTGTTAATACTATTGAATCATCCTTGTTAAGGGGTAAACTCAGAGATATGCAGCTGGATGAGTCTGTGGTGTCCTGGATAATAGGCTATCTGTCAGGTAGGCCACACCAGTCTCAAGGACTGTGCACCTATGACTTCAATCAATGTTAGGAATGAGCCATACACAGTGGTGGCTCCAGACCAAATTTACCAGGGGGGCCAGGGTGGGGCCCATGTTCATGGGGGTTGTGACAGATTAAAGCTTTCTCACTCCCTTGAACCCTCAGACCACTCGTTAGACACCAGATAAAAAGTCCAATTATTATTTATTATAATAATAATGTGCACAAAGCACCCTCCACTCCCAAATACTCAATAAACAATACAATAATCCAATCCTCCACTCCCAGATGCTTAGCCACCCTGCCTCCCAACTCAGCTCGTCCGTCTGGGATTTCCCAGAGTCCTTTATAGTCCTTGACCCGGAAGTGTTTGTCCCTCAGTCCATGTGACTTTCTATCACTTCCGGGTCAGGTAAAAACTCCTTTTCTTCATCCCGGAATTTCTTCTGTACATGTGACGTCATTTCTGCTGTCCATGTACATCCAGGGGACGTACTTCCGGGGTGTAGGGAAAATAGTCCCTGGGCCTCCCTGCAGCGACTCCTGGGGGCCCCCATGGTATCCAGCAGGGCTGTGCATTAAAAGTCCACTGCCCATAATTCCCTGCTGGCATTCAGGGCATCTCCATGCTGCAAGAAGGGCTCCATCTGGTGGCCTGGGGGTATATACCACAGGGCACAGAACAAAAAAAAAAAAATTAAGAGGGCAATATTTAATTGTTTAATATATTAAGTGAATTTATTTGGAGCACAAACAAAATGAATTGAACATTTAACAATAAAACATACAAATGAATTTCAAACAAAAGATTTCACATACTGTACATATGCACAAAAAACCTTTAAATAAATTTTACTTTTGTACAGTAACATTTCTCTTTTTTGTATGCAAGATATTTTTCTTTTTATGTAGGCATGTATTTATTTTGTTATAAAATTACTTTTTTACAGCATGAAACTCACATTTTCTGTTCAGTAATCTCTCATCCTCTAGCACTGTTAACATTATAATAACAGTATTCTGTGTTTATGATCTATCGTTAAAGTAAAATTATGAAAAGAAAAAATAAAATCGGTTCCTAACCCCGTAGGGACTGGATTTGGCGCATGTTAAAACAATGAAGCTGAATTTCATTGTAATGAACAACAGCAGTAACACGCGAAAATGTGCCAAACACTGATGTTACGAAACTGAATCGAATTGCTTACCTCAGTCTCTTCACCTCTTTTCACTTAAGTCAGCTTTAACAATGTGCACTAGTGGTCTTCTTTCTCCTTTTTTCCTCTTCTGCTAAGAAACCCGCCGGCAAAAGATTGAGCGTGCAGCACCTTAAAGAGTCCTTGTGGAACACTCCGGCATGTTAGTTCCGGTTTCTGTGTCAGCGCATATCACCGTAAGTAATTAATTAAAATTTTATCTCTTCAGCGCTGAGGCCATAACAGGGACCAGAGCCAGGGCAAGTTCTACAGGGGTAATGGCCCCTGTTGGCCCCCATCTAAAAACGCCTATGACCATACACAAGACATTACTCTGACTAGAATGGGTCTGAGGAGAACCTTGATCTTCACCCACTGCTGAAAAGGACCACCTGATGACCATCAAGAAAGCCTTATGTGCTCCTTCCTTTTCATGGAAAAGAAGCCAGCAGCATGAGACTCCTGTTTATAAAAAGCAGTCCTGGGGTGGAAAGAGCAGGTATGGAGAAAAATCTTTTTTTATGTGTGTTGTCTGCGAACCTCACGTTCTTCAGCAAATACGTGACTGCACATTGGTTAGTACTGCCATCGGACAGTCCAGGATTGTGTTCAAGGCATGCAGTATGTGTAGTCGGTGTGTCCTGTCTGTATTATTATACCTTGACCATTGTAACAAAGGCGCTATATAGGCGCCTGACCCGACACAGAAAGACGCGGAGGCACGTATAAAAACACAAAGATTTTATTTTTCTCTTCAACTGTGGGACACGTCTTCCCCATGCCACACAGCCCAAACACAGTCCCAAAGCACAAAACACTATAGCACAACACACTTCTCTTCCTTGACCACCACTCCTCCACAAGCATAGTCCTCCTCCTCCCGACTCTGGCTCCTTTAGTGGTGGTGGCTGGCCCTTTTTATAACCCACACGGAAGTGTTCCAGGTGCTTGACCACCTGGTCCTAATTGCACCTCCAGGCGGGGCTGAAGATTCGTCCAGCCAGGCTGCTGAGTCCATGCAGCTCCCCATAGCCGCCATCCCAGCCACCAACCATGCTGCCCCTGAGGACTTCATCTCCCATGGAGCCCTGCGGGTGGTTGGGGAATCACTGTCAGCCATGGAGGCTGCCACCAAGCGTCCCGGGGAAGGTACTGGACTGCCCATGGTGGCTCCCCCGGAACATAAGCAGCAGGGGCGTCCCTGCCGGGCATGGGACCCGGCTGTCCTTCACACCATTTTCACCTCAACACTGTTCGATTGTAAACTTGAGGTGGTTCTCTTTCAATTTAGGCAGTTCACAGTTAATATATTTGAATATTTACTTAACATTTAACATGGCTTTGTTTTGTCAGATGATGGAGCTGTCAGAGGGCATCATAATAATGTGACACCAATCAAGACAGAACAAGTACCAGCATCTCATAGTTGTTTTTTAATGATGCAAACAATAAATGTATATCAGCTTGTACATCTTCCTAGTCTTCAGCAAAAGAGAGACAGACGTATTTTTTGTATTATTGTAAATGTTAAAGAAGTGTGCATGCATAAAGCAAAAATCTGGTATGGCTGCTCTAGAATTTTCATTCCCAAAATCCCACTGGCCATCTCCCTCCTTGGTTGTCCCTTAAATTACTGCCACTCAGATTTTCCACACCTGCTTGCACACGACTCCAGTGATTTTTTCCTTGCTGTGTAAACTAGGTATACAGGGTGGGCCATTTATATGGATACACTTTAATAAAATGGGAATGGTTGGTGATATTAACTTCCTGTTTGTGGCACATTAGTATATGTCAGGGGGGAAACTTTTCAAGATGGGTGGTGACCATGGTGGCCATTTGGAAGTCGGCCATTTTGGATCCAACTTTTGTTTTTTCAATAGGAAGAGGGTCATGTGACACATCAAACTTATTGAGAATTTCACAAGAAAAACAATGGTGTACTTGGTTTTAACGTAACTTTATTCTTTCATAAGTTATTTACAAGTTTCTGACCACTTATAAAATGTGTTCAATGTGCTGCCCATTGTGTTGGATTGTCAATGTAACCCTCTTCTCCCACTCTTCACACACTGATAGCAACACCGCAGGAGAAATGCTAGCACAGGCTTCCAGTATCCGTAGTTTCAGGTGCTGCACATCTCGTATCTTCACAGCATAGACAATTGCCTTCAGATGACCCCAAAGATAAAAGTCTAAGGGGGTCAGATCGGGAGACCTTGGGGCCATTCAACTGGCCCGACGACCAATCCACTTTCCAGGAAACTGTTCATCTAGGAATGCTCGGACCTGACACCTATAATGTGGTGGTGCACCATCTTGCTGGAAAAACTCATGGAACGTGCCAGCTTCAGTGCATAAAGAGGGAAACACATCATCATGTAGCAATTTCGCATATCCAGTGGCCTTGAGGTTTCCATTGATGAAGAATGGCCCAACTATCTTTGTACCCCATATACCACACCATACCATCATTTTTTTTCTTCCAACAGTCTTGGAGGGATCTATACAATGTGGGTTAGTGTCAGACCAATAGCGGTGGTTTTGTTTGTTAATTTCACCATTCACATAAAAGTTTGCCTCATCACTGAACAAAATCTTCTGCGTAAACTGAGGGTCCTGTTCCAATTTTTGTTTTGCCCATTCTGCAAATTCAGTGCGCCGATCTGGGTCATCCTCGTTGAGATGCTGCAGTAGCTGGAGTTTGTAAGGGTGCCATTTGTGAGTAGCTAATATCCCAAGGGATGTTCGACTAATGCCACTCTCCAGTGACATGCGGCGAGTGCTACGCTGTGGGCTCTTGCTGAATGAAGCTAGGACAGCCACTGATGTTTCTTCATTAGTGACAGTTTTCATGCGTCCACATTTTGGCAAATCCAAAACTGAACCAGTTTCATGAAACTTAGCAAGCAGTTTGCTAACTGTAGCATGGGAGATGGGTGGTCTCGTAGGGTGTCTTGCATTGAAAGCTGCTGCAATGACCCGGTTACTGCGTTCACCAGACACCAACACAATTTCTATCCGCTCCTCACGTGTTAACCTCTGCGACATGTCAATGGCTGTAAACAAAGAGAAACTTGTAAATAACTCATGAAAGAATAAAGTTACGTTAAAACCAAGCACACCATTGTTTTTCTTGTGAAATTCCCAATAAGTTTGATGTGTCACATGACCCTCTTCCTATTGAAAAAACAAAAGTTGGATCCAAAATGGCCGACTTCCAAATGGCCACCATGGTCACCACCCATCTTGAAAAGTTTCCCCCCTCACATATACTAATGTGCCACAAACAGGAAGTTAATATCACCAACCATTCCCATTTTATGAATCATTCATGAATTTGGCTATATCTCACACCGAGGTAACACCATCTACACTCGCTTTCCCCAGTTCTACCAGAGGTTCCATCCAGAGACTTTCAACTGAATTTAAGCAGCGGAGCGGGTCTAGTAGAAGCTACTCTTTAAATGCTTGATCGCCACTCTTTTTCTCAGTCATGGACATGCGTTCACAAGCACCCATTCATGCACCCTCTGCATGGTCACTTAGAATGATCCTTCACCATTCTGACTGTTATGTTTCAGGCTGGGTTTTTTCCCCTTGGCTTATATTTACTTGTTTTATTGCACTTTTTGATATTTTAGAATTATTATTTTTTTAAACTTGTATATTTGTCTATGATTTAGTAGCTCTGCACTCTCTCTTTGAATGTTCTGATGTTCTGTGTACATTGTGAGTGGAACTCCAGGAGGCAGGGCCACCCTGATGCCACTGATGCTGAGACAAGCTTCTGGCTATTTATTGAGCAGGGGAGGGGATCTCAGCAGTGGTGCATTGAAGTTTTGGAAGTCTTTTGTAGGACTTGCTTTTCTTGAATTTATGATTTAGTTGCTCCATTTTTGAATTCCACTCGTTAGAATTATTTAAAGTTGATTGCATTGGATTACCTTTCAAGCCACACCTTTTCTACACACTATGGAAAGGGGAGTTATTGTGAGTTTCTGTGCTATTGTTTTTGCTTCTGCTTCGTGTTTTCTGAATTTTTAACCGTGTGCTCTGTTTTTGACTACACTTCCTGGATTCTGTTTTGGGACTGTGTTTATTCATAGTCTGAACCTCTGCTCTGTTTTTGACCCCACTTTTTGGTTACTGCATTGCGACTTTGTTTTCTGTGTGTTGCCTTTACCTTCAGGCAGTTCATTTGTGATCTTCGGAGCTTTGGTGCTTGTGCAGTCTTTTGGTCAAATAAACACATTTTATAAAGATTTCTCCCAGCCCTTTGGGTTTCTAGTCAGGGTTTTTTTACCCCCACTAGTGTACAACTTTGGAAGTGTCTTGGCACATGTGATTCGGGACTCCCAAAGATCACAATACTGTGACAGTGAGACACATTGCACAAGGCTGACTGAAAGTTAAAGACAACCAAATAATTGGTGTTATGAGCTTCCAGTTCCATGTAAGTGGGCTTTGGTTTTATCGGGCACATGGAATGTCTGCCATAAAAAGACATTACATCAGCCTCAACAGAGCATCCTGGATTGCTACGTTAATGAATGGTGCATCCACCACCTCTCTTCAAATGTTACTTATTGTATAATTATTGTTATGTTTGGAGGAATCACCAAAGTGACATTTTGTTTTTCAGGCGCTGATATGTTGTACCAATTTTTTATTAGCCATATTGTGTGTTGTTGCTCAAATAAAACGTAAGTCATGTGGTATATCAGCGTTTCTCAACCTTAAAGTATTTGCGACCTTAGTTTTCATAACAGTTTTAATCGTACCCCCCTAACGTTTTTTTGAACCCCTAATAAAATCTATTCCTATATTTTTTGCTGCCGATACACTGCTACAAGTTTTATTATACCTACTTAACTTTTATCGACATGTATCTAACTCTATATTTATTTTTCTAGTATAAGAATGAAGTTTAAGTTAATTTGTTTTGGTTTCAATAGATGTATTTTTCATATTTTCAATTCTTTTTGTTACTTCACGCCACCCTTGGGCACACCCCACAGGTTGAGAACCGCCGTGGTATATTATATCATTGTGTCCTGCCTGTATAAGATGGTGGTGTCTTAGTATCCTTGCTTTAGACGTCTCTCATCATTTACCTTAACTTTCTCTCTTGGTTTTGCAGAGGAAGCTAAAACACAATTTTACAAGGAATTTAGGATTAGGACTTGTTACTTGTTTCTTTATTACAATTTTGTTTGGTGGTATAGCTTTAAAGTTCCACTTTCTTTGTTCCATTTGTTTCCTTTTGTTTTGACTGCCAGTTCAAGATCATAAGTGAGTGAAAGTGGAAGTCTGTTGTAAAAAAACCTTTAGATAAAATGTGGGTTGTTCACAAGGAATGGAGAGAAAAAGACAAGGGGTCTCATTTATAAAACTTTGCTTCAGTTTGAGCATGAAAGTATATGTACGCCAAAAAACAGGAAAATGCAATGGCAAAAAAAAAAAAAAATAATCGAATTTATTTAAATACACACACCTTGAACTTCATAACTCCGTCCAGTTCCCACCCTTAAACGACCATATATGGAATATGCTAATCAACCTCGTACACATGTAATTATGATGCTGCAGACTTTCATTGGCTGGTAGAACAGCCTCCCACTCGCTGCATTCAGACATCAGTACCTGCATTTGAGGAGTCCTTTGGTGTCCTCCAAACCTGAGCGCGCCATAAAGTGTGAGCAGCATTGCTCTCTGGGTGCTGGGAAAACGCAAGAGCCATCATCTGAATGGTTTCCCTCTATCACCTGGAACATGTATTGACATGACTTCTGTTACAATGACTAGTACAGGCCACATGAAAAACTGAGAGTTCAGACAGTTATCTCTCCAACAAGTCAATGCTCATATACAGCACCATCAGCAAGTTGTCTGTCAAAGCTACTTTGCCTGAAAATAAATAGATCTTGAATTGATCTGTGCCACAACGCTTGTCATTTTCTCCTTCGCATCACAGATAACCTGTGCATTAATGGTATATCATTCTCATTAGGTGCCCTTATTGCAGTAGGAGTGTGGTAAATTGCCCCATTTACATTAGAAAAACTGGACATTCCTGCAAGCTGCCTTTTAATGTTGGCCTGAAAACCCTCACCAGACACAGAAACTGTATGTAGCACCTCATCAGTTGGTTTATGCCAGCCGGCACAGCAGGCATGATGGAGCTCAAGATTCCCTGAGACATTCCTCACCCACTGGCCAGTTGCCTCTGGTAGGTGCCTGTTGCCAGGAAGCCAATCCTTGCGAAAGCCTGCATATGTACAGGTGTAGCCCAATTCAATCAATCAATCAATCAACATTTATTTATATAGCACATATTCATACAAAAAAATGTAGCTCAAAGTCCATCCATCCATTTTCTAACCCGCTGAATCCGAATACAGGGTCACGGGGGTCTGCTGGAGCCAATCCCAGCCAACACAGGGCACAAGGCAGGAACCAATGCTGGGCAGGGTGCCAACCCACCGCAGGACTGTAGCTCAAAGTGCTTTACAAAATGAATAGAAAAATAGAAGACACAATAAAAAATAAACACAAGTGAACATTAATTAACATAGAAAAAACAGAAAAAACAAAAAAAAAACTCCAAAAGCTGGAGAAAAAAAATAAAATCAGTAAGGGGTTCCAGACCACGAGACCGCCCAGTCCCCTCTGGGCAATCCACCTAACATAAGTCAAACAGTCCTCTTTGTATTTAGGGTTTTCATGGAAGGACCTGATGATGATGGTCACGTAGACTTCTGGCTTTCAGTCCATCAATGTTGGTGCATCATGAAGCTTTGAGTAGGTGGTGGTGGTGCAGGCCGCCACCACAAAGAAACCGGAAAAAGAAACAGAAGAGAGAGTAGGGGTCAGTATGGATTTTAGAGCCACCATGAATAGTTATTGTGATGAACTGAACATACAGAGTATCAGCATTAAGTTAAAGTGAAGTTATAAAAAGGCCATGTTAAAGTAATGTGTTTTCAGCAGTGTTTTAAAGTGCTCTACTGTATCAGACTGGCGAATTCCTATTGGCAGGCTATTCCAGATTTTAGGTGCATAACAGCAGAAGGCCGCCTCACCACTTCTTTTAAGTTTTGTTCTTGGAATTCTAAGGAGACACTCATTTGAAGATCTAAGGTTACGATTTGGAATATAAGGTGTCAGGCATTCCGATATATAAGATGGAGCGAGATTATTTAAGGCTTTATAAACCATAAGCAGTATTTTAAAGTCAATCCTGAATGACACAGATAACCAGTGTAGTGACATCAAAACTGGAGAAATGTGTTTGGATTTTCTTTTCCCAGTTAGGATTCTAGCAGCTGCATTCTGCACTCGTTGCAAGTGATTTATGTCTTTTTTGGGTAGTCCTGAGAGGAGTGCGTTACAGTAATCTAGTCTACTGAAAACAAAAGCGTGAATTAATTTCTCAGCATCTGTCAATGATATAAGAGGTCTAACTTTTGCTATGTTTCTTAAGTGAAAAAATGCTGTCCTAGTGGTCTGATGAATATGCGATTTAAAATTCAGATTACAGTCAACAGTTACCCCTAAATTTTTTACTTCCATCTTAACTTTTAATCCTAGTGCATCAAGTTTATTTCTGATAACCTCACTGAATCCAATTTTGGCAATCTGGATTTCAATGCTGAGATCAATTCAACACAAAGTTTCAAGAGAGCGGCTGTTGACAGCCTAAATCGGCTCAGAAGCCAGTGATCGTCACGGGCAAAAAATTTTGCCAGCCCCTAAAAAGTTTGTTCTTTTCATATATGTCCATTTGCCTAGAGTTCAAGCAGCACTAAACAAGCCATATTCTGTCAAACCATCAGGCTCTGAATAGGCTGTAGGGCATGGGAGTTAGAGCCTCTTGTACACAGGAGGTGAATCACATCTGTATTTTAACATCAGGAAGTTATTGACAACAAGGGATTGGATTGGCTTCTAATCCTTTGAAGTGACAACAGGTGGCCGATATAAACCAAAAAGTTCTTTAGTGTAAAAACACACAACATTAGCCCTTTAAAAAGGGAACTAAAATAAAGAAAATACATCGCATGGCATTCATCACTTTTGAGATTTAATGTATTTGTCACATCAATGCACATTATCATAATGACTTGCTGATAGGAATTATTATACACATGAGTCATTTTTTAGCTGGTTTGGCTGCATTTACAGTACCTACTTAATCAAAGGAGGTGTTATTTCCCATTTTTTAACAAAATGATTTGTACGAATGGATCAGATGTGATGTAAATACGTGCATGTTCTCCACTGAAGTATTCTTTTACAAATCCTGACTTTTCCAATGAATGTTGTGTACGTACATTGCAATTGTTTTTGGGTTTTAATAAAAGCACAATTCACTTTGCAGCTACCCCTTGGCTGTATGTATGTGTCTTCACCTGCTAGGCTCATCTCGGTAATGTTATCGATGTTTTTGGGTTCAAGAGGCTCCCAAATGAGAGTGGGAGTGTGGAGCGAACCAACATCGTCACAGCAATGAACAGGTCACGCTCTCAAAACACCCTGGCAGCCTCACACTAGTTCAGCGTTTCTCAACCTTTAAGTATTTGCGACCCGAGTTTTCATAACAGTTTTAATCGTGCCCCCATAATGTTTTTTTTGAAAGGTGCCCACTAATATTATTATAATAATTATTAATAATTATTATTATTATTATTATATTTGTTCTTCTTTTAATTAATGATATATCATAAATGCATATTTTATTATACCTACTTAACTTTTATCGACATTTATCTAACTCATTTTTCATATTTTCGATTCTTGTTTTCTTTTTTTCATCTTCGTGCCCCCCTTTTTGTTACTTCACGCCCCCCTAGGGGGGCCCGGCCCACAGTTTGAGAACCACTGCACTAACGTCTGTCTGATGTCTGAACTACTGAATCAATCATCAAAGTTCCAGATGATGATATATTTAAATCTGTGATTCACTCGAGAATTTTGCACAAAAAAACAGAACTTTGTTCATTTTCCAAAGCCAGGTATTGGAAAAATATTTGGGAATTGGACTACAATTTGGGAATTGCCCCATTTGATGTTATTATTGTGTACTTTCCAGGAGTTGTGAAATGATGTGGTACCATATGACCAAATTACAAACACCATGAGTACTCATCACAAAGCTTTCAGGTTATACCCTAACTTATAGGTGGTCTGTAGCAGAGCTCTCAGAGTCTCGTCCACTAGGCTTTTTTTTTTAATGGGTACCATCATCAATTGATCTTTAGTCTGAATTACTGAGTCCCACTAAAGTCCTGGCACAGTTAGGTTGGTAATACTCGGAGTTCTCCTGCAACAGTCACTCCTAAAATAAGATCACCTGGATGGCAACATGGTCTCATTGCTGTCTGCAGTTTCTGCAGTAGGCAGGATCGCAGGGAAAAACATGATTATGTGCTGCCAAGTTTGGGTTCATCAAGGAGCAGGTGTTGCCTGTAAGCTGTTGTTCTTGTGCAAGGTGTCTGCCAGCCTCTACCTGCATCATCAGGATGATGATTGCTGGCAAACGTGACAGAGGCAGCAATGCATGCCTGATTGTCCATTGGCAGCATGTGATGACAGTTAAAGCTGTCCTTTGGTGCCAATGCTGCCAACTCAGTTCATTAATTTACTTTGTCAAGACCATTTATTGTAATACAGCATTGTCAGGCCAGGGATATAAAATCAAATTAATCCTGTTTCCGAGAATTGCCTTATTAAAGCATCTATGTTAAAATAATTTAAAATTAATGAATGGCAGTGATACCGATCCAAAGTTCAGTCAAGCACTAGAAGCGCTGCCACTGTGATCAGACATCCTGCAATCCAGCAGATAAACTCATACCTCCAGAATAGACATCTTGTTAGGCCATCAAGTTAGAGAGAAGCACTAGGCCCAGGCTACCAAACGAAAACTACAACTTGCCCAAAATGCAATAAAGGCTTTGAACACCACAGTAGCTACTACAGAGATAATATAAGACCATATTAATAAAATATTAATCAAATGCTAAAGGCTATTGTCATGACACACTGAACAACAGGACAGAGTAGCACCAAGACAGGCATCACACATGTGAACAGTTTAAGGTCTATAAACATAATGGTACACAGTGAGACATACAGACACAGTGCAAAGGAGAGAGAAAGAGAGACAAAAATGGTTGAGCATTTCAATCAATCAATCAACATTTATTTATATAGCACATATTCATACAAAAAAAATGTAGCTCAAAGTGCTTTACAAAATGAATAGAAAAATAGAAGACACAATAAAAAATAAACATTAATTAACATAGAATAAGAGTAAGGTCCGATGGCCAGGGTGGACAGAAAAAACAAACAAAAAACTCCAAAGGCTGGAGAAAAAAATAAAATCTGTAGGGGTTCCAGACCACGAGACCGCCCAGTCCCCTCTGGGCAATCCACCTAACATAAGTCAAACAGTCCTCTTTGTATTTAGGGTTTTCATGGAAGGACCTGATGATGATGGTCACGTAGACTTCTGGCTTTCAGTCCATCAATGTTGGTGCATCAGGATGCTTTGAGTAGGTGGTGGTGGTGCAGGCCGCCACCACAAAGAAACCGGAAAAAGAAACAGAAGAGAGAGTAGGGGTCAGTACGGATTTTAGAGCCACTGTGAATAATTATTATGATGAATTGAACATACAGAGTATCAGGATTATGTTAAAGTGAAGTTATGAGAAGGCCATGTTAAAGTAATGTGTTTTCAGCAGTGTTTTAAAGTGCTCTACTGTATTTGCCTGGCGAATTCCTATTGGCAGGCTATTCCAGATTTTAGGTGCATAACAGCAGAAGGCCGCCCCACCACTTCTTTTAAGTTTAGCTTTTGGAATTCTAAGGAGACACTCATTTGAAGATCTAAGGTTACGATTTGGAATATAACGTGTCAGACATTCTGATATATAAGATGGAGCGAGATTATTTAAGGCTTTGTAAACTATAAGCAGAATTTTAAAGTCAATCCTGAATGACACAGGCAACCAGTGTAGTGACATCAAAACTGAAGAAATGTGTTCGGATTTTCTTTTCCTAGTTAGGATTCTAGCAGCTGCATTCTGCACTCGTTGCAAATGATTTATGTCTTTTTGGGTAGTCCTGAGAGGAGTGCATTACAGTAATCTAGTTAACTGAAAACAAAAGCGTGAACTAATTTCTCCGCATCTTTCAATGATATAAGAGGTCTAACTTTAGCTATGTTTCTTAAGTGAAAAAATGCTGTCCTAGTAGTCTGATGAATATGCGATTTAAAATTCAGATTACAGTCAACAGTTACCCCTAAATTTTTTACTTCCGTCTTAACTTTTAATCCTAGTGCATCAAGTTTATTTCTGATAACCTCATTGAATCCATTATTGCCAATTACTAAAATTTCAGTTTTCTCTTTATTTAGTTTGAGAAAATTACTATTCATCCATTCAGAAATACCAGTAAGACATTGTGTTAGTGAATCGAGAGAGTCGGAGTCATCAGGTGCTACTGATAAGTACAGCTGTGTGCTGTTTGAAAAATTCTGATGAGAACACGCCATTCTCGGCAATTCTATTCACCGAATTTCTCCAAAATAACTTCAAATCGAGTTTTGAAGGCCCCTAAATTTCCATCCATCCATCGATTATCCAACCCGCTATATCCTAACTACAGGGTCACGGAGGTCTGCAGGAGCCAATCCCAGCCAACACAGGGCGCAAGGCAGGAAACCAACCCCGGGCAGGGCGCCAGCCCACCGCAGATCTCAACTCCACTACTTGGTAATTTATTTCATGTATTGCTGGTTCTTTGTGTGAAGAAAAACCTTCTTAATGCTCTAGCAAAGTCTGCCCATAACAAGCTGCCAGCTGTGTCTCTGCATTCTCAATGAACTCATTTTAAAATAACAGTTTGAATCCACGATACCAGTTCCTTCAGTAGTTTTAAACATGTCAATCTCTGTTTGCTTAAACTGGAATGGTTCAACTCCTTTAATCTTTCTTCATTGCCTACAGTCTGCAGTCCTGGAACCCGCCTAGTTACTCCTCTCAGGACTTTCTCCTTTTTGTGCAGCCCTAGTGACCCAAACTACACATAATACCCAAGGCGAAACCTTACCAGTGTGTTATAAAGCTTAAGAATAACCTCTTATGATTTGTAATCTACAGTGTGTGATAAAATTTGACAACCTTTCTTGATTGCTTCGGTACAATCTCTGCATGTAGAGAGTGATGAGTTCACTGTGATCCCCATGCTCTTCTCATTGCGTATTCTTTTGTAAGATTTTTATTTCCTACGTGTAATACGGTTACTTACATTGAACTTCATCTGCCTCAAATCTGCTCTATCCTGTATGCTAGTCAGGTCTCATTGTAATGATTCTGGCATGTTTGCTTTTCCGCCTAGTTTGGTATCGTCTGCATACTTAACCAGCTTCTTATTTATGTTACTATCTACAGTAGATAATTTACATATATTAAAAATAGCAGAGGCCCCAGCACTGACCCCTGCTGGATGCCACTCTTAACATCACCCAATTCTAAAAGGTTCCTTACACCATCACCCTTTCCTTCCTGTGTCTGAGCCAATTTTGCTCCCATGCACACTCAACACCCTGAACTCCCACTTCTTTTAGTCTCATGTGGGACCTTATCAAATGTTTCCTAATAATCAACACACTTAATTTCATGCGCATCTCTCTTCTTGAATGCTATTGTTGCTTCTTCATAGAATTCCAGCATATTCCATTATGTTGACTGCTCACTAACACTCTTGTTCTTGCCATGTGATGCTCGATTTTCTTCCCCTAATAATTCCATCCAGTAATTTACGTTATGCTTACTGGCATGCGGCTACTTGGATTTGCTCTTTTTATATAATAGCATAATGGCTGCTATTTTCCAGTCCTTAGGAATCTCCCCAGTGAGCAGTAGCTTTCAAAAACTGTGTGTGAAGTGTTTAATGTATAATAACTCATTGTATATGGAGCTCCCTCGGCGTAGCTAAATAAATCACCTATTTTGTTTCTTGTATTTTTTTTAGTATAACTTTTCACTAAAGTGTTCTTTCATAACTTCCTACCATTTGTTATTTGCATTTTCCCACCATCAAGGTGATGTTCTTCTATTCCAGTAACAGATTCAGAAGCAGAGTTCTTTCTTATCTTATCTGTACTTAATGTAACTGGGGTTTAATTTCAAAATCTTTCTAATATCAATTAATGTTTCAAAAAGCAGATATTCTCTGCTTTGTAATTTTTACTGAGGTACACCAACGACTTTGAACATACGAAGAAAACTTTTACATAAGGCAATGGTGAGTCACTACTACCGCTGACTAGTCAGTCTGAGTAAATGCAAATATAATTGCTAGACGTTATGCTTCAGCAAAGTTCCTCCCCGGCTGGTGTTTAAATTCATTTTTTTGTGTTCTTTTATTCATTTTTGATCGTTTTGTTTATGTTTATATTGTTACTTATGTTAATGATTTGCTTTATTACTGTATGTGTTCTGTATTATCTTTGTGAATTCTTTAATTTCAAAGTGTCTTGGTCTGTTATGTTCCTTGTACTTTGAGAGATGTTCCCCAACAGTCAATGGACATCTGTTCAAATGCTGAGCAAATAAGTCCCTTGCGGTTCATTGAATGCACTTAGTGGTGTCAGTGAGTTCTTGTATTTATTATTGTGCTTTCATGGATTCCTGACCATTATTTTGGTCTTTTTGGTATTGCTATTATTGCAGGCAACTTCTTCTGCAGTTCATTTCTTTGTTTTATGTCCTTTTTGTTTATTTTGATTCTTTCTTTACATTGATATTGCTTGTGTTTATTTGTATTCCTTACTTTTCATTTTGTCTATTGTGGAGGACTACCGGCTTTCCATGCCGGTCCTCACCCCCAGGCCGCTAGGAGGAGCTCTCCCGACAGCAGGATCATGCCCCGAGGTCCAGCAGGGCATCATGGACTTTGTAGTATTTTTACACAGCCCTGCTGGATACCTTGGGGGCCACCAGGAGTCGCTGTGGGGGGACTTATGGGCTCTGTCGTGCCTTATGACCCGGGAGTACGTCACGGTCACGTGACAGGAAGGAACGACGTGCTCCCGGGGTGAAGAAAATGACTGTTTGCCCTGACCCGGAAGGAATAAGGAACTGTGGTCTGTTGGGACAGGAACACCTCCGGGTCAGGGGCTATAAAAGGGCGGTGCCTCGCTCCAGACAATGAGCTGAGCTGGGTGGTAGGAGGGCAACGCGTCTGGGAGTGGAGGATTGTGATTATTGTTGTAGTATTATTGGAGTATTTGGGAATGGAGAGTGCTTTGTGCACAATTATTATTATAATAAATAATTATTGGACTTTTACCTGGTGTCTGACGTGGTGTCTGAGGGTACAAGGGTGCGAGAAAGCACTTAATCTGTCACACTATATACCAATGCATTGGGAATGTCCCATGTGTTTTGTGAGTGGTCTCCAAAGGGACAGTGCCACCTGCTATAATCACAGCCAAGAACTATCCTCCACTCTATAAATCCAAAGGGTTTCCCATAGTTAGTGGTGGTTCATTTTTACTGTGCTATGGAGCGAAGTGTTTACTTGTGTTTGCTGTGCTTTATACATTTGTGAATACTGGAATTTTGAACATGTGCTCTTTTTTTTGACTCTGCCTTGAGATTCTGCAAGGCGATTGTGTTTGCTGTGGATTGCCTGGTCTTCTCTGGAAATTCCCTTATGCTCTATGGAGCTTCTTGTGCTACAGAGAATTTTTCTTAAAAATAAATGTTTTATTTTATAAAGATTCTTCAAGACCCTTTTTGTTCTAATTGGGGATTCGATGGTAACTCACCCTTTCGGCAATTATGAAAGTATTTATGGGATTTTTGTGCTTTTGGGATTAGACCCTTCTTGTTTTGAGTTTTTGTGACTTTATGCTAAGGTGCTCTCAGGTTCATGACACTAGAGGGGCACCTTTCAATCATAATAACTGCCTCTTTATTTTTTTTGAAGCAGTAGGATTTTATATATGTTTTAAATAAATAGTTTTCTCATTAAAAATCTTTTATAGATGGCACTAGCAGTCTGACTGAGAAGGCATGGCCCCCGAGACTCACTCTCAATGACATGTTTGTTACAATGGACTGGATTTCATTGTGCTAATCACTGATATTCCTCTGTTTTATTGTTTGTTTAATGGAATTTGCATGTTTATACATTTAAATGGTTTGTGGTTCGTAATATGAGTAACATTACAGCTGTTTCTATGAGCTAACTCTCTAGCCCTATACTCAGTCAATAGCACTCTACCATATGAAACTGAATTAAATAGTAGACCACAAAAAAAAAAAAAAAAATCCAGAGAATGGGTGGGATTCAAATGCATGTTGGGTATATGAGGCAGCAGTGCCACCTGCCACATTCCGAACTAGATACACCAAAACTAATAATAATAATAATAATCAAAAACTGTTAAGTTTTGAACAACTTTCAAATCTAGCCAATTCTTAAAAGATGGCTTGAAAACTTGTCTACATTTCATGCCTATTAAGAAAAACATCTCTACTGTTTATTTATTGCTCTAGAGAGGTGATGATGGAAAGACATTGATTAGGAGATATAGATATAATCAAGATACAAACACAGAGTCAAGAAGAAACATAGATATAGATGCAGAAATAGATATAGACATGCAACAGTTTTGAGAATAACAAAAATATTAATTTTCACAAAGTTTGCTGCTTCAGTGTTTTTAGATCTTTTTGTCAGATGTTTCTATTGTATACTGAAGGATAATTACAAACATTTTTTAAGTTTCAAAGGCTTTTATTGACTATTACATAATGTTTATGCACAGAGTCAATATTTGCAGTGTTGTCTCTTCTTTCTTTTTCAAGATCACTGTAATTTGTCCCAGCAGGCTGTCAGTCAACATCTGGGCCAAATCCTGACTGATGGCAGCCTTTCTTGCATAATCAATGCTTGGAGTCTGTCCGAATTCATGTTTGCCATGAACAAAGAATGGAACCAAATCATCCTCTGAGTGCAACTTCTCCCAACCATCCAAGTTTGGTGACCAACAATGCCTTTTCCAGCATGATGGAGCACTGAGCCATAAGGCAAACGTGAGAATTAAGTGTTAACATCGGAATTTTGGGTCTGTGGCCAGAAAACTCCTCTGACCTTAATTCCATTGAGGACTTGTGGTCGATTCTCAAGAGGCGGGTGAACAAACAAAAAACCATAAATTCTGACAAACTCCAAGCATTGATTATGCATGAATGGGCTGCCATCAGTCAGGATTTGGCCCAAACGTTGACTGACAGCCTGCCAGGGCGAATTGTAGTGGTCTTGAAAAAGAAAGAAGGGCCAACACTGCAAATATTGACTCTTTGCATAAACTTCATGTAATTGTCAATAAAAGCCTTTGGAACTTAGTAATTGCTTGTAATTCTACTTCAATATACCATAGAAACATCTGACAAAAAGATCTAAAACACTGAAACAGCAAACTTTGTGAAAACCAATACTTGTGTCATTCTCAAAACTTTTGTCCATGACTGTAGATATAGTCAGGAAACAAAGCAATTGTCAAAACCAGGACATCAAACACAAATCACTAAACCAAAATCAAAGTCAGAAAAAACAAGGAGCAATATTTGTAAACTGGAGATTTTTTTAAAAGCATAAGCACAGAAAAGTGTGAGTCCATATTAAATAGCATTGTGCTAGTGATGTCACCTGATGTACCCTCCAGGGGGCGTGGCCTTGCAACTGGGAAGTGCATCCTAGCAACCATTATACAAAAAGGCAGCACCCATAGAAAAAAACAAAATTTTGTCTTGGGAATTCTAAAACATAATGCCAAATAAAATATTAACCTTAAACATGGCATTTATAAAAATGAATGTACCATTACATTCCTTGTACTTTAGAAACAAAATAGAAAATAAAACAGATAACAATGTATTCAGTCCAGAAAAATTAAAGAAACTAAGGCTAACATAATATGTATACTAACATGACTATGAATGGAAAAATTGCAGATCATGGCTCACTAATAGCAAAGCTGGCCAAAGCTATAATGTGGGGCCATTATGCATTATTGTATGTGTATTGATGTTATTGTCATTTTCATTTTTTTGAGTATTTGTGTTTTTAGCCTTACATATTTTCTGTTATGTTTATTATTGTGTACTGTTCCATGTTCTTAATGAGTGGTGCCCCAAGAGGTAGGACCAACTTATCGTCACCACTCCTGAGCCCTCCCTCATGCTACTTAAACTGGCTGAGAAGGCTCAGGAGTGGGAATAATTCATTTAAGGCATTTCTGCAAGTATTCCTGTGTTTTTGATCTTGATTTTCTAGTTTATTTGTCACTTTGTATTTAGTCAGTCAGTCAGTGATTATCCAACCCGCTATATCCTAACACAGAGTCACGGGGGTCTTCTGGCATCAATCCCAGCCAACACAGGGCATAAGACAGGAACAAATCCCAGGCAAGGCGCCAGGACACCTCAGGGCACTTTGTATTTAGGATTTTGAAATCTGTGATTTTAACTTTGTTTGCTGTGGATTGCCACTTTAAAGCAGTGTCTCTTTTTGCTATTTTGAGATTTTCTGTCTCATCTTTTGTTCATTTTGTTAATAAATCTTTGCTTTATAAATAATTATTTATTACTCTTTTTGTGTACAAGCCAGGGTTTGGCAGTTATCTAACTATTTTTGGGGCTATTGCTCCATTTTAGGACTTCTTTTCTCAGTGGCCTAATTTTAGTCATGCTCCAGCTGAAGCCAGGAGGTAGCTTTTGGAGCCTGGCTGAAGTCAGGTGAGCTTTTGAAGGACAGACTAGGTAGAATTCTGGCTTGCTTGCTAGCTTGTTTTTAGAGGCCACATCCATTTCAACTTAGAGGCAACGCCTGGGATGGCAAAAATAGAAGAAACCACTGTAATATAGAATGACTGCTATAGGCTCAGGTAATCCCCACCAGAAGTGATAACAAACTGTGGATGATCCAAATATTCCAGTGTCAGGCTGGCTCCTGATGTCTTGGCGCTCAGCAGATCTAGGAGACCAAAGCTGAATCCCAGCCCAGTCACTATCTGTGAAAAGGTGGGGTCTTTATGTTTGTCAGGGTATGTATTGACTGTTCCGCGGTGAGTGAATGTGATTGGGTGTATAAGCACGTCTTGTGATGGACCATCCACCCCTGACTTATGCTGCCAGGATAGACTCCAGATCCCTGTGACCTTAATAATGGATTAAGTGGGTTTAGAAATTAAATAAATAAACTAAACATCTTACGCTTTTTAATACAAAGTGGCCCATAAGGAATTCCTTGTAAATCTCCCATAGTTCCACCCTACTCTGCCATTCCACCTAAAATATCTAACCCAGAGAAACAAGAGAGAAGCTGCACTGGGATATTTCTCAGGAGCCATCTGTGGATGATTATCTGGCTAGGGGTCACTGATAAAAGTAATGACCTGGAAGCCTGGAGTAGAGACCTTAAATGCCATCATCATTTAGAAAAAGAAACCCATATCTCTGAGCCGGGAATAGTCTGCTGTCTTTCTTCAGTTATTTGTCTGAATCCAGGCTTCATGGCTACACAAATCCCCTGCCGCCCATCCTGCCAGGAAAAATAAAGCCATCTTGACAAATGAATAGGGCTACAATGTGGACCCCCTGTTGCTTTTATTTACAGAACACATTTATAAATACACTGCAACAGAAGCTATTTATAGAGATTTGCACAAGATAAGTTGAACATCATACGACAAAACAAACATTTTTTAATAAATATTCAGGAAATTGGACCACTAAAGTCAGAGAGCTGTCAACAGGTAAATCAGAAAAGCAGGCACATGTTCCTGTTGTTGCATTAATGTTAGGCAGCATCTGACCATGTCAATGTTCACTAATTGCACGTTAGTCTGGATTCACTTGCATGGCAGTCACAATTTAGAATTCAGGCTTCCTTGCATTCAGGCTGGCAGTGTGCGGCTGGCATGGTTAACTTGTCCTCATATAGGAAAGTGAACTGAATGAATGAAGGGGAGGTGTTTAGAAACTGACTATTTTTGCAAACTAAGAAACATTTTAAACATTTCGTAAAAAGTGACTTTGGTTCCCCCTTCAATGGCACCATTGCACAATTTCAGACTCCGGGCACCTGGAGCTGTAACCAAACAACCAGAGGATGGGAGAATTGAAACACTGACAAATGATGACAGTTGAAAAAAATAGAATTCTGATTTATTCCACATGTTCTGATAACTATGTACAATAATAAATTTCAATGCAAGAACATTAACAAAAATGAGAAGAATAAGTACAGTGACGCAAAAGCACAAAAATATAAACTAAAAGCCTTTTCTTCCTCCTTCTTCCATAGACAGTTTACAAAGGAGGGACAGAAAAATAATCAAAAAATGAAAAAGATGATAATGAAAAAATAAACACCCACAACCACAGATTACTTCCACCCACAAATCTGTACAAGTACTGTCCTCACTGATACTGTAGATACAAACTTAAACACTCTTCGCTCTGCTCCAGTAACTCAGCAGTAAAGAACTTCTCTCTAGCCTGAAGTCCACTCAAAAAACAACCCCTGGTGGTCTGGACTTCAGTTTTAAACAATTGTGACAGATAGGGGGCTTTGTTGTCCCCTTAAACCCCCAGACTAGATGCCAGACACCAGATAAAAGTCCAATACTTATTTTTATTTGGACAATAATGTGCACAAAGCACCCTCCACTCCACAATACTCATAAACAATTATCAATAAACAATAACAATAATCAAATCCTCCAACTCACAGACGCGTTGTTCCCTTCCTCCCAACTCAGCTCGTCCATCTGGGATTTCCCAGAGTCCTTTATAGTCCATGACCCGGAAGTGCTTCTGAGCCCTCAGTCCATGTGATTATCCAGCACTTCCAGGTCAGGTAAAAACTCCTCTTCTTCAACCCGGAAGCACGTCATTTCCTCTGTCCATATGACTGGGACGTACTTCCGGGCTGTAATAACAATACAAGTCTCGGGGCCTCCCTGCAGCCTTCCCTGGCAGCCCCAACGTTATCCAGCAGTGCTGTACAGGAAAACTCCAATGTCCATGATGCCCTGTTGGAATTCGGGGCACATCCATGCTGTAGGAAGGGCTCTATCTGGCAGCCTGGGGGTATTGGCCGGGATGAATGGCCAGCCATATATCACACAATGTAGGAGGAGAATGGGCATCCCGGCCAGATTAGAGGACGTACCATTAACTGGACAGGAGGCCTAAGAGGAACAATGGACAGATACTGTAGGCTGGCAGGGCGGAAAGATAACTTTGTGCCCAGTCGGTATAAAATAGTGGATGCATCAGTGAGAATGGTTCCAACCCCAATGTGCTAGCTAACAGTGGTGTGGAAGTGCAGCCTTGTGTGGGTCCCTTGGGATCTGTAGAGGGTGCTGTCGGGGGATGACCACCCTCCTTTGTGTACGGCATGGTAGTGCTTCCTTGAGGAGACAGAATGGCACTGGAAGCAATGGCACTGGTTCGGAATAAAAAGAAGAAAGAAAAACTCAATGGAGGTAGGGAAGGAGTAAGAATTGTGGATATGGCATACTTGTGATTTATTGTTGGGAGAGGATTGGGGAAAAGTGCCTGGAATGAGAATAAAAATACATTATTTTATTCCATTAACTTGTTCTGTATTACTGTTTCTGTGGTTTGGGGCTCTCTGGTGCCCCAGTGTGATCACAACAGCTAACCCTTTTGCCTAGCCAGTCCTCACTCATGTCTTCCAGGATCTCCCAATAACAAACAAAGTCAAACCAGAAACACACTACGTCCTAACTCTGATCAGGTGCAGTTTCGCTATATCAAACCTCCCCTTTCTTTGTGCTTGCGATCACAACCACACCAGACAGGCTGTTCGTTCAACATTGCAGATAAGTTACACAGTGAACTTCCACCCACTTTCAGTCCGTCTTTTTCTACAGAATGTCTGACTAGTATCTCAGAATGGATGAATAGTAATTTTCTCAAGTTAAATAAAGAGAAAACTGAAATTTTAGTGATCAGCAATAATGGATACAATGAGGCTATTAGAAATAAATTGGATACATTAGGATTAAAAGTCAAGACGGAGGTAAAAAGCTTAGGGGTGATTGTTGACTGTAATCTGAATTTTAAATCACATATTAATCAGATCATTAGGACAGCATTTTTTCACTTAAGAAACATAAGTAAAGTTAGACCTCTTTTATCACTGAAAGATGCTGAGAAATTAGTTCACGCGTTTGTTTTCAGTCGACTAGATTACTGTAACGCACTCCTCTCAGGACTACCCAAAAAAGACATCAATCACTTGCAACGAGTGCAGAATGGAGCTGCTAGAATCCTAACTAGGAAAAGAAAATCTGAACACATTTCTCCAGTTTTGATGTCACTACACTGGTTATCTGTGTCATTCAGGATTGACTTTAAAATTCTGCTTATGGTTTATAAAGCCTTAAATAATCTCGCTCCATCTTATATATCAGAATGTCTGACACCTTATATTCCAAATCGTAACCTTAGATCTTCAAATGAGTGTCTCCTTAGAATTCCAAAAGCTAAACTTAAAAGAAGTGGTGAGGCGGCATTCTGCTGTTATGCACTTAAAATCTGGAATAGCCTGCCAATAGGAATTCACCAGGCTGATACAGTAGAGCACTTTAAAACACTGCTGAAAACACATTACTTTAACATGGCCTTTCTATAACTTCATTTTAATCATAATTTAACTTAATCCTGATACTCTATATGTTCAATCTCCTCAAAATAACTATTCATGGTGGCTCTAAAATCGGTACTGACCCCTACTCTCTTTTCTGTTTCTTTTTCCGGTTTCTTTGTGGTGGTGGCCTGTGCCACCTCCACCTACTCAAAGCTTCATGATGCTCCAACAATGATGGACGGATTAAAAGGCAGAAGTCTACGTGACCATCATCATCATCAAGCCCTTCCGTGAGAATCCTAAATCCAAAGAGGACTGTTTCATTTATATTAGGTAGAATGCCCAGAGGGGACTGGGCGGTCTCATGGTCTGGAATCCCTACAGATTTTATTTTTTTTCCAGCCGTCTGGAGTTTTTTTGTTTTTTCTGTCCCCCCTGGCCATTGAACCTTACTCTTATTCGATGTTAATGTTGATTTATTTTGTTTTATAATTGTGTCTTTCATTTTTCTATTCTTTAATATGTAAAGCACTTTGAGCTACTGTTTGTATGAAAATGTGCTATAGAAATAAATGTTGTTGTTGTTGTTGTTCTTCTCTTAGTCTACATACATATTCCCTTCCGGCATCCTTCTAAACTCAATGTTCTGCTCTCATCTTCCCGCAGCGGCTTGGGCATGTGTTATGGCATTGGACAGCAAAAATTCAAAAATCATGCTTGGACAAGCAAATCAGTGTCAAGTCGGTTGAAGGCCAGAGAAGCCCCCTGACTTGTAGGCTTCCAAATCAGTGGAATGACTCATGATGAGACACCGAGTTTTCCCCTCTCTAGAAAGCTAAAACAACAGGTAAATAACTTTAAGGAACTTTTAACTCTCCGACTATTCATACATTTGTAATAAGCCATAAAAAGTTCTATCATAAATTTACTTTTATATTTAACCATGTTTAGGCTTATCACAGTGACCAGAAGTTGTTGTCTTATAAGCGCTTTGTTTAGTACCCTATGTAGTGAGAAGTCAAACAAAATGACACCTTTTATTGGCTAACTATTTTTAGTTAGCCAATAAAAGGTGTCAAAGGTGTCATTTTGAGTTAGTTATCCAATAAAAGGTGTCATTTTGCATGACTTCTCACTACATTCACAATGGCTAACATTAGGGTGACCAAGCATCCTCTTTTGCCCGGACATGTCCACTTTTTACGTCCTGTCCAGGGCATCCTGGCGGGTTTTATAAATTTACGAAAATGTCCGGTTTTTCATAGGACCATTACGCGTGTACGTAAATTGACTGGCATTTTGCACACAATACTAGGGTACTACTTTTTTGCGCAACGTAATTACCGGGAGGCTGCCTTGTGGGCAGGTCTGCGCCGCGGGCAAACACACAGACACAGACAGGGAGCAGTGCAGACAGGGATCAGAGCAGAGAGTGGAGCAGTATAGCAGGGAAAATGCCGAAGCGTAAGTGCAGCTTCACCGATGAACTACAAAGAAAATTTCCCACATACCGTCCCGGTCGGGACAAGTGGGAGGCGGAGTGCACCGTGTGCAAAGCCGGTACATATGTCTCGGTATCCAATAAAGGTGCTGGGGATCTGAAAGCCCACATGGACACCGAGAAACATAAAAAAGCTGTGCGAGGTGAGAGTTCATCTGCAAAGTTGACAGAGTTTTTTGTCAGACCAGGAAAAACAGAGGATGATGTAAATGCAGCAGAAGGTGCAATGGCTTTTCATACAGTGAAACATCACAACAGTTACAGGTCCATGGATTGCACCAGTACTTTGCTTAAAAAGGCATTTCCTGACTCTGACATTGCAAAAAAGTTTAGTAGTGCTCGCACCAAGACCGAAGCCATCGTCAATGGTGCTATAGCCCCCCACTCTGTTGAAATCACTCATGAAGCACTCAAAGAAATCCAGTACTGTGGTGTTTCCACAGACGGGAGTAACTACGGAGCAGTGAAAATATTCCCAGTCATAATCCAGTATTTGGACTGGAAGAAGGGTGGCGTGCAAACAAAATTGATTGAAGTTAAAGACACACCCAATGAGACAGCAGTAACCATTGCAAAATATCTCACAGAAACCCTGGCAAAAAACAATCTGTCGAAAAAATGCATTGCATTTACTGGAGACAATTGCAACAGAAATTTTGGAGGAATCCGATGTGATGAAGCTGGAAAGAATGTGTTTGCAAATTTGAAGAGTTTGCTGCAAAACAAGACTCTGATCGGTGTGGGTTGCCCAGCACACATATTGAATAATTGTGCACACCATGTGGCAGGCACAATAGAAATTGACATTGAGAATATCATATTCAAAATCTACCAGTACTTTCACATTTACACTGTGCGCACTGAGAGCCTGAAGGAGTATTGTGATTTTGTTGAGATTGATTACAGAAGGATGCTCTCTCACAGCAAGACAAGGTGGCTGTCATTGTTCCCAAGCATTGAGAGGATGTTACAGATGTTTCCAGCTTTAAAGGCATATTTTCTGTCTCAGCAAAAGCCACCCATAGCACTCAAGAGTTTTTTTGAAAATGATTTTGCTGAAATCTACCTTTCGCACATGCACACACTCATGTCTGTGTTCCACACCCACATTCAAGAAATGGAACAGGAGAACATGTCCATTATGGAAGTGAAGAAGATATTAAACAATATACATACCATTCTTCTTCAACACAAGAGCAACAACTTCATGTCCCTTAAAGTTAAGGGACTACTGGCACAGAAGCGCAAAGATGGACTTGACAAAGGCTGTGACCAGTTCTGTGCAGATGTGCAAGGCATGTACAGTGCATGTCTGGAGTATCTGGAGAATTGGATGACTCCTATGGAAGAGTTCTCAACATTCATGTGGATGGATCTGAGTGAGCCACCAAACTGGAATGATGTGGAGGCATGCATCAATTACCTTGGAGAGAAGGGGGTGGCAGTTGATGATGTTAAGTGTTTTGACCAGGTCACCAACCATGATGAGGAGTTCAGAGGCCTGCATGTACACCAGAAGTGGTCCAAATATTTTGAAAAGGCAAAAATCATTGCATGTTACTCAGACCTACTGACAATTGCACAGTTTGTCTTTGCACTTCCCTCTCACAATGCAAATGTTGAGAGGGTTTTTTCACTAATGCAAAGCCAGTGGACCAAGGAGAGGAACCAGCTCTCCGTAGAGTCACTAAAGGGGATTCTACTAGTTCAATACAACTTCAAAGACATGTCTGGCAAAGACTTTCATGCTTATTTGTTAAGCTATCGAAAACTGCTAGGAAAGATCAGCTCTACAGCAAAATATGGATGGGCTGACAAGGAGGATAAAGAAGAGAAGCAGGATGAAGAAGAAAACTAAAGATGAAAAGTCTATATTCTTTTTGTTTAAGTTTTTTTGTATTTGTGAGACTCTTCTGTTATTTATTTTATTATATTTAAGAGATATATTGTTGAAGCTGGAACAGAATAGTTCATATTTAGAACAATATTTAATTATTTATTTGAAGAGTCTAAGAGAGCTATTATTTTGTTATAAGTTTTTACAGATTTCATTTTATTTTATTACAGAGGTTAATTCTGCACCATTGAAGTATAATAAATAATGTTCATCAACCACCAAGAAGCTTGTCTGAATTCGTCTGGAGGCCGTGCCGATCGTCCTCTTTTTTGGAAATCTAAATATGGTCACCCTAGCTAACATGGTACAACACCCTAGTAACTCTAGTACCCTATTATAGTACTGTTAATACAAAGTAATGTAGAAAAGTGGATAACGTTTAAACAAACAAGCAAGGGGCCCACAGAAAAGCGATCATAATCCACAAGGTTTTCCACATTTTGGTTGAACCAAATCACAGATCTGATAAAAAGTAAAGGGACCACAGCTAAAGGTTATCTGACATTTTGTTTATAATATGTAAAGTCCACTTCCTGTTTCACTATGAAGAGTCCACACAGTCTTCCTGTAATGGATTCCTTCCCACTGCAATGTACTTGGCAAAGAAGTTGCCTGACACATTGGAAGAGCAGGGACCGATAAAAGGATAGGAAGACAGGTCTACTACTTACCATTAAGCTACGACCACCATTAAGGCCAATCAACACACCAAGTGGTTGTATCAGCACTCACGCTATAATAGGAATTACTCAAAAACTGAGCAGGTGCCTATCTTCAGACTCCACACAGGCCACAACCACTTACACCACCACCTCTACACCAAGTTCTGGCTTGGTCAGTTAGACCAGTGCCTATAAAAAGCAGACAGCCCAACAACAGACTGTCCGCTGCGTGAAGCCATGAGTCCCCAGATCTGGATGGAGGAGACACCAGTGACACAGACGTTGTTTGGCAGACTGGAGGATCTAAAATGTACAGCGACATTCATTTAAGAGGCTGGCGTGTCCGTTTGAGTGAATGACAAGAAGAAGACGACCAGCAGTTTCTGTCCTATAATTGCTTTGTCCTGCACCCTATAGCAGTAACTTCAATTTAAAGTAATATAGAAAAGTGGATAAAATTCAAACAATCAAGTGGTCCAAAGAAAAGAGGCCATCATCCACAAAGTTTTTTCAAAGATTCTGGTTGCAACCAAATCACAAATCTGAAAAAAGTAAAAGATCCACAGCTGAGGGTGCACTGCTGTTGTGTATTTAATATGCAAAGTTGAAATTCTATGTGTCAGAAGTTGGCCAGGCATAATTTTGACACCAAGATGGCCAGAGAAAAGTCATTATATAGTACCAAATGGAAAAAGAAATCATGGTGTATGTGGGACATCAAACAAGATAAGGGAAAGATCATTACGTAGCCCAAGAAAAAAGTTTGCACACAACAGGTCACAAAAGATCATTTTCTGTGGTAATAATTCAACAGGGCAATTGAAAGCCAGCATAAGGCAGTCCCACAAAATAGTTCTTTTGATCACAAACAATTACACATCAGTGTTTTCCAAAAGCTCAGATTTCCGCATCCAAGTTTCGGTGTTTTCAAATGTATATAGATTTTGGGGGGGATATTTTTTTTAAAAGATTTAGTTTTTGGTTGCAGAAAATGCTTTTTTAGTTTGGATGAAAGACAAAAAACAATAAAAAAAAAAGATGTGCTATTAAATACATCTCTATTAGTGTGGCCTAAGCTAAACTAGCTCTGGGTTAAAGCAATTATTGATGGTCATCAGCTACTAACTGCTTCGGAGAAAATCCATTGTGTATGGGCAAGGGTCACAGAGCCAACGTAAAGGTCACTGCTTATGGGCAAAATCCGTGAAGAGGAAGAGTCTGAGCCTAAAGGCTAACAGTGGTGTGTGTCCAGAATGTAGAAACAAAAGTCCACATAAAGGTCTGGTAGAAAGCCACTGGAAAGAACGCATTGTGGTGGATTGCCGGCGTTTTACTCCGGCCCTCACCACCAGGCCGCCAGGAGGAGCTCTCCCGACAGCATGTTCATGCCCCGAGTTCCAGCAGGGCATCATGGACTATGTAGTGTTTATACACAGCCCTGCTGGATACCTTGGGGTCCACCAGGTGTCGCTGTAGGGGGGCTCGTAGGCCCGCATGTGCCCTATAACCCGGGATTACGTCATAGTCATGTTACAGGAAGAAACGACGTGCTCCCGGGGTGAAGAAAAGGACTGTTTACCCTGACTGGGAAGGAATAAGGAACTGTGGACTGATGGGGCAGGAACACCTCCGGGTCAGGGGCTATAAAAGAACTATGGGCCAGTCCAGACACTGAGCTGAGCTGGGAGGTAGGAGGGCGAAGTGTCTGGACAAGGAGGAGAGAAAATTGTAGTGTTGTGATTGATTTATTTGTGGTTTATGAGTAGTGTAGAGTGCTTGGTGCACATTGTGATTATAATAAAGAATAGTTTATTATACTCTCACCTGGTGTTCAGAGTGGTACCTGAGGGTGTTGGAGGTGGACCACGCCTCTATCTGCTACAGCATATACTTCTAATTGTGAAAGATCTGTTATACTGTTTTAAAATAGTTATGGCCAGCCCAAACCTTGCTCATTGAAGGAGTAAACCCCAACCTCTTTGTGTAAGGGCTACATTGTGAATAGGCACTATACACAGTAAGCATCTTTCTTTATTGCTATGTGTCATTTTTAATGTTGTTCTTTCTCATTTAATTTTTTTAATATTTAGTTTAGATAAACATCAGCAGGAGAAGTACCACTTCATACAATTAACTTTTTTCTCTAGGGATTTTAAATACAGTAGGTGTGATAATTCATGTTCCAGAGTGTTTTAATGGGTTAATTTATTAATAATCTTAGTGGTTTATACTTTTCCTGTGGCTTAACCACCTTCTGTGAAGTAGTCGCACATGAGCATGCGTGATTGCTTGTGGTTTAGTTAATTGCGGAAGGAGTGGCACAGTGAAAACCAGCATCTGTTGGGGTTGCCACAGGTTAGAAAATGGGCAGGATAAGTGATAGAAAGAAGTGAGAGGAAGAAAAAATAAAAAGAAAGGTCAATCAGAGAAAGAGGAGCCAAGGAGAAGAGCAGTTGTTTGTGTGAGGATTCGGTCTGAGGGTGTAAAACCTTGCATGATAAGCAGGCAGTAATCATCCCAGCTGACTACTTGCCCAAGGAGCAGGAGTGATAGCTTCTGGCAAGTTCAGTAAAACAGCATTATTTGATCATGCTTAATAAAAGTAGGAGCAGAGGAGAATAACGGATAGTCACCAGATATAAGGAGGAACTTGAGATGGGGCCAACCAAGGGGGTTGCGGCAGCCGAGGTATGGAAACCAAAGGAATGGAAGTTGTGAAAGTCTTTGTTAGGTCAAGTTGGATCAAAACGGTGCCCTGACTGCACAGAGGTTTCAGAGGTCTTTACAGAATGGATCTGAGGTTTTCGCAGAGAGGATTTGCCCTGGCTGTGGCAAAGGAAACCATATAAAAAAGGATTTTTAATTGGATATTTGGATTTTAAAAGTGCTTAATTTTGCACTTCTGGGGATTCAAAGGGAATTTTGACTTTAATGGTTTTTAGGAAAATGTATTCATTTGTAGCAATCGCAGGGGCGCTAAGATTCACACCATCCAAAGACAGTGATGTGTTTATTTTATTCTCGGGACCCGAGGAATACACTCACACACAGAGACACTGTTAGTGGCAGAATAAATTGGTAATTAAGAATGAAATATATTAATCAAATCATGACAAAAGAACACACAATATAATCAAAGGCAAGTACACAAAGGCCATCCACAGATCCCCAACAGTGATAATAAATTACATCACTAATAGCAAGCAATAAACACCAACAACAATGTTCGAAATAGTCCAGTATGGCAGGGGCAGTCGATGTGTGATTGAAACACCCTGTGAACAGCTTTCTCAAAGCAATATAAAGTTTTGTCCTACCAGGTTCCTGATGCAGTGTGGAGTTTGCAGATATTGTAAGTAGTGCTGCTACATATTGCATGTTTTAATTTATTTAGGCACTGTGGCACTTTGTTGTAAATTAACACAGAACACATTTGAACATAAAGTCTTGTGTGTCTCCTCACTTGCCCTAGTTCAGCTTGGCTGTGAACTACTAGAAGCTCCAACATAAGTTGGTGCCTATGGCTGAAAGCACAGGATCATCATAATAGGACAGGTAAAAATTCATACAGGGATCTAAAAAAGACTTATATAGGTAATTTATATAATTAAAAAGATCATTGGGAGCACAGAAAACAGATAATACTGGGAATCAGCAAAATATTCACTTAAGGAGAGCCAGCATTCACCAACTGGTGGTCTCTCATATCACTTAACGCAAGCTGATTAGCTGATAAAATAACAAGTCACAGCTTTAAAGTCACCATGATGGAACAATGAGGAGGATTATCACATACACAGTTACTATTAGAATGGCAGTTCATTTTACTTTACTCACAAGTGCATTGGCCTGATTTTATTTAGTGATGCACTTTCAGTTGGCATGGTAATCGTTTTGTACAGAGATGTGGATGAAATTCATGAAGAAGCACTTGGAAATCTGTCTGACTATGAAGTAGAAAATGAACACTGCATTTTAGTCCAGCTACTTACATGAAGTACTTCTCTGGATAATGAGAGCACGTTACCTCTCCAATGAGATTACTAAAAGCAGACTTCAACCTTAGTAACAATGTAATTGTACTGGGTACACATGACAGCTGATGACCAAAACGATTCGTGCAAAACTAAATTTTTAGCAAAACAAGGTGTTTGCTTTCAATTAAAGATTCCCAAAATAAATTGCATTCCATTTCCAGCTAAATCAATGCCACTAACACAAGAAGATAGGCATTTAGTCCTGTCTGGATGCATTTTTATCCTTTGATTCCACATGTGTCTGCCTGTCAGTATTTAATTGATGATTTTTATTGGAAAAAAAATCACCGGACTCATTTAGTGTCATGTGGAGACATTTGTTGAGCCACCAGATGTGTTCTGTTCTAATTTTTCCAATTAAGATGACAATCTTGGCAATTGCAATTCTAAAGATGCACCAGAGGCAGAAAAGAAACTTGAAGCTCCACAATTCTTGGAGTATGCATTTCCTCAACATTTTTTTTGCAGGAATTAAGAAACTGAAATGACCAGTTGCTAGGTAATGGGTTTTCACTTCCTGTTTAGTGAGATTTTTCTAATGTGCCCCAGGGGATGTTTTTGTGTGTGGAAAATCTGCAGTATGTCATTGAAGTGGCTGTGTTACACAGAAAAGGTGGAGGATGAGAAGGAGAGGAAGACAAACAGATTGAGAGAGAGAGAGAAAGAAATAGAGAAAGTGGTCATCTGACATCACCAAGAAGTGCTCTGCTTGCAGTGTTCACACACAATCTCTGCACAGCCAAAACTAGGAGATCTGCTACTAGCTCACACTGTAAGGAAAATTGTTTGGAGCCAGATGTTGCAGATTCATGGTTAACCAACAAGCAGTTCACCACAGTGCTAATCTGCAAACTAAAAAGCTTTGTAGTGTGAGTCCACAAAAAAACCCTTTAGCCCTTAGCTAAAATTCCAAAGATGGAGCTGAGCAGGCAGCTAGCCTAATGGAATACAGGTGGCTGAGGTGAGTGGACATAAACAAGCCAGATGCTAGACTGGAATGAACTCCGAGTGTACCTGTGCTGAGTCATTGGCAACGACACACCCACTGGTGCAAGAGGCCTGACAAGGACATTTAGAAATGGATACGAATGAGGTTTGCAAAGGCATACAGTCTCTCCTTCTCGCTCTCTCTGTATCTCTGCTGCTTCATTCTCTTATGTTTCAACCAGGAAATCCTCCTCTGGCTGGGATTCATATTTATGTTTATTGTCTGTTTGTTGCAATTTTAGTTCTTTTGTCGATATTAATATTGTTATTTTCTTAGTTTCCTTGTATAAATCTTGATTTATTATGTGCCTTGTATTTTGTTGGTGGTTGCCCTTCACTACCAGGAACTGCCATCCACCCTATAAAGGCAATGGTTTCCCAGAGTTCCTGGCAGTTCATTTGAATGCGCTAAGGGGTAGATGAGTTTACTTGTGTCTTTTGCTTGTGCCTTGTGATTTGTGGAATTTTCAGCTATTTTGCTCTGGTTTTTGATCTTGCCATTGGATTGTTAATTGGGACATTGTTTTCTTGGATTGCCTTATTGCATCGTTTCTCAGCCGTAAAGTATTTGCGACCCGAGTTTTCATAAAAGTTTTAATCGCGCCGCCCCCCCCAAAATTTTTTTGAAATGTAGATGCATATTTTATTATACCTACTTAACTTTTAGTGACATTTATGTAACACTTTATTTATTGTTCTAGTATCAGAATGTAGTTTAAGTTAATTTGTTTTGGTTTCAAAAGATTTTTTTTTTCATATTTTTGATTCATGTTTTCTTTTTTTCACATCTTCGCGACACCCTTTTTGTTACTTCGTGGCCCTCTTGGGGGTCCCACCCCACAGGTTGAGAACCACTGCCTTATTGTTTTAGGCAACTCCTTTTGCCTTCTGAGTTCCATGGTGTTTCATTCTTTTTCAAGAGCATTTTTTAAGAAAATAGATGTTTGTTTTTTTTTTAATATCCTGTGTTTGCCCTCATATAAATCCTGTTTGATGGCATTAGCCCCTCTAATAGGTATTATAGAGATTTGCTGGGCAGCGCTTTGAACTCTCAAGTTCGTAACACATTATTACAGAAGGCAACTCCATCTTAGGGCCCTGCCAGACCATGTTGGAGTAGAGCCCAATCAACATACTAAGACAGAAAGCCACCTGGTAGTCTAAGCAAGATGAACTGATTATTTACCCAGGTTTATTCATTTTATTTTGCCAACACTCACATTTGTACATTTGCACATTTGTGTATTTTGGTGGAAATTATCTATAACACATGAATATCCTGCCTGTTCTGGTACTCTGTCTAATTGGCTGGGGTTACAAATGTAAATGCTAGGGGGCGTATTTAATTAAAATAGCTATTAACCCTAAAAGTAACCAGGCTGGCAAGTATGGGGTTTTGAGTGCTGCTTGTTGAGGAAAAAGTTAATTCAAATGATTTTACCATAAGACTGCAACATAAAGTATCTGTGAAAAAAGTGCAGGGGTCAGAATACTTTTCTGAAGGCACTGTATACACTATGCACTGCATACGATACACATAACATGCCAATATTCATGTATAATAAGTTCTGGTGCATGTTTCAATTTTCCTCTTGTCTTGATAGTGCCATTTCTGTTTTAAATGCCAGTTGGGCATAGCCTCGTCCCATGTGGAAAGTAAATACAAAAGTGATTTATATTCCATTTTTTGTGATTTTCAATTTCTCATTGTGAATTTTCTTGATTTTGACTCCTTCTGTCTCTCGAGGTACTATTATCGGATTTGTGTTCTTGGTTTCGTTCACTTTTAAGTTTTGCTCATTTACATCTATGTGGCTTTACTAATCTTTGAAATCAATTTTTTATAAAGGATCTTTGTTCTGTTTTTTGTGGGTTCAAGGTCTGACAGTGTTCCTCTGGTGTTCCTCCAGCCACTTTTAATCTTAGTTTTGGATGTTTTTTTAAAGTTGAAAGCATGTGCCCTATTGTGGGCCTATGAAGGCCAAAGCCAACCTGTTGAATTTTGGATTAGATTGCTCGTGGTGAAGCTTACCTTGGAGCGCCAAACTTAGGTGAAGGTCTTGGTCTTGCTTGTGGTGTTTTGAGGCCTGCAATCATTCTTATGCTTCATTGTAACAGGAAGCCATAACACATATTTTGTAAATTGAGTGCCAGAATGTTTTTTTATCTTACAACTATTTCAAAAGTAAAATTTAGTTAACCATTCTGGTGGTCAGATTTTAAAAATGTTGGCAGCAGACTATAAATAAATTACTTTAAAATGTTGACGGGTTACCTGGAAGTGATAAACTTGTCAAGTGGAGCTCTAGTCATCTGCTTCTCATTTCCAGTCTTAAAGACAACTAAGAAAAAAAACATTGCTTTGTTCTGCCCCCTTTTTTTGTATGAAACAAAATGCCTAAAGAAGACATGATCATATTACTTTTTAAACAGTAACATTACAAACAATATTTTTATAGAAATAAGCACAGTGATGCATTGTTAATGAAATGGTAAACTAATTAGCCCATTTTAAGTGAGCATTTTTTAAACAAAATTTAAATTACTATAAACCAAAGCAAGAGATATTATAACAGGGGCATCAGCACAAGGTCTAGGAGGTGTTATAAAGAGAGCAGGTGTCCAAGTGGGGGTTATGACCAAATTAAGTAGGCTGGAATCGATGGATGCAGGAACTTAGCCAGGAATTAATTTTGTAGGAATAATAAGAAAGTACATGAATTACAATTCTGTATATGATCAATCAGTTGAAACAATCATAAAATATATTTATCCCTCTAGTTGATATTCACCCCCCTAGTTATGCTTATGGACAAATGTCCAAATCGTTTAACTGAATTTAAATCAACAACAGAAACAGTAGAACTCAAAAGGGAAAACTTACAATATGTACACTTTGAAACAAAATGCAAAAAGTTGCACCCAGGCCTTCTGGTGTAGTTTGCATGAAAATTGATATCACAATATCAATGTGGAAAGTATGTATATATTGGTTTGCATGCGTTTTACTCTTCTAAACACCACTAGATGGTTGGATGATGGTAACCATGGGATGTCTGTATTTCTACTGCAGCAAATGAGGAATTTGGGCACCATGGTGGTTACACAGCTTCCTTACAGTAAGTTTGCATCCCTGGTCCTCCCTGCATAGGTTTCCTCTGGGAGCTCTGGCTTCCTCCCACAGTCCAAAGACATGCAGGTTAGGTGAATTAGTGGCTCTAAACTGGCCCTGGTGTGAGGCTGGGGTGTATGGCATTCAGGAATGCCTTACCAATGCATGCAATTGTCTTACCAACAATATGAAAAGAGATTCATTACTGATGTCGGCCAAGTGATTTTGAAAATAAGTGATAATTTTGGCAAAAAGGTTTTCAAACATTTCTGGAAGGATCTAAGAAGCAAAAAGATATAACACCCTGGTTGCACCATTCATATCACCATCAATCCACTTTACTGATCTGATTTTGTTTGTTTTTTTTTTAACTGGTCATCTGAGCAATTCCATTTACCAATGAAATCTGGGGTTGTTGGCAGTAAAAAATCTGAATAGATCAGATGGCAAATGTACAATTAAAATAATTCGTACATAATTACAGTATATATAATAAATGATATATTAAACTTGCTGATAATCCATATTGTATCACATTATCCTGTTTGAAAAACGCATGACAGCATACTTCTTCTTTTGGCTGTTCCCTTTAGGGGTTGCCCCAGCGGATCATCTTCTTCCATAACTTCCTGTCCTCTGCTTATTGCTCTGTCACCCCATCACCTACATGTCCTCTCTCACCACATCCATAAACCTTCATTTAGGCCTTCCTCTTCTCCTCTTGTCTGGCAGCTCTATCCTTAGCATTCTTCTCCCAGTATACTCCACATCTCTCCTCACCACATGTCCAAACCAATGCAATCTCACCTCTCTGACTTTGTCTCCCAACCGTCCAACTTGAGCTGACCCTCTAATGTCCTCATTTCTAATCCTATTCATCCTCGGCACGCCCAGTGCAAATCTTAGCATCTTTAACTCGGCCACCTCCAGCTTTGTCTCCTGTTTTCTGGTCAGTGCCACCGTCTCCAGCCTGTATAACATAGCTGGTCTCACTACCATCCTGTAGACCTTCAACATACTTAAAATGTATATAATTAAAAAAAAGAAAATATGTTAGAAAATCATAAGTGAACAAGAATTGTGCAGCTCATTAGTGGGTAATGATACATTCCACAGATCAAATTAAGCAGAATCATGAGTCACATTCGCAGGTAATGACACAATTAACAACTAAAATAAATTAAAATGATACAACTCATCCTCAGGTAATGATTCAGTTTTCAAGTTGAATGAACGAGAATCCTGCGCCTCATTTTCAGGTAATGGTGCAACTCACAAATCAAATGAACGAGAATCATGCGGGTAATCGTTCAATTCACGATTCAAAAGAAGAGAATCAGGTGACTTTGTTTAATGATTCAATTTGTGAGTCAAATAAACGAGGATTTTATACACCTTGTCCTCAGGTAATGATTCAACTCAAAACTCAAATGAGCAAGAATCGTGTTACTCATTAACAAGTAATCATTCAGTTCTAATTTTCTGATATAGTCAATAACCCATAAAAAGGAGTTGTCAAACATGCACATCAGAGGATCACCTTCAGGGCTCATCTGAGGTATGTAATTCCCTTCCGGGATGATAGGGAGTGCTGGCGCAAATTTTGTCATCTCCTTTTCTGTCCACAGTGCTCAGAAGAGGCCCATCAATGGCAACTGACCTCACCCCTTCTTGTCAGCTGCCCATAAATTACATGCCGGCCAGAAGGACATGTCATTCCTGCTGAATGAGCAGCCTGCAAGATGGAGCTCTATAGCTTGAGAAAAAGAAAGAGAGAAGCCTTATTGTTGTAAGTGAAGGAGAGGCTGCCTTTGTTAAGTTGTTCGTGTTAACAGCGCCATTGAGTGCCCCTTTTGTTTTGCCTTAAAGAACATTTGAAGTAAGTAGGGATGACAGGGTTGGTACCCCAACATTTATTCTGCGGAATCGTCATTCCTCACACAATTACAGAGTTCAAACAAAATAATTTTGGCTTATTTGTTGAGTGCACAATGGGACATAAATGCATTAGTTTAAAATTATACTTATATATTCTCTTAAAAACTATTTTTTAATTGTACAAAACAATACATTCTGATATAAATGTGTTGCTTTGTATGGTGTTCATGTGATGAATGATAGAATCATCAGTGATAGAGACCTCGCTTCCCGGTAATAATTCAATTCGAACTACTCACAAGTGAAGGAAATGAGAGTAATGATTCAGACTATCAGTGCTTGTATATGTCCTTTACACTTTGTAGCAGGGCAAAGGATGATGTAAGGTGAGGCTAAAAATAGCTGTGGTGCCAACGTGGCAAAACTCTGTTTAATTTGTTCCCACACAAGATAGTAAGTCTTTTAACAAACTATGTGCTCAGTGGCACTGTAAAGATCTATCATTTTGTAAGCTAGCCTGTGTGACCTTCCTCATGGCTTGTCAGGTCCAAACTGAGAGACCACTTTCTGGGTGCGTTTCTCCTTTATACTGGCCAGACCGGAAGGGGTGGGTCTTCTTTGGCTTTGTTTTCCTAGAAGAGCTGTTTCTTGAGGCTGTCAGGGAAAAGGGTGATAAGAATGTTAGTGAAAGCACCCCCTCTAATCCTGGGGTGGTACCACATACCTTAGGTGAGCTCCGAAGGCAATCCTCAGGCATGCACGCATGACGTCTACCTGTGAAATGAAAACGCTGACAACATCACGCATGTGCTACAGTAGTGCTGAGCTCCATTGAATCAATTCACTGAAAAAGGTCATTCAAAAAGTACAAATAATTTGTGAACTGTCCATCACTAATCTTGGTTAAATGAGTCTGGATTTGTGGCAAGCTTTTGGTCTGGTATTAGACCATCTTTTGAGGTGTGTCCCATTTTTTGCTATGGCTAGAGAGCACTTGGCTTGCACATGGAGAAGCACAATATTCAAGAATGGGACAGAACATCTTTAGAACATTGGGTGTCCTCAAGCAGAGCTACATCTCCTATGTTCTTTAATCATGCAATCATATGTAAAGGAGTAACTGTTGCCTTTTATGAAATGTCTGCCTAGAAAATGCTCAGCCACACAAGGATATCATTTCCAGTGAATGCGTGCATGATTTCAGCAATCTTCCCAGGTCAGAACTTTCATGGGACATTCACAGACACAAGCTATAGCCCGCTCCACACTCTTCATAGATCATTGCTTGCCTGAAAGAGTAATATTGTAATACTTAGTTGGATGTGTCATAAAATGGCATTTACCACCTGCAGAACTTCCTGCTTTTTTACATAGCTTCTTTAAACAATGTTAACAACCCACATGTGCAGATCTCTCCTGGTTCAATACTGTCTACATGTGCTGTTTTTATTTTTGCTTGTTTTTGACCTGCTCTAAATATAAAAGTGTAATACAAAATGGACAAATGTTTCTAGATGTCGGTCATTTTTTTGTCGCAGAACATCTAGTGTTTTCTTTATTAGGTCCACCTGCTCATTAACAAACAGACTATATGCTATAAAGTGTTTAGTCGCTATTTGGCCAATCATTGGGATGGAGGAGACACATGATCTGTGTGAGCTGGTAACAATAGAAAGCATTTTTTTAAATGCTTGGTTTCCTGACAATTTTTGGTGGTAATGACAGACAGGATCAAGATGAGCACAAGATAATGTTAGGTTGGCTGTAGGACTTTGAAGAAACATAAAAATAACTTTTATTGAATTTAGTGTGTTTAATCACTTAATGATGCTAACAAACTGCATAGGTTCAGTAGAGCTTAAAATGTTTTGCTGCTGATTTTCATTTTTACTCAGCATCTGATGGTTCTCCTTTCAGTGTTCGACCACAGTCGGCTAGCTTTGATGGATTCCACTTGCTCTGTTATCACTTTTCCATCATTGCAATGTACTGATGAAACCATTCCGCATGTTCATCATGACCTGCGCCAAAGTTAGCTGTGAAAAAAGTCCAAATGTGAGTACAGAAAATGAATCTTTAGCTAGATGTTGGACTTCATGGTTCTGAACGCTTGAAGCATGTTGTCAACCAGCTGGATGTAATTTGGGGCTTTGTAGTCGCCAAGAAAATTCTGAACAACATCCTTGAATGCCTTCTACAAGATTTCTGCTGGCTCCACGTCACTAATGACAAATCTGATTTGTGGACCAACAAAAATGCCTCCCATAATCTTGGCATCGGTTATTTAGGGAAACATTCTGTCTCAATTATCAAAATCTTTCACCTTCTTTGTTCAATGCTTTTGCAGACTTTTTCATCAGTCCAAGTTTGTTATACAAAGAGGAGGTAAAAAATATCTTTGTTAGATCAACAAGTGGTTTATGTTCCACACTTTTCAGCCCTTATGAAGCGGCCAGTTCTTTTTAATGTAATGAAACTCTTTACAGTAACACAGCTGTCCCATTCGCAGTACTTGGTGTATCTGAGCTGCATTTGTAGTAGCAGTGCCTCGATATTTAGATCACCACAGACGTTCCACTTGTTGTTGTTGTACTGCCTCTGTACACATACAAAATGAACGGAAATCACAAAAATAGGAGATTGCAATAAAACAGTACGAGACGGGAAAATTTAAAGGTGATTTTTGTGATCAGCAGGCCAAAACCCATAATATACATCCAAAAATGCCAAGCATGGGGGTTTCAGCATTTCAAAAATGGACGCTTCACAGTCTGAGTTTGCATTGAATGTTGTGATAAGCAGCAAACATTCACTGACTGGCAGCCATGTGAGAGAGGTCAGAGGACAATGGCTAAACTCGATCAAGCTAACAAGCCACAAATACTCAAATAACAGTTCTTAACAACACTGGTGGGCAGAAGAACATCTGAAAGCACAACACATCAGAACTCAAAGAAGATGCACTACAGCTGCATAAGACCAAATCAGACACCATTCCTGTCAGCAAACATACAGAGGGCATGTGTTTTGCCATAATCAAATGACTGAACAATTGATGATTGACCGGTTTAATGAATTTTGATTTCTACAGGGACATGCTGAAGGCTGGGTAAAAATTTGGCAGAAATGGCATGAATTCATGAATACATCTTTATGTATGGTACCTTTATGTATGGTGGATTGCCCAGAGGGGACTGGGCGGTCTCGTGGTCTGGAATCCCTACAGATTTTATTTTTTTTCTACAGCTTTTGGAGTTTTTTTTTTTCTGTCCACCTTGGCCATCGGACCTTACTTATTCTATGTTAATTAATGTTGACTTATGTTTATTTTTTATTGTGTCTTCTATTTTTCTATTCATTTTGTAAAGAACTTTGAGCTACATTTTTTTGTATGAAAATGTGCTATATAAATAAATGTTGATTGATTGATTGATTGATCTTATCTTGTGTAAAGGTGAATGGTGGTAGACTAGTAGTTTGAAGAATGTTTTCCTGACACGATTAAGGCTTCTTAATTCCAAGTGAGGAAGGTCTTAATACCATAGTTCCACAATGCATTATCAGGTGGTCAGTATGATGTTAAATGCTTTGATTTTACTCTGATCGACCCTATGGTTTTAGTGATTGTATAGTGATCCCTCCTCGATTGTGGGGGTTGCATTCCAGAACCCCCCGCGAAAGGTGAAAATCAGCGAAGTAAAAACCATACGTTTATATTGTTGTTTTTATATTGTCACGCTTGGGTCACAAATTTGCACAGAAACACAGGAGGTTGTAGAGACAGGGACTTAAAAACACTGCAAACAAACATTTGTCTCTTTTTCAAAAGTTTAAACTGTGCTCCATGACAAGACAGAGATGACAGTTCCGTCTCACAATTTAAAAGAGTGCAAACATATCTTCCTCTTCAAAGGAGTGCGTGCCAGGAGCAGAGAAAGTCAGACAGAGAGAGAGAGACAGAGAAAGAGAAAAGCAAACAATCAAAAATCAATACATGCTGTTCGGACTTTTAAGTATGCAAGGCACCGCAATAAAGCAGCCGCAAGCAAAGGAGCAATGTGAACGTAGTCTTTCAGCATTTTTTAGAGGAGCATCCATATCCTCTAGGCCAGTGTGCGAACAGCCCCTCCGTCAGGAGCAGAGAAAGTCATAGAGAGAGAGAGAGAGACAGAGAGAGAAAAGCAAACAATCAAAAATCAATACGTGCTGTTTGGGCTTTTAAGTATGCGAAGCACCACGCGGGAAGCATATCATATATCATTGAGGAGTTTTATTTAATACGTAATACATGCTCTGCTTGGCTAGCTTCTCAGTCATCTTGTAATAGCATCCCTTGTATGAAATCAACTGGGCATACCAACTGAGGAAGCATGTACCATAAATTAAAAGACCCACTGTGCGCAGAAATCCACGAACCAGCGAAAAATCCGTGATATATATTTGGATATGCTCACATATAAAATCCGCGATGGAGTGAAGCCGCGAAAGTCGAAGCGCGATATAGCGAGGGATCACGGTATATTATATGTGATAAATGACCTTATAACTTAAGACAGTGCTTCTTGATGTTTGTGATGGGTCGTTACACAATTGTGTCATAGTGTTTCTGTTTTGATAGCCCATATTTGGCTCTCCTACTGTTGCAAATGCTGTCCAGCACTGACACATGAATTATGGTGTGTGTGTGTGACAAGCAGTGGACATGTGATTTCATTAATAACGCTGCAGAAGTTAAAGAGGACTGGAAATGCCAGTCCACCAGCTGGAATATTTTTTTTTTGTAAGACAAAAAACAGTTTTCATACATCTTGATTAATTTCAGGAGTCCTGCAGCCCACATTAGCCTGTGCAGAAGTCTTGACTTGCTGGCAGAGCTGTGTGCCAAATGCACTTTCAGCATCCACAGACAACTATTGTGTGTTTACTGTTACACTATAAATCTCTAACACAGGAGCTAAGAAGTTTTACATTAAGGTTAGCGTGTTACTCTTAACACTGATTTAAACTGGTTTGATCAATCTTAATCTACTAGTTGTGTGAAAGGCATATTTGTTGGATCACTGAGAAAAATACCAGAAAGTATCAGCGGCAGTGTAGATCAGTAAGATTAAACATTTTAGACTAGACTTTTTGCCAAATTATTTATCAACATTCATCCTGTCACCTGTATAAAATACAAATAACAAACACAAATTTGCTAGTAATAATTTTGCTGCATGACTCAACTTTTTACGCAGTTTGCTAAACTGTTACATTGAAACAGGAATGTTGAACAATGTGTGAACTTATTTAGAAAAATGTAATGTAAACAGTGGAGCTTGTTTAAAAAAATATTTTTAAAAATGCTATTTAAGACAAAATAAGTAAACAGCACTGATTAATCATTGTTACCACTTTTTTCCTTTTCCAGCACCATTGGTCATGAGATGAAGTTAAGCGCCCATTCACTCTGTCCTGGCAAAGATTGAGCTGCCCCTGTAATGAAGAATTTATTTTTCTCAGATTTACTTAAGCTTAACTCTCGCATTTACACTGGCAGTGATATGCTGTACCATAGGAATCTCTTCCCTGTTTTGAAATGATAATTATTGTTTTATTAACAATATATTTTTCTTCCACTTTTTTCTTTTAGTAATATTCATGTAAGAAATGTTCTGGAATGGAAGAAGATCATTCACTTTTTTAATTAAATGGCCATTGTTGTTTGTCTGTTAAAGCAGATGACCAGGGATCCTGCCTGGATGGTCCTGGAGCCCTGGAGGACAGCACTTCCACCACACCAGGAAGTGGTGCTAAACCAGGAACTGTGTACGCCCGGAGTGCTTCCTGGTGCAAGGGCAGCACTTCCGCCACACTAGGAAGTGCTGTCAGAAGACCATCACAGAGCACCTGGAGCACATCTGGGGTGGGATAAAAGGGGCCGCCTCACTCCATTTGAGGAGCCGGAGTCGAGAGGGAGAAGATGGAGCTTACGAGAGAGGAGTGGATGCGGCTGAAGAGAAGCACAAACGACTGAGTTTGCGGACTATGCACGGTATTGTGTGTAGTTGTGTAAATAAACAGTGCGTGTTTTGGACATAGTGAGCCTCAGTGTCTGTCTGTGTCCGGGCTGGTCTTTCACACATATTTATGGTTCTGCTGTCATTATTGCAACAATCTTATATCCCAGTATAGCATTGATTTTCAGATTAAACAGTTTATGAACTTCTGATCTATTGAATTAAAACAATTACGTGTTTATGGCATTGCTATATTACACATAAACCCATGGTCTGCAACTTATATGTAGTTGAAATTGTGGCCCTTGGCTTTAAAAAGGTTGGGAACCTGCTTACCATGTGCACTCCTACATGCCACCTTTTTTCAAATACATAATGTGCCATTTCTCAAAGCATACATCACCTCAAGCTGGCCCTGTGAACATGGCCGTGACCTTGGTTCATTCCACTGGTTGTCACAGCACCCAGATCTCAATCCAGTGAAGCATATTTAGGATGAGGTAGAATGGGAAAACATCAGCACAAATGTGTGGCCAACACTACTGCAAAAACTTAGCATAGACCAAAGAATTCCTAAGACAGTTTTCAAGGCCCTTATTGAATCCATACCTCAAAAAATGAATGCTATTCTGGGGTTCTTACTTTGTACTGGGATAAATGCATAGGTGGACCTAATAAAGCGGCCACTGAGGATTTATATTTATACATGAATGTATTTATTAACTTATGCACAAATACAATAGAGTAAATCAGCTTGGCCATTTAAAATCAAATCTTTGGGAAGGACAGGGGAAGAGCAGCTTGTTCAATCATCAGTAAATGATGCCAGCCTTGCAGCATGTGCCCATGAGGCTCCAGGCTCCTTCATTTGTTCACAAAGCAGTTCTGTACTTCAAGTGTTCCAAGTGTGAGCAGCTGCCATTTGACATACAGATAAATGCCCAGAGTCCTTGACATTAGGCAACAAGGAGGCACATACAGTAGCTGTGATGGCCTTCAACACATAACATCTCTAAAGTTTGATGGCACATCCTACAGTTTCAAAGATGAGTCAGCATTCAGGGTCTGTCTAGCTTTGATCCAAAGCTACGTACTCACAGCAGACATCTCCAAGTCTTTTACACTTTGGACAATTGTTCCTCTCTGCTAGGCTGGCAGGCTTATAAGAGAACTCGCCTGACATGATGCACACCTTCAGGGTTTCCTGGCTTGATCTTAGTGTGCCACCTGCTAGTAGGGAAAGCACTGATTCAATGGCAACACGCACGCCATTCACATGAGCAAAGCAGGGTTTAAAAACAAGAAAGCACCCCCGTTAATTGGGTGACCAATTGGCACGAAGCAACCATCAGTGCAATATCCTCTCAGACGGTAGTCATCACTTTCAAGGAACCCGTCCTGAAACGGAGGATCTTCTTCTTCAGAGCATGAGAAGCTTTGATCTTGACAAAGACTTTGGGCTGGGCAGTAGAAGATGAGGAAGGTGAAGAGGATGAGGATGGTGGTCCAGCAAGCTGTGGGGGCAACTGCTGAGGCCACACCAGCCCCCCGCTCTCATCTGAGTCACTGGAAACAGAGCTAGATCCCGGAGTGTCAGCCTCGCTCAGGCTAGACTCGCTGTCCCCAGCACACGGCTGCCCATATCCACTCAGCTCGTCCTCCGGAAGGCACACGGGAGCCCGAGGAGGGGAGAGGGGCTCTCCAAATTCAGCCTGTGGTTCAGAGTAGCCTTGAAATGTGGATCGCATTGGGGGAGGTGGAGGGGGTAAGAAGGTGTAACGGGGCTTCCTCACCCTCCTGGGCGGCTCTGCAATAAGTGGTTCACTCTCATCCTGGCTGATCTCTAAGGTTGAGCGCCACCGCCGATACCCACTTCCAGCTCCGCCACCTCCACTGTTTTGCCGTTTAGGCCTTTGTTGGGAACCGCGGCCAAAGCCAGAAAGCTCCTCTCGTTCAACGGTGTTATACTTCCTCTCCAGGATGACCCTTTGTCCCAGGAGACTATTCTCAGACTGGGATCGACACGCTTTCTTTCCAGATTTCTTGGAGCTAGACTTGGACCCTCCTTCATCTGTAAAGCGGCATTTTTTTGACCCTGTTTTGCCTCTGCTTGACTGTTGGTGATGGAAGGGGTACCGCTCAGGCGACTGGGGTGGTTCGCCACGACATTTTCCCGCAAAAGATGCCGATTTGTTGGTGTGACGAAGATGGTGACCATGAGTGTGCCCACTAGATCGGCTTGTCTGTTGAGCTTGGCATGGTTGCTGGGCAGGGATATACTGAGCATTCACCATGTGTTCCTCTAAAGGAGGCGACCTGACTCTTCGATATTCTTGCCTTTCCTCATAAGGCACATAATGCTGGAAGGTTGACAGAAGGTCTTCAGGGCAGTCTGGATCACTGCTCACACTGTCGGTCATACTGGGTCCTAGATTGGAGCCAATGCACACAGACTCCTGGTACTCCAAGGATGCCGGCCTGGTTGTTTTAGGAGGCCTGGCATATAAGATATTCAGGGCTTCTTCAGGACTCAGAGGCAGCCTTGGGTAGCTATCTGAGAGGTTGCCGCTCCCCTGACTTCGCCCATATGACTGGTCAAAGCTTCTGCATGCCCAGAGGGGTCGAGGCTTGCCTTCAAAGCTTGAGGAAGGTGTAGAATTGCCAATCATGGGGTAACGCCCTTCAGTAGATTCCACAGGCCTCCTGCATAAGCTGTTCTGCCGGGCTAGGCCCTTGTTTGGATCTGAATTGAGACTGGTCCGAGGTTTGGTAGGCCGGTGTGGCATTCCCCTCCTTTGTATAAGTCCCAAAATGTAACTCTCAACACGATGGGCTTGTTGAATGTCCTCAGGAGTAGCCATCTCCGTGGAGTCCAGGCAGGATTGGTCCTGGAAACTGTGGGGTTCTTGAATAGATGACTGATAAGGGTATTGGTCCTCCCAAATATAAGGCTCACCTCCGCCACTTTCAGGATTACCCTCTGGAGAGGAGTTGTAGGGGGCAGAAAAGGAGCGAGGTACAGAGGAATGAGTGTTGCCTTCAGACAGCATGTCTAAGCATTCCTGGTCCACCAAAAAGAGGTCCCCTAAAAAAAAAATATAAGAAGTGAGTCACTTGCAATATTTAAAAAATCCAGCAGAGGATGTCCCTGCTATCTTGTCACTATATGTCTCCAAATGTCTCACTTCACCGTCATCCCTGGAAAGTTAATTCTATTGTGTTTTAAATGTGTACTTTGTATCTGTCATCTGACACTCCAAATGAGTTGAATAGGCTTCACTAGACCCACCAAAGCAAAATAGGTCTTCTGTTTTAATCAAAGTGGATGTCCTTTTCCCTTTTTTTTATTTGAACTGTATTAAATTTGCTTTGAAAAAAGCGCATTCTGAATGTATACAGTGTGATGTACGCTGTGAAACGTACCAATTCATTGACTACTTGAACCTTTTTCACTTGTTTTTGTGAAGCTAACCATAACTCCAGAAATATAAATGCTTTCATAGACTTGTTGGAGATCAAAAAGAGTGTATCTCCAAAATGAAATTTAGACCTTCATCGCTCAACCACCATGCTTACTTACAGAAAACAAAAAATACAATAACATGTCTAAGCTTTTCACATCTGATTGACCTACTCTGCAACTTACAGATGTTCTGAAGAATATTTACAAAGTCCTTTATTTAGCAAAAATAATTAATAAGCACAAGATATATTTTAAAGGGTTACCAGAAGCATGAGTGCTGCAAGGATGGCATTGGGGACAAAAATCACAACAGAGAAACAAAGCCACATTAACAATGATAAGCACCAGGGAGGTCCAGGGGTAACAAACCCTGTCAGTGTAAACCTCCAATGGAACCAGAATAAGAAACAGACCTTGACGTCTTGAAAAAGAACTAACCAAAGACATACAACGCATTAAAGTACACCTAGTGAGCCTCAGGAGAGCAGACGCTGGATTACAAGTGACCAGCATGGTTTAGGGCTGCTTGACTGCCTTAGTATTACAAGATGGAGGCCACAGAGGGCTTGATGAAGGCTAGAAAATATCCAGGTGAGTAGGTGACAGCTTGGAGTTTATTCTAGAGCAGGTAAAAACCAAACTGCTTCTTTATGACTAAGATCTGGGGGGAATATAAGGATTCCACAGCAAACATCCATGCCAATTAGTGGAAACATGAAGTTCTTGATGGAGGAGGTAGAAATTAAATTTCCTCTTTAAGATGGAGATCTGAGACAAATTCTGAAAGGTCAGAGTGAACCTATGGGTCAATAAGTGGCAGCATGGAGCTCCTGCTAGAAAAGGTAGGAACCAAATTGTTCCCTTAAGATTGAGATTTGAGGAGCAATGTTACAAGACTAGGTGAGACTTTCACAGCAGCAAATGGAAGAATGGGGTTCCAACTAGGGAAGCAAGGCCTCACATTGCACTCATAAGATCGGGATCTGAGGGAAATGGTAGGAGGGTAGATGTAATGTGTGAAGCAACAGGTGACAGCTTGGAGTTCCTGTTAGGGAAGATAGGAATGACATTGATTCTTTAAGATTGAAATCTGCAATGGATATTAGTAGGCATGAAGACCTCCAAACTAAGTTATAGCAAGGAGTTCCTGCCAAGAAATGTGAGGCTAGGCCAGTGAAGATTAACAGAAAGCTAGCATTTTTCCTTCATGCCACTAGGTGGCTAGAAAATCCCTGATTGAGATGGAGGTGGATGGGGTTGATAAATTGAGAAATCTACATTTTAGGGAGTTACATTTGCTATTACAGGTGCTATTAGAGGAAGCTCTGCTCTCTTGTTCCTATGGACGAACAAGATGTACACAGACACCAGAAGTAATTTTTTAACTTGACCCAAAGACACACTGAGAATAAAAACCTACTGTGTCCTCTCCAGTTAGAAACTGATCAATCTAAAACATCAGATATTTGATAAATGAGATAAGATCATTCTATCAAGAAATTTCCATTGTCAGTCTTTCCAATGATCCATTTTCTGAAATTGCTGTCCAGAATACGTGACCAATCTGTCACTTTTAGCAATATTGATTTAGGGAAGTGTCAGAAAGACCGTGTTTGAGGTTGCCTATAAAGCCACGTTATCTATTTTGGTCTGCATAGTCAGGTAGCAGCCATCACAAATCCTCAAGCCCAACTAAATTCTGTACATCAACCCTTCTAGTCTGCCTACAAGACTATATGAAAAACCCCAGTGGTCATTCTGCTGTAGGATAACGTCATGGATGATTCTCCTTGAAGATTTTATGTTAGGGGATCACTAAATTGGATTTCCCTTTTGGAACCTTGACTATCCTTTATTATCTTACTCTGGGCTTTTCACACTGTTTATTGGAATTTAGGGTTAGGGAGGACATGAACCAATTACAGCAGCATTGGGCCCAAGTTCATTACACTCAGACACATTTCCATACTCATTCATAATATTAACAGTCTCCATGATCATCCTCACAAAAATGTGTTGGGAAGGTGGGAGAAAATCAAAATACCCAGGAAAAAAAAACACACCCAAACGTGGGGCAAACATATCGACTCAACACAGATGGTTATTGTTGTGAATAAGTTCATTCTTAATTTTTAGGTATTTTTGTTTTTTTAGGGTTGAACATTTGCTTTGTGGAATCCTAGATTGTGAATCCCTTATTGTTTTCTGATTGAAAGCTTACTTTTGTTTTTGTGAATTATTTTGCATTGTTTATGGTCATTCATCATTAGGACAGGTGTATGTTATCAGGGGGTGTGTCCTAAGAGGTCATGAACTGGCGGTAACACTGTAATGAGTTAAAAGGTCATCATTTCAGGCAATTCCTTATCCGAGTTTGTGGATTCCAAAAGCCTTTTTCCAATCTGTCTTTTGTTTTAAACAAACCTTTTCCTAAACTACTTACAGTATTTGGTCCCCAATTGTTTTGGTGATGGTACGGAAGTCTTCAAGGATTTTATTCTCTTTTTTCTGGCCTTGACTACATCTTTTCTTTTGATCTCCTTTAAAAAATTATTCTTGTTAGTGCTCCATGAACTCACTTTTTTAATTGGTAGGTCAAGAGACCTAGAACTAGAAGTGTTTAAAATTATGAAAAGAAATAGTACAGTGGAGCACAGCTGTTAAATTCTGCAACAAGGACACTGGGCATCTTTGGCACCAATATTATAGAGGTTTTCTTTATGCAAAGAACTATAGACGCGTGGAACAAATTACCTGGTAACACGGTGGAGAGCAGTACTTTAGAAACCTTCAGATCTTGACTCGATTTTATTCTTAGGTGAATAAAATAGAGGAGCTTGTGAGGCTGAATGGTCTGTTCCTGTCACAACTATTCTAGTGATCTAATGCTCCAATATCCTGGATGTGCTAACCTCAGCTCCACTATGGCACCCTATTCCAACTCTCAGGTCTGATAATTTAGAATGAAATGAATCATCGATAGATAGATAGATAGATAGATAGATAGATAGATAGATAGATAGATAGATAGATAGATAGATAGATACTTTATTAATCCCAAGGGGAAATTCACATACTCCAGCAGCAGCATACTGATAAAAACAATATTAAATTAAAGAGTGATAACAATGAAGGTATAACAGACAGACAATAATTTTGTACAATATTAACGTTTAACCTCCCCAAGGGATAGAATTGAACAGTCGCATAGTGTGGGGTAGGAATGATCAGTCTGTCCGTGGAGCAGGACGGTGACAGCAGTCTGTCACTGAAGCTGCTCCTCTGTCTGGAGATGATCCTGTTCAGTGGATGCAGTGGATTTTCCATTATTGACAGGAGCCTGCTCAGTGCCCGTCGCTCTGCCACAGATGTCAAACTGCCTACAATAAAGTCTGCCTTCCTCATCAGTATGTCCAGGTGTGAGGCGTCCCTCCCCAGTATATCACCGCATAGAAGAGGGCACTCGCCACAACCATCTGATAGAACATCTGCAGCATCTTATTGCAGATGTTGAAGGAGGTCAGCCTTCTAAGGAAGTATATTCGGCTCTGTCCTTTCTTACACAGAGCATCAGTATTGGCAGATAACATTGTCTTATACAAAAAGTATAACTTCACTTCACATTAACTTTCCAGGAGCCAATTTGGTTGCAGAGACATAGGACTCAATAATTACCAGCAAATCATGAAACACACCTACATACTCCACACATTCAACAGAAGATCATTTCAGTCATGTCTTCCTTAACATTTAACTTCTTACCTACAGATTTTGGACGTTCATTGGCATAATTTATCCTGGCCTCTGTGAGAGAACCAATCCGTGAATAGCTGGGAAAGAACTCCCCAAAAACAGAGTCTGACAGACCCACAGGTGATGGCCCTTCACTGAGTTCATAAAAGCCTGCTGGCACAAAAATAAAGCAGCATTACTTTTGACATATACAACCTATGAGATTATTAATTCTGCTAACTTTGAAAATGTCAGGCACATTTATTTTTAAAACCTTTCCCCGTCTCCAATATGTCATTCTACGTCATGCCACTACACAAAGGACATTTGGGGTAGGGGGAAGTTAGAACCTGTTTACCTGAGCTTGGTCTGCTGTCTGCAAGTTCTGAAGGAGGATCTGGGAAAGGTGGGTCAGCATCGACTCGTAATTCTCCAACCTGCTGCTCCAAGGACGACATTAAACCCCATGGGGTGCTTTTTAGGCTGTTCTGAAATGACAATAAATAAAGAAGAAGTTGTTAAGAAAGGTAACACTGGACAATGAAGATTGTCTATTCTGAAGACTGTTTTGTGATTTTGGCTTGCCAATCACAAACTGTTTTATTGTAATTGCCTCATTTTCTCTCATAATGTAAATATGCATATGCAACAACTACAAGTGGAACATTTGTAGAGGGGACTGGGCGGTCTCTTGGTCTGGAACCCCTACAGATTTTATTTTTTTTCTCCAGCCTTTGGAGTTTTTTTTGTTTTTCTGTCCACCCTGGCCATCGGACCTTACTTATTCTATGTTAATTAATGTTGACTTATGTTTATTTTTTATTGTGTCTTCTATTTTTCAATTCTTCATTTTGTAAAGCACTTTGAACTGCATTTTTTTGTATGAAAATGTGCTATATAAATAAATGTTGATTGATTGTTGATTGATTTGTGGTGATATAGCAGTAGTGGCACTGCTACTAGGAAATGCAGCACAGATACACCAAATCCGGCCAATAGTCTTGAAGTTTATCTGTTCCCTGCAGAGACTCAAGGCACCCTGTGGCAGACACAACAAAGCAGCCCCAAAAAATAACCAAGCCTCCTCCTTGTTTCACAGTAGCTATGGTGTCTTTTCATTGAAAGCTTCATTTTTTCATCTGTCAACATACAGCTGATGTGAGTTGCCGAAAACCTCCAGTTTTGTCTCATCTGACCAAAGGACATTCTCCCAGAAGCACTGTGTCTTGTCAATATGACATGTAGACATGTGTGATACTCATTAAAGAATACGCTGAGTTTGAAAAATCACTCAAATCCAATTATTTGTGATCTTTTCTAGGGGTACCCACAAATGTGTGGAGGCCATTTTAGAATATCTTTGTTGAATAAGCAATACTTGATCTCTTTTTACACTTGCTTTGCTTTATTCGATGACATATCAAAGGCATGCAGGCACACAGGTGACAATTGCTTTTCACTTAGTCACCTTTCAGGGGGCATGCAGCACTTTCTCAATGAGCTATAAGGGGACCAACTAATTTGTCCACGTCTGTTAAGCTTTTAAGTATCAAGAGGTAAAGTACATGCTGCAAGCAATTTAGGTCAGTCATGAAAAAGAAACTGATGCAGCTAATGCTTGCTGATGTTCATAATGAATGGAAATGTTTTTGGTTGGTATAATCTGGGTAAAATGCCATATATACAGTGTCAGGGATGCCAGGGGCCATGACCCGGCCGGGACGACAGGAAGGACCAGATGTGGGTCTGCACCCACCCTGGATCACGTGGGGGTTGCCTTCCGGGTTGCTTTGGGGGCCACAGGTACAGGGCATGGAAGCCCTAATCTGTAGGGGCCGGTGGTCACCGCCAGGAGGCGCCCCAGTGCCTTGGGGACCTGTTACGCCAGCACTTCCGCCACAATAGGAAGTGCTGGGGGGAAGATTTATGACGGCGCCCGAAGAGCAGCCGGGAGGACAGCCGGCACTTCCGCCACGCTGGGGCGTGGCCAGAAGAAGATTGCCGGGAACACCTGGGGCTCATCCGGGTCCTCTATAAAAGGGGCCGTCTCCATTCATTCGAGGCTAGAGTCGGGTGGAAGGAGGACGAAGCAGAAGAGAGTGGAGGCGGCCCAAAGACAAGGCATTGTGGCCAGGACTGTGATTGGTTTGGGGTTTGTGCAGGTGACTAGGTCTGAGTGACCATTGAACTGGGTCTTTGTGACCATTATATTAATTGTAAATACTGTAAATAAACGTGTGGTGGTTTGAGAACAACATGTCCGCCTGTCTGTTTCCGGGCCAAGTTCACAACAGGTATTAAAAAGGGCACCGGGATCGGATGTAAGATAGGAAGTATCTCAAGAAATGACCTGATAGGGTAATGTTTAAGGTTTGAAGCTGGCAAAACTGGAAAGTTTCTCCAATATGGCAACATAGCCAAATCTTTACCATCTAGGGTCCAACTTCAAAGAATTAAGTGGAAAACACTAAAGAAGAGAGCGGATTATATTTGTAAATTTGCAAAGTTTTAATGAAATTAGTAAATTATATATGACCACAAAACCAAAGATTATGAAAATATACAAGAAGCCTGGATGAAATAGAGGGTTTCATGAGTCAAGATGGGCTGCTGAACTGCAAGGATATGTCAAATGTCAGATTGCAGAAATCAAAAATTGTGAATATCCCCCGCTATGTGATATTGCCATTACAGACCCCTATGTGTCCAGGCTGGGTCTCAGCTATGCCCCTGACCCCATCTCTTGCCTACAGTTTGCCTTTGGCCCCTCCAATATCTATCCGTTACATTAGATGTACTAATCAGATAGGACAAAAAAAAGAGGGAAACCTTATTCTCATTTTTGAATGTTTGTTATTTTGACCACTTTTGGCTACATTTATATATAAATTTACAATATACTACAAGCTACAAGCATAAGAGCAAACAAATCAATTGATTAGGATAGTGCAAGCTCAGATCCATAGAAAATAATTGGGGGTCTGCTTCATTCCTGTGCAGAACAGCTCTCTCCAATATCATACTCCTTATCTGAGTCATCATTTGATGTACAGCAAGGACCCAGTTGATGGAAACAAGCAAATGTTATTCCATTAGAAAAAACTACACACCCCAAAGCATTAAGCGATTTCATCCCGGTGGTATTAAGCTTGCATGTCATGAAATGCTTTAAGAAGTTAATTAAGAGAGAACTACTTAACAAAACCTAGGCCTCTTTGGACCCTTACCTAAATGCGTACAGAGCAATGAGGCAGGTGGAGGACACCACAGCAATACTTCTGAATTTACTGAATGAGCACTTGGGAGGGTCAAAAAATATGCAAGATTGCTGTGTGGTGTTATGGGTCCACAGCTCGTTGAGCAAAGGCCATTCATTTTAAATAATCACCGCACCCGAGGCGGCTTCGTGAGGGGCGATGTTATAGCGAGCAGCGGGGCAGTCGTCGATGTGGGCGTTTCTCACCGTGTGCACAGGTGAGGAACTGCCCACAATCGTGATTGCTCCCGTGGCTAATGCTACAGCTGTGATGGCCCCTCACGGTTTAAAAAGAAGCGCGAGTCGGTTGTGGGGGGGGGGAAAGGAGATGAGGACGGAGGTTACAGGGAGCGAGGAAGCAGGTGGTGCGTGAGTGTGGTGAGCGCGCGATCGAGCGCTCGTGGGCAGCTGCGAGAAAGCTGGGTGTTAGGCCGACACCCAGGCGTTTGAGTTGAGGTTGCTCCCGCTGAGTGACCAGGTAGCGGAAGTGCCTAGAGGAAAGCGACGAGCCGCAGAAGGCCGTGGAAATGCAGAGGAAGTCGGGAGGCTTGGTGGTGGAGTCCCCAGTGTGTGCGTCCTGGTCATTGGTGGACATCAAGTCTCGGGGACTGGGATGAGTGCCAGACCGAAGCCAGGGGTCGGGAGGTCTCCAGTCTCGCGTGTGTTGTAGGAGGGCAGCTGCAGAGAGCGTCTTGCCTGCTGCTTGGCCCAAACGGGATAAGCAGGTGAGACGCTAACAGAAAATAAGCACGGAGCTTGTTTGTTGTTTTTAAGACTGCTTCCATGAGAAGATTTTAACCTCTGGTTTTTAAGGATTGTTTTTTTCTATTGATTTTTAACCTCCACGTTTTCATTTTATGGAATTATTTGATGAAGAACTTTTGGAGCACTGCACTTTACATGAACACTGTTTATTTTGTTTTGATGGACAGTTTTAAATAAAAGCACTGTTTTGCACTTTTAACCATCCCCTTGCTAAGATGCTCAATTATTGCCTTCACTGACTAGCTCTCTCGGTTTCATTATCGACGGTGTTGGGTTCAAGGGTTCCCAAACATCAAAGGGAGTGTGGAGCCAGAACCCACATCGTCACATGCTGTTTATAATTTACCCCTCACGCATTTAATATAACCCAGCCGCACATTTTATTTGACAAGCTGATTTTGTAAGTGGAGTGGTGGCTCTGAGGCTAGGGATCTGTACTTACAATCGGAAGGTTGCCGGTTCGAATCCCGTAAATGGCAAAAGGGACTCTGCTCTGTTGGGCTCTTGAGCGAGGCCCTTAACCTGCAATTGCTGAGCGCTTTGAGTAGTGAGAAAAGTGCTATATAAATGCAATGAATTATTATTATTGATCAATTCAGGTTAGTGCCTAATTTGGTGGGGTGGATTCTGGACTTTTTGCAAACAGAACACAAAGAGTGAGTGAGTGTTAATGACTGTTTTTTTTGCTAGCCTAAGAATAACTATCAGTACCCTCTAAGGTTGCTGTTTATCACCTTTTTATCTTTTATTTGACTGCAACAGTGCACACAAGGACAGATATATCCTGAAATTTGCAGACAACTCTGTCATTGTGAGTCTTTTACAAGATAAGGAAGAAAGCCATGGACCTGTTGTCAATGAGTTTATACAATGGTGTGTGATCTTTCTCTTTAATGACTAAATATTTCTAAGACAAGAGATATGCTTGTAGATCTCAGGTGCTCCCCTCCTTCCACTACCTCAAACTTCATCAAAGGACAGACAGTGGAGATGGCAGAGCTTTACAAATATCTGAGAGCAATCACTGATAACAGGCTAAACTTTGATCTGAACACAAAACAAATTTGTAGGAAGGGGCGGACACAGCTTTGAATTCTGAGGAAACTAAACTGCTGTTTTATATGTTCTTTATTGAATCTGTTGTCACATTTGCTTTTATATGTTGGTTTGGCAACCTCAGCATTAAGAAAATAAACCATCTTAGCAACATTGTAAAAATCAGCAGTAAAATTATTGGTTTGCAGCAGACCTCTGTCACTGAACGGTGTCACAAACCCATTAGAAAGAAGGCCAACTCAATTCTGCCAGCAAGCAGGCATCCTAAATTTCAGCTTTTGCCATCAGGCTGCAGATTTAAGTATTCAAAGGTAAATAGGAACAGATTTATGAACCCTTTTAATCCTAGAGCTTTAAGCTTTTTGAACTCTTTTACTTGTACAGATGCTCCTAAATACTAAATTCTGAATTATTACTTTGTGTACTGTTAAAAGTAATTCCTTGTACTAATCTTGAGTGTGTGTATATGCGATAACACTAGTTCTCAGTTATAGTATCTTTATTTATCTTATTGGATCTGTGTAACAATACCTCATGGTTTTGTACTTTCCTGTTTCAAAAATATTTCCCACTGGGATAGTAAAGCCTGCCTATTCTAATATAACCTAACCTAAAGAAGCTTGAAAAACACTCCTGGCTCCAATGAGAGCAATTGGGAAATGATTCATGGGAATGCAAATAATCCCACAGACTCTACCAATAAAGATGAGGTTGTGGATTTGGGAAATCCAAAGAATCAGACTGTCTCATGCTGTGATAATCAGAATGTGATAGATAGGAACCTGAAAGGTCAATTTCATGAAAAGAGGCATGACTCTCAACAGTGTTAGCATCCTAGTACCTCTGCTTTTTATGAATCAAATGCCGTGCCTGGGAAACTCAAAATATAAATATAGCTCTGCTGATGACAGCCAAGAGATAGATAGATAGATAGATAGATAGATAGATAAAAGGCACTATATGATAGATAGATAGATAGATAGATAGATAGATAGATAGATAGATAGATAGATAGATAGATAGATAGATAGATAGATCTCAGTGGTAGTGTGTTAGAGAGTGGATGTGCAGCATCACTTACAATGCAATTCAGTTTTGTTGACTTTGATTACATTTTACCTGAAGAAGGGGCCTGAGTTGCCTCAAAAGCTTGCATATTGTACTCTTTTGAGTTAGCCTAAAAAGGTGTCATTGTGCTGGACTTCTCACTACATCCATAATGGCTAACAAGGTACAACACCCACATACTACATTCAGTTTTGTTTTAATTCTTTCCTTTGCCACAACCTCTGGGCAGTCCAGAATGTGTCCCATAAATGACATAACATTAACTACGCAGATAATGATCGGGACGTGACTACCAGCATTCCAAAAACATTCCCCTGACTCCAATGATAACGATCAAGAGACACTTCTTCATAATCTAAAGGATCCAACATTACTGATAAAGACCAACATGTAACTGTCTGCAATATGAACCCTTGATTCTACTAGTAACAATCAAGATACACCTCTTAGGACTGCAACATATACCACAAATTGTACCCTTTATCCTTCAAAACCCATAAACATCCTACTAATTGATATGAAAATGTGACTCTGGAAACCAGCCAATGTGCCGCGTCAACTCTACCAGTGATGATAATAACCAAGCTGTTGGGAATGCAAGGACTCTCAGTGATTATTCATTTTACTTTGACTTACATTTTACATTGGGGGTCAAGAGAACTGAAACTAAAACTAGTTGTTTAAAAAAATGATGAATGGAACTAGTACAGTGGACCGTAGGTGTTACTTTGAATTAAGTTCTTTGAAAAGAACACAGAGACATTGTTGCAAACATATTAAAGGCAGATTTGGAACCAATATTAGAAAGTTTTTCTTGACTCAATGGGCCACATGCACATGGAATAAATGACCAAGTAGTGTGGTGCAGGTTAGGACTTTATGGGCCTTCAGATCTCAACATGATGCTATTTTAGATAACCTAAGTAAATAAAATGGATGTGCTTTCTGGGCTGAAAGGCCTGTTCCTGTCACAACTGTATGAAATTAAACAGGAATCCAACCAATCCAGGTTCACATCAAGTCTAACAATGACAATAATTTATTTTATAATTTATAATTTATTAATCCCCTTGGGATTAATAAAGTATCTATCTATCTATCTATCTATCTATCTATCTATCTATCTATCTATCTATCTATCTATCTATCTATCTATCACAACTTAGCTGTCAAGACTGAAGTGTGACACCCTTGAAACTGAAGCATTGCATAAACTTTACTAACAACAAATGGAGCAGAACTCTCAAGAAGGCTACTGATGACAATAGACTGACTCTTGAGAAGCTTTAAATAAATCAAGTAAGTAACTCAGATCAAGTCAAAGCAAGACAAGTGGTTCCTACACAGCCAGTTATTGTCATACCATCCAAACACAGTATTACAGAATAAAGTGGCAAGAACTAACATTGACCCAGGACCACAGTACAACATACACATAAACACAGGGCCAGTGCAAAATGTGTAAAGAACTATACTATACTAAAAACATATAAAAATATATAAATAAACTAGTTGTGTAAGTCAGCACAGGGTCCTAGAAACTATTGAAATCGTCAGAAAAAGAAATTGAAATGCAGAGATGTCAGGTAATTGGAAGGAACTACTCTAGGCATCTCTCTCCTAGGAGGTTTCATTGTGCTGATGTGCTCGCCTCGCGTGTGCATTAGCGGCTAAGCGACTGTCTTTCTTCAGAAGTTTCTTTTTGTCGACGTGCTCGCCTCGCTTTTGTATTAGCGACAGGAGAAAAAGTAAAAGGGATACCGTTTTGCCGATGTGCTCGTCTCGCTTGCATAAGTAATTCTCTCTTTTCTTGTCGGTTTTACTTTGGCAAAAGAGTCGCTTTCTTCTTCCGACTCATTAACTTGGGGCCACCTTGCCCGCTATCTGAGCTTAATACTGTAGTAGCCTCGCACTTCCGGGCCAGACAGACAGACACACACTCTTCCATGCTTAGATGTTTAGTTTTCTGTTTCTTCAGAGGTGCAGCCCTTACCCCAACTCCACCTCTCACTTCCGGGCCGGACAGACACACACTTGCATGCGTGGATGTTTATATATAAGATAATAGGTATATGACTAGATAGTGACAGTCACTCCACTAATAATGGTAGTTAAATAGTTTTTGGAAATCTAATGCATCAATGACAGTTGGATTGTGACCCATAGTATCCCTCTGACACCACTCTACTTTGACAGAGAATGGGCTTGAAAGAAAATGGATGGACCACGTAAACAACGCATTATTGAAGGACCCTAGAGTTAGCAGTAAATGCCTTAAATCTGAATAGGTTAAAGTTTGTAAGATGTGAGCTCACGATGGGAAAGAGTTAATAATCTACAGTCCAACACCAAAAAAAAATCAACCCTTGATCAACTGTATTACTCTCTTTTAAAAGCTGAAGAAACAGAATATCAGAGATTAGACACGGGCAATAAAAGACAAGACTATGAAAAGTTCCTCTGTAGGCCATCCTGCAGGCACCTCTACATGGTCAGATGCACAGCTGGAATTCAGAGAGCCACTTCCATGAATGTTAAGCTTTTGCTCTTCCTCTTTTTATGTATTTTCTATTTATGTTCACAAAGCAAATTATAGGGATTTGCTTGTAGCGGGTGGAGGCTTGAGTCCTCGAGGCTATTGTGTTGTGTTGTATAGCTAACTGTAAATTGATGAGATTTATTTAGGAGGTGGGGACTGTCAGCTGATTTGGAAGCTTCTTTGTTGTCAGGTTTTACAAAAGACAAGTCGTACATGTGTGGGATTTGTTCAGCTAGCTTATGATTGTTAAATGAGTTTGCGGGATCTTCTTCCAGCCATATAAAAAATGATTTCCCTGATGCTACAGTGATGGATTGCACAGTAAAAAGTGACTAAGTAAGCCTATGCAGGCGTGGGTGGGGGAGTGTCAAGATAGTAAATATACAATTTGATTGCACTTGTGTGTTCAAGGCATAATTACAAAATGCTGCCTGGATAAATCAAAGACTCCTTTACAGAGTGGGAAGCTCTGCCATAAAGGAAACAGCCACCCCCGGTCTGATGACAAAGCCTTACACCTATTCTGCTGGAAGACAACATTGACCCTCTCGTTCAAAAAGGCACCTATAAATAGGCAATTTGAAGATCAACCTTCATGCCTGCCAGAATGCCAAAGTCTATTTGATCTCAGAATTTTGCAACTTAACTCTGATCCCGTCAAGTCTCAGAAGCTTGTAGCATTCACAGCCTCAGAAATTGATCCCATCACATGTCAAAGGTTTGTATAAAACCGTGCTGGGGTTTGGAATTTGTGAGACCTGCGGCGTTATCAGACTAAAGCCTTGATGCTGTCAGCCTCCACATGACTGGATTTTCTTAACCTCCCCCCCAAGTCTGCTCTTGTCAGATAGCTGCAATCTGTAAATTTATTACCTTGGCAACTTATCTGGTCTAACTTCAGCATGCCAACTACCATAGACCAGCAACAAAGGCAGGCAGTATTAGCAACTCTAAGCATGCAATGGTCCATTGAGCTTTCCTGTTCCAAACATATTTCCCTCTGGGATAATAAAGTCTACCTATATAAGTCTATATATATATATATATATATATATATATATATATATATATATATATATATATATACAGGAGGCTGGTGGACAGACCAAGAGACGCCTGGAAGAACTGGGAGGTGGCATATACGTCCTCCGGGCTACGAGGGGGCAAACGCCCTGGATCTGGAGAGGATCACGGGAGAGAAGCAAGGAGGCTCAAGCCCACTGGGGCCCGTGGCCACCGCCAGGGTGCGCCTCGAGTCTTAGAGAGCCTAGGAAATGTTTACTTCCGCCACACCCGGGAAGATGGAGAAAGATCCTTCCAGGGACACCCAGAGTACCGGGTGCAAGAGCAGCACTTTCGCCACACCAGGAGGTGCTGCCAGAAGGACATCATCAGGCACCTGGAGCACATCCGGGTGGAAATAAAAGTGGCCGCCTCCCTACAATCAGGGAGCTAGAGTTGGGAGTGGGAGCAGGACGAAGCTCCCATGGAGAGAGGAAAGGCGGCCCATGGACAGTGAGAGAAAGGACCAGATTGGGGTGATTAGTGCTGGGAGCAGGACTGTGTTTATTTGTGAATAAAAGTGTGTGCTTTATAAAGATGTGGCCTCAGTCTGGTGGTGTCCGGACGTGTCTCACTATATATATATATATATATATATATATATATATATACTGTGTATACTGTATATACAGTATATATATACTTTGTATATATACAATATATATATATACGAAGTGAAGGACTGTGAAGCAGTTTACATACTTGTAGTTAGTACTCCACACACTGAGAAAAATGAATCACGTATCTTAAAATAGTTTTCTGTTCCTAAGCTTTCAACACCTACCAAGTGTCATCATCAGAGGAAAATGATTAGACATACAGGAATCAAAGGCAATATATAGTAAATGGGGGGTGCAAGAGAGGGGTGGGTTTGAGAAGATGTTGGTCAAAAAGACTTGTTTATTATTTACATGCTCTCCTTTTTAAGCCTGCATATGCTGCATTCTTGTCCAAGTGTCGTTTTTATTTGAAAGCCAGGATTCACCCAACTCTCTGACACTTTTAGTATTAGTCCTGAATTTCACTTGCACCGTGTCCCAGTTAAACGTGTGTCCAGTTGAACTTGTATGTGTGTATACAAGAGGTCATGGGTCCTTTCTTCTGTAAGTGTTGTGATGTTCTTGTATTGTAGTTGAGCGTGTTTTAGTTTGTTTGAGCACATACAGAGCTGGGCATGCACTGCATGACATACTGTATACTGCTTTTTGTGTCTCTGATACCGATTTCTCTGGTTTTGGCATTAAAAGAACAGTCTGTAGAGTGTTTGTAGGTTTATGCGCTAATTTGATGCCTGATCTGGAGAGAATGTGTGCCCTTTTTCTGATGCCCCGTGATAAGGAAGGGTGTGCCAAGCAGGACGTTAGGTCACATTGCTGTTGCTGAGGCCTGTGGCGCCTCCTAAGTAAACATCATTTGATAAAAGTCTTGAGGTAGCCATTTGATGTGAACAGATTGAGAAGATAATGTCTTTCATTCTTTTTAGAATTCTTTTTATTACAGTTGGTGTGAATCCTTCTGAACACAGTCTTAACACAACTCTGATTATGTGATGAGGAGTGATTGCTATAAAAATGTAATATTTTGTCCGCATAACATGCGATAAACACTCATAATTAAAAAGGCTGTCCATTCAATACGTCAACCTGTTTTTCTATTACTAGAAAAAGCAGCAGTATAAGACCTTAGACTGGATTCCAGTCAGTCAAAGGTAACATTCATCAACACCCATAGTGGATCAGTTTAGATACACCCAACTACCAACCTAGCATACACAAAATTTAGTGTGGGAGAAAACTGGAATAAGCAAATTTTACACAGGATGGAGACAATTCCAGTTTATAAGTAATGCTTGGCTTGTTCACAAGAAGCCTGCTATGAATGGTGAGTCAATTGCAAAATAAACCCAAGTCTTTGAACCAGTGAAGCCACAGTCCTTTGTGACATCATTCTGACCTGCAGTTAATTCATAAAAAGTATTCAGACCCTTAATTCAGTACTTTGTAGAAGCTACTTTCCCATCATTGCCCTTCTTCAGTAAGTCCCTAGGGCTTTGCACACCTGGACTTGGGCAGTTTATGCCATCTTTCCAGGCAGATATTCCATTAGATTAAATGGGAAACATCTCCACATTCTTCAGGTTTCTCCATGCATGTTCTATGGAGTTTACATCTGGGCTTTTGGTTGGGTCCCGCAAGGACGCTCAGAGACTCGCCCTGATGCCACTCCACCATTATCTTGGCTGTATTCTTCATGTCATTGTTATGTTTAGAGGTGAATCGTCAACCCCATCTGAGGTTGTATGTAGGTTTTCTTCAAGGACCACTCTGTATTTGGCTGCATTCACAATTCTCTCGATTGTGACTGGTCTCCTTGTACCTGCCAAAATTCTTTGGTCTGATGAGACAAAAACCGAAGTCTTTAAGCAGAACTCTAAGCACTATGTTTGATGAAGACCAGGCACTGCTTATCACCTACCTTATACAATCCTAACGGAGAAGCATGGTGGTGGCAGCATAATGCTATGGAGATGTTTCTCAGCAGAAAGGACAGGGAGACCGGTTAGAAGCAAATAAGCCAAATAAAGAGAGGTCCTTGAAGAAAACCTGCTGGAGAAGGGCATACAAACGCATACTGCCCTCCTAAAGAATAAAGGTGCCAGAGTGGTTCTTCAGATAAAATCCATAGGAGAGCCATTTTTGGATACCAAAAGACCCATCAAAATGAACCTCCCAGAAAGACTCTTTATTTATTTATACACATAACAGGCTCCATATAGTAAATAACCATGACTGATGGTAATACAGTGCATCTGGAAAGTATTCACAGCGCATCACTTTTTCCACATTTTGTTATGTTACAGCCTTATTCCAAAATGGCTTAAGTTCATTTTTTTCCTCAGAATTCTACACACAACACCCCATACTGACAACGTGAAAAAAGTTTACTTGAGGTTTTTGCAAATTTATTAAAAATAAAAAAATTGAGAAATCACATGTACATAAGTATTCACAGCCTTTGCCATGAAGCTCAAAATTGAGCTCAGGTGCATCCTGTTTCCACTGATCATCCTTGAGATGTTTCTGCAGCTTAATTGGAGTCCACCTGTGGTAAATTCAGTTGATTGGACATGATTTGGAAAGGCACACACCTGTTTATATAAGGTCCCACAGTTGACAGCTCATGTCAGAGCACAAACCAAGCATGAAGTCAAAGGAATTGTCTGTAGACCTCTGAGACAAATCTGGGGAAGGTTACAGAAAAATTTCTGCTGCTTTGAAGGTTCCATTGAGCACAGTGGCCTCCATCATCCGTAAGTTGAAGAAGTTCGAAGCCACCAGGACTCTTCCTAGAGCTGGCCGGCCATCTAAACTGAGCATTCGGGGGAAGACCCCGATGGTCACTCTGTCAGAGCTCCAGAGGTTCTCTGTGGAGAGAGGAGAACATTCCAGAAAGGCAACCATCTCTGCAGCAATCCAGCAATCAGGCCTGTATGGTAGAGTGTCCAGACGGAAGCTACTCCTTAGTAAAAGGCACATGGCAACCCGTCTGGAGTTTGCAAAAAGGCACCTGAAGGACTCTCAGGCCATGAGAAACAAAATTCTCTGGTCTGATGAGACAAAGATTGAACTCTTTGGTGTGAATGCCAGGCGTCACATTTGGAGGAAACCAGGCACCGCTCACCACCAGGCCAATACCATCCCTACAGTGAAGCATGGTGGTGGCAGCATCATGCTGTGGGGATGTTTTTGAGCGGCAGGAACTGGGAGACTAGTCAGGATAAATGGGAAAGATGACTGCAGCAATGTACAGAGACATCCTGGATGAAAACCTGCTCCAGAGCGCTCTTGACCTCAGACTGGGGCGACGGTTTATCTTTCAGCAGGACAACAACCCTAAGCACACAGCCAAGATATCAAAGGAGTGGCTTCAGGACAACTCTGTGAATGTCCTTGAGTGGCCCAGCCAGAGCCCAGACTTGAATCCGATTGAACATCTCTGGAGAGATCTTAAAATGGCTGTGCACCGACGCTTCTCATCCAACCTGATGGAGCTTGAGAGGTGCTGCAAAGAGGAATGAGCGAAACTGGCCAAGGATAGGTGTGCCAAGCTTGTGGCATCATATTCAAAAAGACTTGAGGCTGTAATTGCTGCCAAAGGTGCATCGACAAAGTATTGAGCAAAGGCCGTGAATACTTATGTACATGTGATTTCTCAGTTTTTTTTATTTTTAATAAATTTGCAAAAACCTCAAGTAAACTTTTTTCATGTTGTCATTATGGGGTGTTGTGTGTAGAATTCTGAGGAAAAAAATGAATTTAATCCATTTTGGAATAAGGCTGTAACGTAACAAAATGTGGAAAAAGTGATGCGCTGTGAATACTCACCAGATGCACTGTAGATTTGTGAAATACCAGTGGGTTATGATTTTAAAAGGACTCTTGCTGCATATGTATATTAACACAGGCTAAGTTTAGGGTTTCTTAATCTTGCTCAGGGCTGCAACATGAGGCTGTGCAGACAACTGAACTGGTAACTTTATAGTTTATAGAACTTGAATTCTAACTTTTTTGCGAGGCAACATAGCTGCTATAAATTTCCCTTGGTGTTACTCCATACACAAGATACATGGAATGGAATGAAATAACACAACATGCAATCCATGACACCATCACAACATTATATATACAAATTTAGAAAATAAAATAGCATAGTAGAATTGCACTCCTACTCAGTGATACTGTATATAAGGCAAGTCCTATATTAAATAAACATAATTTATATTGAATGGAGGAGAATAGAAGTAGGGAAGAGACAGATAAGTCACAGACTGATGCTTTTAATGTATCACAGTTCTTGCCTGCAGTGACCACTAATGTTTCCTCAATGGTGATAACTGAAAAAGATGGTTGCACAGGTGAGTGTAGTCTTTGCTTATAAATCCAGCTCATTCCCTGACCCGTCAGGTATACATAAACTGAGTGGAGTCAGCTTCAGTCCTAAAATATTTTCTGCTGTCCAAATAACAAGCTGCAGTTTATGTTTGGAGTACGCAGATGCATTGCCATACCAGACTGTTATGGACAAACTGAGGATGCGTTCAATGATGGCTCTATAAAACTGGACAAGCACTTATTGAAACAGGTTAAACTCTTCAGTTTAATGGAGAAGTATCTTAAAAAACTATACTAAAAAAGTTTTAAATTTACAGTATGACCCACCCCCAAATTCTAAAGGAGCTTGTCAGAAGCAGCGGAGGCGTTTCACCTTGTTTTTCTTACTAGTTTCATAATTCCTCAAAATGTATTTCAGTAATCAGATTTCCCTATGCTGACTCACTGCATGCATGACATCTCACATCAAGAAAATGATATACAGAGAATGAAGAAAGGCTTTCTGATGCCAATGTGACCTTATTTTTAAAAATCTGAGTAGACGTAACAAAAGAAACTGAATGGCAAATGAGTTCAAAATAAGCACAAAAGTGGGCTGCACAGCGGTTAACTACTATTCTAAAATAATAGATAACAATAATAATAATCATTGTGTACTGTTTAGGACAGTGGCTAATTTAACAAAAATGGAATTCAGATCTACAGTGCAAAATACCAACAGATATGGACTTCTTTAACGAGAAAATTAAAAATATAAGACCCCAGATCTCAGCATCACAGTGCAAACCACATACTGACTTGGCAGACCCTGTCACACCCTTCATTCAACACTTTAGTAATTTTAATCCTGTAACAGAACAGGAAGTCTTAACTTTAATTTCTAAAATGAAACCTACTACTTGTTCGCTAGATCCAGTGTCAATAAAACTATTAAGAAGCGTAATGGATGTTCTTACAGCGCCTATTCTTAGCATTATCAATAGTTTATTATTGCATGGCACAGTACCTGGTGCACTAAAAGTGTCAGCTATCAAACCGTTACTTAAATAAGTGAGACCTGGACCAACATATACCTTATGATTATAAACTCGTATCAAACTTACCCTTTCTCTCTAAAATACTTGAAGAAGTAGTCGCCAATCGCCATCAGTCACACCTTACACATCGCAATTTATTTGGGAAATTCAAGTCTGGTTTACGCACTGGTCATAGTGCATAAATGAAATGAACGCGGGTTGTAAATGACATTCTGATATCCTCTGATGAAGGAAACTCCACTGATTATGTTGTTAGAATTAAGCCCAGCGTTTGACACCATTGACCATTCTATTTTAGTAGACAGGCTGGAAAATTACACTGGGCTCACAAGCCCTGTCCTTGCCTGGTTTAGTTCTTATTTATCAAATCAATTCCAATATGTACAGAAATGTGCTGACGGTATTCCATCATTATACACAGAAATGAGATATGGTGTCATGTAAGGCTCAGTACTGGGATCTTTACTGTTTTCACTTTACATGCCTCCACTTGGATTTACCATTATAAAACAAAATATTCATTTTCACTTGTACACAGATGACACCCAGTCACAGCTTTCCTTTAGACCAAATGAAGTTTCTCCGATGTTGTCTTTAATTAGCTGTTTTAGTGAAAGGAGTGGATGAATGAGAACTACTTGTCTTTAAACTCAGTAAAACAGAGATGTTAATTATTGGAGGGAATGATGCTAATCGCAATAATATTTTGTTTTCACTTAACTCAGTTGGGATCATCATTAGTTTTATTGAATCATCCTTCAATCTAGGTGTTACGTTTGACTCTATAATGTAATTTATAGTGCACATTACTAAACTGTCTAAATCATGTTTCTTCTGTCTTAAAAATGTTGGGAAATTAAGGCATTTCATAAATATTCAAGATACTGAGAAATTAATTCATGCATTTATTTCTAGTAGAATGGACTACTGCAATGCGGTGTTCACTGGATGTTCAAACTGTTCTGTATGCAGCCTCCAATTAATCCAAAATGCTGCTGCAAGAATTATTACAAGAACAAGAAAATATGAACACATAACTGTTCCTACACTGGCTTCCGGTTAAGGTTAGAGCAGATTTCAAACTCCTATTTTTAACATATAAAGCCTTAAATGGCCAATGTCCAGCTTACATATCTGAACATATCATTATTTACAAACAAGAGCGCACATTAAGATCTCAAGATGCCGGTCTGCTTATGATTCCAAGGATTAATAAAATAACAGTGGGAGGTCGAGCTTTTAGTTACAGGGCCCCTAAACTGTGGAATAGTCTGCCTGCTACTATAAGAGATGCCCCTTCGGTCTTAGCTTTCAAATCCCAGCTGAAGACTCACTACTTCAGTTTAGCACACCCTGACTAGAGCTGTTGAGTGACTGTACAGACTGCATCTCTGTTGTTGGTCATTAGGACTAGAACATAAGTAACATGATAGGTATAATTTCTTAATAACCCTCACCTGTTCTGTTTCTCTTCTCTGTACTCAAATGTAAGACTTGGTGCCACTGCCCACCTGCCAAGTTGTTTGCCTGCCTAAGGAAAATTCATCTCAGATAGAGGAGCACTAGAATCATCAGGTAGAAAGGTCCTTTCATCAGATTGGCCGGCCCAGCACTGACTCAGCTATGGAATGGCCAATAGGGAGGAGGCGGCTTGATGTCTTCAGCACTCTGAACAAATCGGAATCCTGTTATGTGATATAATCTACTTTTACATTTTGCTCTGTATGTGTTCAGCACTACTATTGTACCGTTGTATTCTATTAAAGGATATCTTGTGTTCTGTTTTGTGTGTTGTATTTACCCCATTTTCTGACACCCACTGCACACCCAACATACCTGGAAAGGGATCTCACTCTGAATTGCCTTTCCCAAGACTTTTTCTATTTTTATCCCAGCAAGGTTTCTTTTTGGGAGTTTTTTCTTGTTTTCTTAGGCAGCCAATGCCTGGGGGCTGTCAAAAAACAGGGTCTGTTAAAAACCATTTGTGGCACTCCTTGTGTGATTTTCGGTTATACAAAAATAAATTGTATTGTACTGTCTAATATTGTACCTTACTGCTTAAATATTCTTAGCCTTAAATTTACTGTCTATTGTCTTGTTTTTTTTGCTCAGTGGCTAGTTATCTTAGTTTCTACTTTGTTTTTGATGTATTTGAACAATTTTGTATCCTCATATGTGATAGTTCTTATTTAGTGGGTGGTATCATCTATTCTTGCATTTTGCCGAGTAGTTTGTACTGGTGTGTTGTATTTCTGAGGTGCCCATCTTGCTCTGTGAAGAGTATTACTTGTGTTCTGTTTTGTGTGTTGTATTTACCCCATATTGACACCCATTGCACAGACAACCTAAGTGAAAGGGGGCCTCTCTTTGAATTGCCTTTTCCCAATATTTCTTCCATTTTCTCCCTACAGGGATTTTTTTTTCTTGCCTTCGTAGGGAATCAGGGCTTGTTAAAGCCCATTGAGCAATTCCTTGTGTGATTTTGGGCTATACAAGAAACAAATTGTCATTGTTTTTGTTGTTATATACACAACTCCAAAGAATAAAACAAATCCAACCTTTAGGAACATTAAGGTGAATAAGGTACGTTATTACCTGTGTGGTTTAAACAGCTCCTTGTGTATTTACTGGGGATGTACAGTTATTTCACAATGCCGTCTAAAACCACTTTGACATGGCCTGCACATATGATTCCTCAATATTTTTAGAAAGTGCTATACAGCCAAACAAACTGTATTTTATTTTATGCTGATGAATTATATGTGACCAGCCCTATGCTTGCATAAATTGTGTCTGCTTCAAGCCCTGGCATGACACATTTATTCTTCTCAATGTATTTATGCTTTTTAGTATAGATATTATGACCTGAAAGGGGGCAATGCAGAACCCCGAACCCCAGGCACAACCCTGCAGACATAAGTAATGGTTTTAAATAAAAGGTTTCATTGAATATAATTACCTTTACAAAGGCTTCTTAACATAGTTTTCACAAGCACTGTACAAAAATCTACTTTTCTCTTCTTTTCTTTCCCTCTACTCCTCCCAGATCAGATTAATCCTCTTCCACTATGAGGTTGAGCAGCTTATTTTATCTTAGACCTGGGAGTAATTATTTGGAAGCACTTTCGAATTAAACAGAAACCCCACAAAGTAGGGATCAAGGATGCCTGCAGCACCTCTTGGCAGCACCCAAGGCTGCCCCATGGGACGACAGTTCCCAGCATGCCCTATGAGTTTCCGTATAGGGATTCTGCCATCTAGTATGTCGTGGGAGCATGTATCCCTGACAGGTTGTCTCCCCCTGTCTTTCCATCACACCAGCCTCCCTGCTGGGTATTATTTCTTGGTTCAACCCTGCTGAGGCGCCAGTATATCCACTTCTGCACTGCCATCTCCTGCCTGTTGTCCTGTCCAAGGCAGTATGATCCTCACCTTCCTTCTTGTGCCTCTTAAGGACTGGCCTTCCAACAAGTAAGGAACCTTGCCCCATCCCAGTCGGGACTCCCACCCATGTGCATCATCCATCACAATATACTGAGGAATATCTTAACTTCCTCCACAGGAAATAGAACATCTATCTCCACATTTTTGGATTTCCAGCTTGTTATTCTCAGAACCAAATATACAAATTTTTTTTACAAATTTAAATTCTCGCTGAAGTTCTTCATTAAATAAGCACAGATGCAAAGTCATAGTGATAGATTAAGCACATGGCTAAAGCAAACCATCTCAGAACTAAGAATTTATAGGCTTCACTTTGTAAGGACAGACTATCTGGATGGTCTGATATTGCCTGTTTTAAATAGAATTGATATGATTGGTGATTTTTAATGCATTGAAGGGTGTACACTCCAAACTACTACTACTACTACAACTTGCATACTGCTTGGACGATGAACAGACAAATGTTGGACAAAAGATAATTTAGGGCACCAAAGTTGGGAAAGAAGTATGGTAATAGCTTGAGTGTTGCCCTGTCCTGCATTGGTCCTAAGATAAGTTACCAGCTGTGTATGTGCGCGTGTGTGTGTGTGTGTGTGTGCAGAGCCAGGTTAAGACCTTTAGAGGGCCTAAGCCCTTAAAATATTTTAGTGCCCCTATATCTAATTCAAAATATAAACAATAATAAACGTAAAATAAAATTGTACAGTAAATAAAAAACATACAGTAAGATGGAAAATAATATGTATTTTTGTATACTTTCACATTATTTATATTTAAAGAGTTTTCTCTTACCTTTTCTAATTGCAAAGTCAATGATCAGATCCTCAAAACTAATCTTACATAAAACATCTGCTTCTGTACTTAGTAGGGATAAGGCATCCAGCCTGACTTGCTGCACAGTATTTTTAATATACTTCAACGGAGAAAATGAAAGCTCAGCTGAGCAATTTGTGACCATTAATGTTAAAAATATATGAAAGCCAAAGTCTACATATATATAGTATATATACGTACAGTATATATATCCAGCATATACCTATTGTGAACGATAGGGGGCGCTCTCGCTCCCTTGAACCCCTGTCCACGACTCCAGACACCAGGTAAAAGTCCTCAAGTTGACTTTATTTTGTCACCACAGTGCACAAAGCACACTCTCCACCACAATACTCATATAAATCACCAATAAATCACTAATAATACAATCCTCCAGCTCCTAGACGCTTTGCCACCCTTCCACCCAGCTCAGCTCATTGTCTGGGAGTTCCCATAGTCCTTTTATACACCCTGACCCGGAGGTGTTTCTGCCCAACAGTCCACAAGTCCTTATTCCTTCCGGGTCAGGGTAAATAGTCCTTTTCTTCAACCCGGAAGTCCGTCGCTCTTCCTATGACGAACCTCTGGGTCACAGGGCACGAAGAAGCCCTCGGTCCTCCCTGCAGCTCCATCCTGTGGCCCCCACGGCATCCAGCAGGGCTTTGCATAAAAACTCCATTGTCCATGATGCCCTGCTGGTCTTCTGGGGACCTCCATGCTGCAAGGAGGGCTCCACCTGGCAGCTTGGGGGTATTGGCTGGGATAAATGGCCGGCCATCCTTCACACTATATATTGGCAGCACAGTGGCACAGTGGTAGCGCTGCTGCCTCACGGTTAGAAGACCTGAGTTCACTTCCCATGTCCTCCCTGTGTGGAGTTTGCATGTTCTCCCCGTGTCTGCGTGGGTTTCCTCCCACAGTCCAAGATATGCAGGTTAGGTGCATTGGCGATCCTAAATTGTCCCGTGTGTGTGTGTGTGCATGTGCCCTGCCTGGGGTTTGTTCCTGCCTTGTGCCCTGTGCTGGCTGGGATTGGCTCCAGCAGACCCCATTGACCCTGTGTTAGAATATAGCGGGTTGGATAATGGATGGATGAATGGATATACAGTATCTATATATGTGTAATTTTTTTCATTTAATGTGGGAGCTCCGTCTTGTGAAACTTGGTTCAATTGCACCAAATCCGGAAGTGCAAATGTTCCATGGTGCCTCCTTTCCCTTGATACCTTAAGCATGAGCTTATTTTGCTTAATGATTAATCCAGCCCTGTATGTGTGTGGATGTGTGTGTAGCGGGGAGGGTTCTGGTGCCCCTCATTCTCAACTTACATTTTTTTAATTGTACTTTTACACTTCTGGTTCGGGCTGTGACCAGTCATGGCTTTGGCCTTACAAGCCAGTGAAAAGGTACAAACAAGTCCAGCACTATTTTCTCCCATTAAAGTAGCCACAGTAATCTTAAAATAAAGAAAGCAGATCAATATTGGGAATTCATCAAGCACCAGACAGTATGCTGATCAGAGCAGCCCTGGGAGACATCTTGATTTACACCCACTGCTGAGGTGGATGGTGCTAAACTTTAAAAAGCCATTGATACATTAAAGCATTTTTTGTGCATTTCAAGGATTCTATTACTATGGTTCATTTATTTTGTTTTGCTAATGCCTTGTTTTTTTATTCACACAACATCTTTTGAAGACATCATGTGAACACAATCATCACACTGATGACGATTTTTTATATGTGACAGCCACAGTATGCATTGTCCCTTGGTGAGTATACGTCAAACCAAACAACTCTCTTTATTAGCAGTAGTTTCTGTTTCAAGTAGGCCCTAGTGCCAGGTTTGTGCTTCTGGTTGTAGCTTTGTTTTTCCACAATGTCTGGTTCTTGTCATGCCTACTTGTTGCTCTTTCCAGTTTTTGATCTTATGCTTTTGACCCCTTGCCTTGTTTTCACTGTATCCCACTCTATTTGACCACATCCTGATTCTGCGTATCTTTCTCACAATAATCCTCAGACATGTCTTGTATTCCAACAGTCCCCAAGCCAGTCTTATGTGTACGGTTTCCAGGTGTTGACAATGTCAGAGGATGTCACAAATGAGTGGAGTTTGTAATTTAGACTGGTGGGACAGAGCAGATAAACCATAAAAAAAGTAACTGAAATATTTTAAAGTCACTATGTACTGTTACACATGTACATTGCATCTCAATTCAAACATCATAATGTGAGGATACATCTAACTTACATTAACACATTTAAAAAATGAAAAATACAAAAATGTAACCAATAATGATATTTAAATGACAGAAAACTTATTTTTATTGACTTGTCTACTTATTGAAATTGTATAAAAGAGAAGAAGCACTTTTGTATTTTTTTTAAATATGTTTGGAAATGTGCACATGTGCGGTTGACAACTTGCATGGGCTGGCATCCCTGGTGGTATTGGCTCCATTTAGCACCTTCTAAAATATTAAAGCAAAGCTTAAAGAAGGAGCATTTGTTTTACAAAGCCATGTCACCCTTTACCTGGTGAGTAGGATTTTATCTTAAGTAAAAGTAACCAGGGGTTGGAGTCGGTAGATAAATCTTTCAAGTTTGACTCCTTAGTTTCCGGTACTTCTGACTCTGACTCCGACTCCTCTGTATTTAATATGCTAATGTATTTTCTATATTGTTTGAAGGAAGGCAACATACACGTCATTTAACCACAGAACTACTGGCTAGGAAGTTGACTCTCTACCGTATTGGCCAAATAAAAGACAAGAACCCCTGAACACACATCAGGCCATAGCACACACCTACACCTACACCATTACACTTGTTTACACTCAAATGAACTTGTTAAACACATTATATCTGAAATAAAATGAAAACACTCACAGATTACAATATGTGAATGTCAGGTTGTATAATAACTCAGCTGATTTCTCTTACACAACTATGCATTGGGCTTTATTCTTACATCAGAGAAGTACTAAATTATGACTATCCATCTATCCATCCATTATCCAACCTGCTATATCCTAACTACAGGGTCACAGGGGTCTGGCTGGGACCAATCCCAGTCAACACAGGGCACAAGGCAGGAAACAAACCCTGGGCAGGGCACCAACCCACCGCAGTAATTATGACGATTGTTTGTGAAACAGGACATTTGAACTTGCTGTATTTTCTTTTCATTACAATTTAAATTTATTAGGAGTCGGAGTAGGTACATTTTTGCCGACTCCGACTCCAGATACCCAAAATTGCCTCCGACTTCAACTCCTCAACTTTGACTCCACAGCCCTGAAAGTAGCATTTCATTATTTTTTTCGGGTTAAACTTATGTTGTTTTCCATGATTTGCATCAATATTTGTAAATGTAATTTTGCCCCTGCAGGCTCCAATCCGTTACATGATGGCAACTGGCTCAGAAAAAAAAGAAGAATGTGCAGTGGAAATGAAAGAGCCAGCAATCAATATTACGATTTACTTCTTGTCAGACATTAATAAAACCTAATGCACATTGGTCATGTTCACAGATCCAAAGTATTTCTTTCTTTCAATGCTCTGCTGCTTCTGTAATAAGCTTAAGCTCTGCTTTCAGCTACGGAGAGATTTTTAATATTGATGTGTAACATGTAACTATATACAGTAAATATACTGATCAGCCACAACATTAAACCACCTGCTTAATATTGTGTAGGGCCCTCTGGTGCCACCAAAACAGCTCTGAGCTGTCGAGGTGAGGACTCTGCAAGACCTCTGAAGGTGTTTTGTGGTATCTGCCGCCAAAATGTTATCAGCAGATCCTTTAAGTCCTTTAAGTTGCTGGGCCCCTATAGACCAGACTTATTTTTCCAGCACATCTCAGTGATGTTCAATCATATTAAGATATGGAGAGTTTGGCGGTCAAGTCAATACCTTGAACTCTTTGTGATGTTCCTCAAACTTTTCCTGAACAATCTGCAGTGTGGCTGCTGTACGTGGCCACTGCCATCAGGGAATACCATTGTCATGGAGGCATGGTAGGTGGTAGGTGTCAAAGTAACATTCACATGAATGACAGGACCCGTGGTTTCCCAGCAAAACACTGCCCAGAGCATTGCACTGCCTTTTTCCCACAGCACAACCTGCTGCCATCTCTTCCTGGGGTAAATGACACACACACACACACACACACACACCCAGCTATCAACATCACCTAATAGAAGATGTGATTCATCAGACGGTGCCACCTTGTTCGACTGCTCTGTTGTCAACTTCTGATGCTCATGTGCCCATTGATGGCACTTTTAGTTTCCACGTCTAACTGTATTAGTTTAAATGTCACTTTTACCACTCGCAATAGGGCGGACGCGCTGACGCATCGTGTCGACTGGGCAACACAGTGAATGCGGCGTCTATCTATATATGTCTATGATTTGTTCGCTTTCCGACGTATTGTAAATAAGGTAATTTCATCTCACTGTGGTGCGTATTCCGTACGTAATACCATGTAACACATTATAATTCTCCTGCTTTTCGTGAATATACCCATCCTGCCGAAAAAAAGATGTAAAATTCCACGGTCCACTTCAGATGCTAGAGAAAAGGCTACTTCAAGGGCGTCTCAAATGCCACAGCAGACACAATCCAAACTGGAGGAACATACAATAAAATGTGAATCAGAAAACTGTTTGTTCTATTTCTATGTTCTGTTTCTTTCATTTGGGAAATTCACCTGTTATAGATTCCCGGGGAACGCCGGGTACTCCTGCTAGTGCAATATAAAATACACACAAATTTAAAGTAGGTTGGAGGGATGGAGTTGACGCTCTTAGACCGTCGATCACACTTACTGCATATATATATACTTTGAAAACAGGGTGGGGAGCTGGCAGCCCTTGGTGGTGAAACACATGCAATATTGCAGAGAAATGGGATGCCCCCTTGGAAATCAGGCCATATTGCACCATCACACAAAGCAGAAACAGGGAAGGGCTGGGACACGGTACTGATCCACTTCAATCCCGGGTACAACACAAACTGGTAGCGGTGGCATGCTATGGTCAGTTTAAACACTTGCACAGTTCAGTAAACTGGCCCCCCATGGGCAGAAAATAGAGGAGGTGGACATTGTACATAGTTCTGTTCATAGTTCATAGTATTGTTTTGTTTCAGCTCTTCTTTTCTGTACAGTGCTTATAACATTCAATTCATTGTATGCGCCATGTCAATATGTAGTCTGCATGTGTAAATTTAATAATATGTGCATAATAATAATATACAGTCATATGAAAAAGTCAGGGAACCCCTCGTAATTCTTTGGATTTTTGTTTGACATTGGCTGAGCTTTCAAAGTAGCAACTTCCTTTTAATATACGACATGCCTTATGGAAACAGTAGGATTTCAGCAGTGACGTTAAGTTTATTGGATTAACAGAAAATATGCATCATAACAAAATTAGACAGGTGCATAAATTTGGGCACCCCAACAGAGATATGACATCAATACTTAGTTGATCCAACTTTTGCCAATATAACAGCCTCTAGACGCCTCCTATAGCCTTTGACGAGTGTCTGGATTCTGGATGGAGGTATTTTTGACCCCATTCTTCCATACAAAATCTCTCCAGTTCAGTTAAATTTGATGGCTGCCATGCATGGACATCCTGCTTCAAATCCTCCCATAGATTTTCGATGATATTCAAGTCAGGGGACTGTGACGGCAATTCCAGAACATTGTACTTCTCCCTCTGCATGAATGCCTTTGTAGATTTCGAATTGTGTTTTGGGTCATTGTCTTGTTGGAATATTCAACCCCTGCGTAACTTCAACTTTGTGACTGATGTTTAAACATTATCCTTGATTCTTGATATGGGGTTGAATTCATCCGACCCTCGACTTTAACAAGGGCCCCAGTCCCTGAACTAGCCACACAGGCCCACAGCATGATGGAACCTCCACCAGATTTGACAGTAGGTAGCAGGAGTTTTTCTTGGAATGCGTAGCGCTTTTTGTTCTTACCAAATAACTCCATTTTTGTCTCATCAATCAATCAATCAATCAATCAATCAATCAACATTTATTTATATAGCACATATTCATACAAAAAATTGTAGCTCAAAGTGCTTTACAAAATGAATAGAGAAATAGAAGACACAATAAAAGATAAACATAAGTCAACATTAATTAACATAGAATAAGAGTAAGGTCCGATGGCCAGGGTGGACAGAAAAAAAAAAAACTCCAAAGGCTGGAGAAAAAAATAAAATCTGTAGGGGTTCCAGACCAAGAGACCGCCCAGTCCCCTCTGGGCAATCTACCTAACATAAGTCAAACAGTCCTCTTTGTATTTAGGGTTTTCATCAGTCCAAAGCACTTTGTTCCAGACTGAATCTGGCTTGTATACTGTAAATGAGCATTTGCATATGACAAGAGACTCTGTATTGTAGCAGGAGTGCAGAAAGGGCTTCTTTCTCATCACCCTGCCATACAGATGTTCTTTGTGCAAATTGCACTGAAATGTAGAACAATGTACAGATACACCATCTGCAGCGAGATGTTCTTGCAGGTCTTTGGAGGTGATCTGTGGGTTGTCTGTACCCATTCTCACAATCCTGCTCATATGCCGCTCCTGTATTTTTCTTGGCCTGCCAGACCTGCTGGTTTAACAGCAACTGTGCCTGTGGCCTTCCATTTCCTGATTACATTCCTTACAGTTGAAATTGATAGTTTAAACCTCTGAGATAGCCTTTTGTAGCCTTCCCCTAAACCATGAGAATGAACACGCTTTGTTTTCAGATCTCTTGAGAGTTGCTTTGAGGATCCCATACTGTCTGTCACTCTTCAGAGGAGAGTCAAAGGGAAGCACAACTTGAAATTGACCACCTTAAATACCTTTTCTCATGATTGGATACCCCTATCTATGAAGTTCAAGGCTTAACAAGCTCATCCAACCAATTTGGTGCTGCAAGTAATCAGGATTGAGCAGTGACAGGCATTCAAATCAGCAAAATGACTAGGGGACCCACATTTGTTCACAGACAGTTTTTCACATTTGATTTAATTTCATACAACTAGATACTGCTTCACTAAAAATCTGGAAAACACCCCAATACTCAGATGTTCCTAGGAAATGAAAGACATACCACTGTTATTTTTTCTGTTGAAAGGAGAGTAAATTATTACGCAGGCTGAGAGGGGTTCCCAAACTTTTTCATATGAGTGTAATATGTAATAATAAGCATCAATATGTAATAATAGATTAAATTAAACCATGATTCAGTGTGTGTTGCTTTTAATCTAAACCCTTCAAAACATTGTAGGAGAAAAAGACTACAGATAATAATAACAATAATAATAATAATAATAGTAATAATAATAATAATAAATTATATAGCGCCTTTCCCATTCTCAGAGATTAAAGCATTTAGAATCTGATTGAAGCTACCCTTTTTTACAGGATATCTAACTGGGTGGAATTATTTTTCTACATAAAATTCCTATTATTCCTACTAATTTCCTATTTGAATTCAAAACAATATAGTTTCATGTCAAACTGTTACCTATTTATAATAAATAAAAGCCCATGTCAGCCACTAGAAAAAGCAAGAATTGATCTACAGCAGGAATGTTTTACTCGTTGGCAATTGTACATAGCATGTTCAAGAGTCAGAAGTCCCAGTGAATTAATAATATTAGCCCCTGGCCAAAAAAAAACCATGTATATATCGCATAAAGAAAAGTACTCAGTTAGTTACACTTGAGATACATCCAATTAATTTATGGCACTATATAAGTGAGGCCCCATTGTCTTATGAAATTTCTCAGATGAAGTAGAAGTGAGTAACACAGCTAGTAAACCATTAAACATGGAGCTCATGATCTCTTCCTGTAACTCACAGAGTCATGGCAGGACCCTCTGTTTGAAACGTTTCCGCTCCCTCAAAACAAACTTTTCTTTCATATTTTCTTAATATTTTGGAGTTTAACAGACACTGTTAAAGGTAACAAAGGCAATGAATGGATTTTGTTTCAGATTCAGCAAGGGCATACAGGTCAGTCTTATGGCCTTCTGAAAATTTATATTTCCAAATAATATTTTCTTTACACTAAATCAGACAGACATTGACTCATCATAATAGTAATCATTGGCACTGTCTTCAGTATAATAATAATATTTTATATTTTTGTCATTATATTTTATTTATTTTTATCATTTTTGTTATCCATTGATGTGTAGCCCAAATGGGGAGAGTTGGCATCAGGAAAGGCATCTGGCGATATAAATTATCCTGAAAACTATAAAACGGCTTCTTCACAAAGAAGTGGGAAACGATGAAGAGTAAGAAGAAGAAGAAGTATGACTAAAGAAAAAATAATGTGCACCCTTTAATCCCATGAGCACTCAAAGAGACGAATTAACATTATTGAAGTGAAGGAAACTGAGATATCCGGAATAAGAAAATACATCTTTACATTCATCTATACATACAATCCATCTATACATACATCTTCAGATATGACCCAGACTCAGATGTCATTAATTGAAGTCTACCATTGGGTTTCATAGCAGAATATTCAAGAATAGTAATGATAAGAATAAAAATTATAATTTTACCACAAAGGGGGCAAACCAGCCTTACTTGGTTCAAGTCCAACGGCCAAGATAGGTAGAGAGGGTTAGTATCAGGATTGACTGAGAAACTTCAGCCAAATCTTTTAAACCAGGGAAAAGATGAAGAGACAGAAGTAATAATAATAATAATAATAATAATAATAATAATAATAATAATAATAATAATAATAATAATAATTTCTAAAGGATGTGATCCCCTCACACAATCAGGATAACTTAAGACTAACCCAGATTGGGTCCCCTATGATGGATGGAGTGGCACTATTCTGGGTCAACTGTTACCTTATAGTTGCTGGACACATGTACTTGGAAATCATGTTCATTGCTCTAATGATGTAAGGATAATGGAGAGTGGGGAAGCAAAGTTATTGACTTGTTCTGCCTTTTAACCTATGGAACTGAAGCCGGCTATCCAGAAGACCTGTGACATTTTTCCTCTGAAGTCTCACTTCTTCTGCATCACAACATATTGAAGAAAATAAGAGACTGTAAATTGATGTTCATGAAGTCAGAGCTCCAACTTCATAAGCATATCCTAGTTAAGATATTCTGACCTTGGACCATAATGGTCCCAACCCTTTCATTTTTTAGTTATTAGCAGATTTTTATTTATTTTTTGGACATTAAATGAGGTACCATGGGGAATCCCCAAACTTTTATCTTGCCTTTTTTGTATCATAACAGCAGATAAGCTCTGCCTCCCAATTTGTGACCACCCAATTTGAGTAAGTGAATAGAGAAATGAATGGAATTATAGTTTTTGCCATAATTATGATAATACAAATCCCATCCAGAGATTGTCATTTTTTACTGCAGTCCAGTGATTTGCTGCTTAACTGACTCGCGGTTTTAAATTAGCCCTAGATAAGTGACTGTACTTGTGATGAAATGGCTTCCTCTGCAGGTTTGCTACCTGCGATACACAAGGATAGATTCTGCTACCATGTAATGGTAAAAGCTAAATAAGGAAATTAGTGGGTAGTTTTAATAACTACAAAAATAAAATAAAATGGTAATTATATTTTGCACGACAGTGTACCAGTGTGTAGTAAAGGGCAGTGAGGCTGAGTGGAAGCTTGCTGGTGGTTCATATGATACCATTGTAGTTGCAGTAGCAGTCAAAATACCTGCTTGCTTGTCTCTTTAGCTTAACTGGATAAGTTTCCGGTTACATATTGTGAGGCTCCGGGTTCATGGCCAGCTTCTCTGTGTGAGGATGTGAAATGGAGATGGACAGGGGCAAAGCATTTCCTCACTGGTGACACAGCTGCCCCGCACCACACTGTATCTGCGACAGGACCCCCTTAGGCACTGGGGTACACAGTTCAGTGAGTTTCTACTACAGCTGCCCAAGTGCTTGCTGGACAAAAGGCAATTTCTGCTATAAGAGAAAACATTGACCATCATGCCCATTCCAAAAATCACATGCCTCATTCATTCAATAGCCAGGGCCCTATTCTAACAACAAGTTGGTCCAAGTGTCACATTGTGTATGTCACAATATTCTGCTTGTATCCTCTCCAGTTTGTGCACCATTGTAGGAGAGGAGTGGGTGATGTAACACTGCTCCTACTTGACACCACAAACCTGTGGATATCAGAGTCCACACCAAGTTTCTTGTTATCAACACCATGCAACATTCCCAAATCACCAAGAAATTGGTCAATCAGTCAAATCTGGATCACAGACTTGTTTTATGAAGATTACACTGCAGTTTATATCAAGTGACAGTCCCTCATTTGCCCAACTTCTTTGTATTTTCTACATAATCAAGAGTAAGATGCCAGTGCCGTCAACATTGCATTATTTGACCTGAAAGTCACCACAACATAGCAAATGGTAGTTGATTTAAGGAAGAATTCTCCCCAGATAGGACATAGTGCTCACTCATGCTGAGGACATGCATTTTTGTCCACAAGTTTCAGTAAAGATTAGGAGATGACAAGATAAAAGCATTCAAAATTATGAAGGGAATTAGTAGGGTGGATGTAAGCTGGTACTTTAAAATGAATTCATCAACAAGAACATAGAGACACAGATGGAAAGTACATGAATGTGCAAATGTTGCACAAAGTATTCATTCACATAAAGAATCACAGATACATGGAATTAGTTATCAGGTAGTTTGGTAGAGAGTCGGATATTATATTAAATAACATACCAAGTACTGTGGTAGAGAGTAGGACATTACATGAAGCTTCTAAAAACATGCAAGAAGTAGTGGGAATCATGCGTCATGGTTCTGCACTGCAGGCACTTATCTCAATGTCAAGTAGATTGGTAGAGAGTAGGACATTACATGGAAAAAGATACCAATTAGTGTGGTAGAGAGTAGAACATTATATTAAATAAGATGCCAACTAGTGTGGTAGAGAGTAGGACATTATATTAAATATGATACCAAGTAGTGTGATAGAGAATAGGGCATTACATAGACTAAGCTCATTAGTCAAGATAGGTTTCTGCACTGCAGGTACTTATCTCAATGTAAACTAGATTGGTAGAGAGTAGGACATTACATTGAATAAGATACCAAGTACTGTGGTAGAGAGTAGGACATTACATGAAGCTTCTAAAAACATGCAAGAAGTAGTGGGAATCATGCGTCATGGTTCTGTACTGCAGGCACTTATCTCAATGTCAAGTAGATTGGTAGAGAGTAGGACATTACATGGAAAAAGATACCAATTAGTGTGGTAGAGAGTAGGACATTATATTAAATATGATACCAAGTAGTGTGGTAGAGAATAGGGCATTACATAGACTAAGCTCATTAGTCAAGATAGGTTTCTGCACTGCAGGTACTTATCTCAATGTAAACTAGATTGGTAGAGAGTAGGACATTATATTGAATAAGATACCAACTAGTGTGGTAGAGAGTAGGACATTACATTGAATAAGATACCAAGTACTGTGGTAGAGAGTAGGACATTACATGAAGCTACTAAAAACATGCAAGAAGTAGTGGGAATCATGCGTCATGGTTCTGCACTACAGGCACTTATCTCAATGTCAAGCAGATTGGTAGAGAGTAGGATATTACATGGAAAAAGATACCAAGTAGTGTGGTAGAGAGTAGGACTAGTCAGGATTAATAACGAAGCAGTCACCTCCCAAGGTGACAGGAAGTGAGATTGGACTTTAGAAGGTAATTTGGATACAAGGCGCTAGGCTAGAGTAGGACATTACATGGAAAAAGATACCAATTAGTTTGGTAGAGAGTGGGGCCTTACATGGACTAAGTCTATTAATCAAGATAGGTTTTTGCACTGCAGGTACTTAATCTCAATGTAAAGCAGATTGGTAGAGAGTAGGATATTATATTAAATAAGATACCAAGTAGTGTGGTAGAGAGTAGGACTAGTCAGGATTAATAGCGAAGCATTCACCTTCCAAGGTGACAGGAAGTGAGATTGGATTTTAGAAGGCAATTTGGACACAAGGCGCTAGGCTAGTTAGTGAACAAGAACGTGTTTGGCTGGGGTCAGAAGTACAGAGTGAAGCAACATGGCTGAACATTGCCTTTTTTTTTATACTTTTCATTTCTTCCTTTTGTTAATTGTACAATTCATCTTTGATTATTGAATTATTTATAATATAATATTTATATTATTATAATTATGAAATTATTATTTAATGTACTTTGGAATTTCCAGTTAATGCTCAGGTTCACATCTATTATAATGGGTACATGTTTTGTTCTATCCATAGAGGTGTTCTGTCTTATAATACACAGCATTACATTCATTATACTCTTATTTTGTTAAAAAAACTACATAATGTCTTCATATTATCCAAATGATGCATCATTAAAACATATGCATATATAACAATAAGAAGAAGAAGAATTAATTAATTACCTAACTAATTACATTTTTAGCATTCTTGCCACTCAAAGCAATTTGGATAGACAAAGAGGAGCCACTTCAACCAACACCAATATGTAGCACCCACCTCAACGATACGACGACAGCCATCACTGCACCAGTATGCTCACCACACATTAGTTGTTTAGGTGGTGAAGGAGTGAGAGAAACAGACAATTTGAGATAGAGGATGATTATGTTGTCAGAATGGACAAGGCCATGTTGGGCAGTTTAGCCACGACATCAGGATGTACCCTATTCTTTTTTGAAAGATGCCCAGGGACTTTTAATGAACACAGAGATTCAGGATTCAGTTTTATGTGTCATCTGAAGGACAGTGCCATATTTACAGCACAGTGTCCCATCACTTCACTGGGGCATTGAGGTCCACATACAGACCACAAGGTAAGCACCCCCTGCTGGCCTCGCCAACACCTCTTAAAGCAGCAACCCAAGTTTTTTTCCTCTGTTTGGTAGAATGCCTAGTAGGGGCTGGGTGGTCTCGTGGCCTCAGAACCCCTGCAGATTTTGTTTTTTTTTTTCTCCAGCCCTCTAGAGTTTTTTTTTTGTTCTTTCTGTCCTCCCTAGCCATCGAACCTTACTTTATTCTTTGTTAATTAGTGTTGCCTAATTTTATTTTTATATTTTTTCTTTTTTCTTCATTATGTAAAGCACTTTGAGCTACATAATTTATATGAAAATGTGCTATAGAAATAAATGTAGTTGTTGTTGTTGTCGTAGATGGTCTCCTATCCACGTACTGGCTGGGCCTGTACATACTTAGCTTCACTAGTTCTGAAGTGCAGGTATTATTGACACTCTTCCAAATTGTTCTGGGTGCTCAGATGTCCTCCTAAATGATTTTAGGTCAATTGGAAAATATGAATGATCATATTCAACATTAATTCCTGACTTGCATGAAATTCAATCTTGTGTTGGCAAAATTAGGTTTGGAAAATAGATGGTGTGGTCCCCGGCCGGGACGCCCAGGAGGACCTGAGGAGGGCTTGTGCCTCCTCCAGACCGCGAGAGGGCGTCCGTCCTGGTTATGTTGGGGGCCTCGGGTACAGGGCTTGGAAGCCCAGCCCTGTAGGGACCCGTGGCCACCGCCAGGCGGCGCCCCAATGTTGGAGTATCCCGTGTGGGATCCCGTGGGGGTGGAGCCCGGCTGGGACGCCCAGGAGGACCAGAGGAGGGCTTGTGCCTCCTCCAGACCACAAGGGGGCGATCACCCTGGTTGTATTGGGGCCACGGGTAGGGGGCTTGGAAGCCCAACCCTGTAGGTGCCCTGGTGCCTGAGGAACCCTGGAGCCCAGCACTTCCACCACACCAGGAAGTGCTGGGGGGAAGACGACAGGGGACACCCGGACGGCTTCCAGGTGCGCAGCCAGCACTTCCGCCACACTGGGGTGTGGTCAGGACTGATTGCCGGGAAGCAGTTGGAGCCCATCCAGGTTCCCATTTAAGGGGCCGACTCCCTCCAGTCAGCAGTGGGTGTCGGGTGGAAGAGGACAGAGCTCAGGAGAGGACGGGAGGCGGTCGAAAGAGAGGCACAGTGACTGGAAGAGTGTGGCCTGGACATTGGGGGAATCGGTGCTGGAGGCACTGGGGCTGTGAGTGCATGTAATTTGTGTAAATAGTAGTGTAAATAAACAGTGTGTGGGGAACTTAAGATGTCCGTCTGCCTGTGTCCGGGTCCCAGTCCACAATGGACAGTGTGAAAGTACTAACCACTGTGCCACCATACTGCCCATTGTCTCTATGTAATGTTTTTCATGATGAATGCTCTCCCAGACTTCAGCACAAGACCATTTACTCATACAATAAAACTACTGTTGGATTAGGTGACCTGTTCAAGATCATACGAGGAAACACGGATGCTGTTTGCCCTGATGACCTTATGGGTTACAGACTAAATCCTTAGACACTTCGACACACAGACTGTTCAACATATTTTTTCACTGAAGTCAGCCTTACTGCTAAAGGAATGCGAGTTGAAGGCAACTAATATTCTCTGAAGCAAACAATTTGTCATTTCAATTTTTTTAGATGAAAAGCATGTCAGAAATGCCAGCAGCTGTGAAGGCTTTGTTGGATGTTGCCATTACTCCAGAGTCTCACTTTTGGCCCAAGAGAATCGAGAAGCCTAAATATAAGAGGCAGCCGCTGAGATTTCAAACAGTTTATATGACGGAGATAAATAAACAGTAAAATTTCAATTTAAGGAAGCGTGTATTTATGCTCCACATATAACAAAATTCTGTCAAAGCATGCAGTGTCTGGGACTTACTTTAAACAAGTAGCAGCTTAACATTCTGCCAACTCACGGTTTGAACAGAAATTTAGAAATTTTACAAAAGAAGTACTAATTTTAATAGAAAGTGATCTATAAGAATAACTGTGTGGATCTGTTTTAGTCGTATTAGTTGCATACAGACACATTTATTTACTTAATCATCCTGGATGTGGTCTCTCAAACTCAGCAAATCAATTCATTTATTCAGAGATAGCTTTTAAGTATCAAGTCGTAAGGTGCATGCTCCAAGCATTTTAGGTCAGTCATGAAAAAGAAGCTGATACAACCCATGCTTATTTAGGAGAACCATGGGAATGTTTTCGGATGGTATAATTTGATTAATATGGTAGGCATGCAGGTTTTAACGAGGGTGCCAGGATCAGACTTGAAATGGGAACTCTCTCAGAAATGGCCTGGTAGAGCAATATTTATGGTTTGAAAGGGGCAAAATGAGAATGTTTCTCACATATGACAAGAGAGACAAATTCGTACCATCTAGGGTTCAACTTGAAATAGTGAAGTGGGAAACGTCAAAGAAGGGAGCAGATTATGTTTGTAAATTTGCAAGGTCCTAACATCTGAAGAGATGAGTCTAAAGCTACTAAATGAGGTATGACAGTAATGGGAGTTGGGATTCAGGAGTCAAGCTTTTTGTTGTTGTTCTTTATTTCGCCTTGTAAAATTTCTTGTTTTGGATACCCCTTGGGGTCAAATCACAGGGTCAGCCACTGTACAGCGCCCCTGCAACAACTGCAGGTTAAGGTCCATGCTCAAGGGCCCAGCAGAGTAGGATCCCCTTTAGCAGATACCAGCACAGATCCTTAGCCTCTGAGATACCCCGACTCCACCCTCCACTGCAAGTACTTATCTCAAGTGGTCAAATATTTTGAAGTAATACAATGCCATCACAGACCCATATGTGTCTGGGTTTGGTCCCAGCTCCACCCCTTTTGCCTATAATTTGCCCTTAGCCCCTCCTATCAGTTTCTGTTGCCTAGCAATACTAATTGAATAGGAACAGTAAAGCCAAAAAAAAAAAAAGAAAATCAAACATCGGAAACCTTATTCTCATAGAATAGAATTCTATAGAATATTTGGTATTCTGACAACTTAATTCGTATATAAATTTGTCAATATATAGGGTTAGAAAGAAAGACAACAAGCAGATGGAAGAGCACACAAATTAATAGCCCCAGATAGTGAAAGGCAGTTTAAAGCTTACTCATGGCTCTGAAGATAGCAATCGGGAGACGATATTCAAAAACAACATTATCAACTTTAGATTGTGGATCTGGGGAGTACAAAGGCTGATGAAAGGCCATAATCACCAAAATATTTTCATGAAGCCAAATGTTTGTAAAAGTTTGTTATCTAGTGCTGTGTTTCCCATCCTTTGTGGTATCACACCCTAGTTTTGAGCACAACAGTGTGTTTGCAGCCTGCCTTGGTGCTTTGTTCTCCTCTGTGAATTTAGTGAGATTGTCTAAGTGGGGTTGCCCCCTTTGGTCAAAGTATGAGGTGGTCATGCAGGATCAGCAGAGCATTAGATGAATCACGCGCGATCAGCTCTGCTTTTCCTCCTTGGCGAATTAAGCAGAGTGGCAGTTGGGGAGGTCATCCAGGATCAACCGTGATGCTGCCACTGTGAATTAAGCATGATTATCGGACTGGTAGATAGATGGATTTATGTCCGGGTTTCAGCCATAATCCACCTGCCGCTGTGAATCGAGCACGATCAATGGATCAGTGAATGGGGTTTCACCCAAGGTTGGCCACAATCCACCTGAGATGTCACAGCTGTGAATCAAGCATCATCAGAGCAGTAACAGGGATGAAGGGTTTTGTCTTGGGTCGGACACTTTCACTTGAAATGCCGCTACAGCCCTCAGGTTGGGAAACACTGGTCTAGTGTATGGTGAATGTCTCACCCCATGACCCTGCGCCTGCTCATCTGAAATGGCTATAATTAGTCTAAAAATTATTTTAACAGAAATAATGGAGGAGACCCCTGAAGAGACAGAATTTAAATATGTGTGCTAAAATGAGACCTATAAAGACATCTTGCAGGCTTTATTTAAACCCACCTGCTGAGTCCATTTTCAGTATGAAGCCATAATTAGCCTATGAGTAAGAGTTTGACTGGAACAAAAATGGCAGATCTCCAGGAATGGCGTCTGACACCCCCGCGTTATGTGCATATATGTTGTCTTTACACACATGTGCAAATGACATTAGTCTGTGAGCAAATGCGGGGATTCGAGAAGTCCAGAAAAAATGGTGCGCCCAAATGCTCTCTTGCCTCCTGCCAATTCTACGCATTGTTATAGCACTTTATGATGATATTTAATGCAGTAAAAAAACAAGTAGTTTATCCAGAGTGATTTCAGGGCTTTCTATCCTTTGGTTCAGCACTCCCCCACTGGTGCTGACACCACTATAACTCAATCTAAGGCACCTCCATTGATATGCTGTTCTTGGCACCATGCCCATCCAGCCTTTCTCTAAGACTGGGGCATATTTCAGCAGTGATGGGAATAAGCCAGAAAAAAACCGTGGACAAGACACTCAGACATATATCCACACTCACTCACAATTTATTGGCACCAATCAATATAACTGTGGGTGAGTATTGGAGGGTTCAGAATGAATGCCAGCAAGGGATCCACCCAGGATGGAACAGCTGTGTGATGGCACCTTACATCATCTGCTTTTAATAAATGCATAACATATCATTTCAAAGCAGCTTATTCCAACGCCAGTTTGAACCACACCAAACCAAGACAAGAGATGGGCAATGTGATGTCTTGGAATAGAAACTCTAATTAGACAATCAAAAAAAAAGCAGCAACTTCCATTGGAAAGGGGGCACAAGAAAAAAAGAAGAAGCAGCAGCAGTGGAATTAGTTCAACTGATCTTATCAGATTACAAGAAGGAACTAAATTGGGGTGCTCGAGTTCTGCCTTTGAGGGCCTCAGTGACTGTTGGAGAAAATGTCAAAGTTGAAAGCCAACTATTGCTCATTATCGTTCATTATCATTAACTCGTTTGTTCAGATTCCCATAATTGCTGCTCGTTTTCTTAACCAACTGACAGTTACCAATGAGATGCAAGTGACAATAGTGACAAAAATTTGAAGAAAAGAAAACAGAAGAACGGAGAACTGTTATGCACTCCCAACCACAAAACAGTTTGGCTTAGTGCTTCTGAACGCAGGGGTTTCAACCTAAAAGTAGGTTAATGTTTTAGGGGGCTACAGGTTTCAGACTTCAGTTATGCACTCAGTCCCTGCATACTGAGGAGTTGAAATGACTGACATAAGTCCAGTTATGAGGAGAGGACAACCTCTTATACACCACAGGCTTCATTGAGAAAGACAATTAGGATGGAGAAGTTCATCAAGTGCCTCATAGGATTAACTACTCCAAACTCTTCCAGTTCAGTATCAACCACACAAGAGTCATCTTATGTACACTGAACCAACCAGGAATATTAAAAGAACATAGAAATAGAGATTTTCTGAGGTTACTTCTACTATGAAGTGTGGTGCACAATGGTCATTGTGTGTTATCTGTGTGGTGCTACCAAACGAAAGCATAAAGCCTTCAACCATTAAGACAACAACAAAACATGTCTATGGTGAGGTCTGTTTCGGAGGCTTAAACGAAGTCCTGGTCTGGCTTATTTGTTATTTTAAGGCTTTTTTTGCCATTTTGTGTTTCATTGTGAATGGAAATCAATACAGTCAAGAGTCAGAAAACAAATACTTTTAAATGCACAAACAAAAAAATTAGGTAGTAGGTTCTGTCCATAAAATCAGATGATGAATACTCTGTGCTGCAAGCTTATGCACTGTAGAGATGATGGTGTCACACGGTGTGACCTCCGGGATAAGTCACCCAGCAACCCACGAATGCGTCCCTAACTACGGGTGGACAAGATAGCAGCATTTATAACATAAGCAAGATGGCACCATGGGTTAAAAGTGAAGAAACAAAAAAGGAACTGCCCAAGATCCAAAGCAGACCACCTCATCTGTTAGACATAGTGTGTGTGTGTGTGTGTGTGTTGGGGGTGTTATAGCTTGAGCATGTATGACTGCCATAGGTCCTGGCGCACTTCTCTTCACTGATGATGGAACTGCTAACAGCAGTGGTACAATTATTTCTAAGGTATATAAAAACTTCAACTTCAGTGGACAGCACTTTATTCTAACACAACATGACGATCCACACATTCTGATGAGGTAACACAGGAGTTTTACAAGGCTAACTGAGCAGGCCTTCCATGTGCTGAAGAGAAAACTTAAGGGGACAAGCAGGAGCTGAAGACGGCTCAGCACCTGGGGCCTCATGTATAAACTGTGCGTACGCACAGAAATGTTGTGTAAGAACGTTTCCACATTCAAATCGCAATGTATAAAAACCTACACTTGCCGTAAAGCCACACACATTTCCACGGTACCTCATACCTTGTCATACTCCATACATCTTCTCCGCTCGGTTTTGCAGACTGGCGGCACCCAGCGTCAAAGCACTGCTACTTTTCCTGTGTGGTTACTCCTTATTTTCCTGACGCGGCTTTATAAATACACTGAAACTAACCGCATATTGTTTATTAGTGTGATGCATCTGATTGTAATTAACTTGTAACAATATACAGTAATGGTTCAGGGAATAGCCATAGTATTCCAAATACCATAACTGCTTTAGCGTTGTTACTTTCACTGCACCTTCTTCTTCTTTCAGCTGCTCCCGTTAGGAGTTGCCACAGCGGATCATCTTTTTCCATATTTCTCTCACTGTACCACACGGAGTATTTATATCACTGTATCTGAGTGTGAATCACAGCAGCAGCTGATCGGAAAGAGAATTATCGGTATACAGCTTTAAGGACATGCTGTCTCAGCCACTGCAAAACGTTTTAAAGCCTTTCCTGTACGGACCTCGCGGTTCAGAAACAGTTTCATCCCAAGAACTATAAATGCACTCAATCAATTGCTCCTTGTAGAACTGTTTGAACTTATAAGTACAATCACCTCACTGTAAACTTGCACTACACTTCTAATATTGCACAACCTAAGCCACTTTATAAAGTGCATATTGGCATATGATGGGGAATCCTGTGGGGGGTGCTCCGGGAGTATGGGGTACCGGACCCCCTGATAAGAGCTGTTCGGTCTCTGTACAACCGGTGTCAGAGTTTGGTCCGCATTGCCGGCAGTAAGTCGAACCCGTTTCCAGTGAGAGTTGGACTCCGCCAGGGCTGCCCTTTGTTACTGATTCTGTTTATAACTTTTATGGACAGAATTTCTAGGCGCAGCCAGGGTGTTGAAGGGGTCCGGTTTGGTGGACTCAGGATTGGGTCACTGCTTTTTGCAGATGATGTTGTCCTGTTTGCTTCATCAGGCCATGATCTTCAGCTCTCTCTGGAGCGGTTCGCAGCTGGGTGTGAAGCGGCTGGGATGAGAATCAGCACCTGCAAATCCGAGACCATGGTCCTCAGCCGGAAAAGGGTGGAGTGCCCTCTCAGGGTTGGGGGTGAGATCCTGCCCCAAGTGGAGGAGTTTAAGTATCTTGGGGTCTTGTTCACGAGTGAGGGAAGAATGGATCGTGAGATTGACAGGCGGATCGGTGTGGCGTCCGCAGTGATGCGGGCCCTGCATCGGGCTGTCGTGGTGAAAAAAGAGCTGAGCCGTAAGGCAAAGCTCTCAATTTACCAGTCGATCTACGTTCCTACCCTCACCTATGGTCATGAGCTATGGGTAGTGACCGAAAGAACGAGATCGCGAATACAAGCGGCTGAAATGAGTTTCCTCCGCAGGGTGTCTGAGCTTTCCCTTAAAGATAGGGTGAGAAGCTCAGTCATCCGGGAGGGGCTCACAGTAGAGCCGCTGCTCCTCCGCATCGAGAGGAGTCAGATGTGGTGGCTTGGGCATCTGATCAGGATGCCTCCTGGACGCCTCCCTGGTGAGGTGTTCCGGGCATGTTCAACCAGGAGGAGGCCCCGGGGAAGACCCAGGACACGCTGGAGGGACTATGTCTCCCAGGTTGGCCTGGGAACACCTTGGGATTTTCCCGGAAGAGCTGGAAGAAGTGGCTGGGGAGAGGGAAGTCTGGGCCTCTTTGCTTAAGCTGCTGCCCCCGCGACCCGACCTCGGATAAGCGGAAGAGGATGGATGGATGGATGGATATTTGCATATGATGACGATATCATTTTTTAAATGAAATGCAACAAAATATGTTTATTAAATTATACAGATAAAAGTTTAACTTCATTTAAATAATCTATATTCTTCACTGGGACTGGCGTGAAGGATAGAATAATTAAACATGTACTATGAAGATATTTCAATGTTCCTTAAACATTTTGAAGAATCGGCGCTCTAAGCTTACAGATGGCTTAACGTCTATTACAGAGCTGATTGTGTGGCAATCGGTTACTTGGAGAAAGAAAAGCAAGGACTGCAGGGGCGGCCACGCCAATATATATTGAATATAAAACAGAAAGAGAAAATAGCGACACAGCTAAAAATGCAGCAGCAAATTTCGACAAAAGTTAAACTCTTGTGTCATGAGCACGAGGTGGCTATGCAGTGTCCGCAACGGATGTAGCCATCCACCATGCATAAGATATCATAGACATTGGCGGGCGAAGGGGCCACCGATTCTTTCTCTGCCCAGGGCCACCACAAGCCTAGAGCTGCCCATGAGTACTGCTGCAATAAATAATTTCATCGAAGGTCGCGCACACTCACTGCGCCGTGAAACCCATGTTTAATAAGGTGTTTTAACTCCTGTCATCATGAAAATGATATCACGTATACATCTCAGTATTTTAGTTATTCAGAGAGCTGTAATATCACGAATGTAATGGATTCTGTGTCCTGTCGGAGGAAGAGAGCCAGTTTAAGAAGCACGTAGTTATTCACACACATAGAGCACATAGAAGATCAAATACAAAACAAAGCATTTAACGTGCTACTTTAATTACGATGCAATTTGAGAAACTGGTTAATTAAACGATTTTAAGATGAAGTTTATGATATTCTACTTTAATGACAAAATAAACTACATGATTAAAGAGGAAATTTCGAGCCTGAAGTTGACATTTCGTGCTTTTTCCCCACCGTGTGGCTTTTTTTTCTCTGTACCCTAATAAGCTTTCATATAAAACTCAGATGGTGGACTATGACTCACCTTTTCACGGCGACTTTGATATCTGACAAGTTCTTTTTTATTTCTGCCACTGTGCGAATTTGTGAACTTGAGCTTTCAAGTTTCTCCAACACGCTATGTCACTCGATCAACTTCCTTTTGTTGATTATACCACGGTTTATATGAACAAATAGTACATTTTTCCTTTGCCTCCACTTAGTATTCGCTGAAATTCTTATATTTTACCCCGTGCTTTTCCCATTGTCTTTTCACAGAAGGCTGAGCTTAAGGGCGATTTATATTGATTTACATATTCAAAGAGGCGTAATTCTCGGAGGAGTTGGGGCGTTACATAAAGCGCGTGCACGAGCGTTACTTTTCAAGCTGACCGGGATTTATGCAGCAGAAGAACGCGGAAGTTGGAGTACGCACAGATTCCTGCATCTGGATTTTTCTGTGCATAAGCACATTTTGGCTTTTGTGCTTACGTCATGTTATAGTGCGAATTCTACGCATGGCGTTATGCATGAGGCCCTTGGTGATTTGTGTGAATAGCAGACCAAAAAATAGAGTAATCAGAAACCAGCAAATTATTTACAGAATAATCAATGAATATAAAAGAAAAAATCTATAATTCCACTCTATGATTTTTTTTAATAAAGCAACAACAATTCTTCTAGAAAAGCCATTTTTATAGAAAAAAGTAAAGCATGGTAACTATCTCAGTAAGCAGATTTGTTTATATATTACAAATATTACGGTAGTAATTGTTCTATAATGAATCACAGACTTCAAGCAGTCATTGCATGCAAGGGATATGCCACAAAGTACTAAAAATGATGGCTTTAAAAGACCTGCCACTGATATGTGAAATCAAGGAAACATGTGGACAAAGTGTTGTCATTTCTACTGAAATGTAAGAACCTAACAAAAATCAGTTAGAGACAACTTCAAATTATTAAAAAAAGACAAAACTCACATGCATTTACAAGTAATTGTGAAGCCTGCTTCCTAGTAAACAGGGTCTTTGTCGGGTTCCAGTTTTGATCTCCCTCTGTGTTCAGTCTATTCCTGTGTTTATTTTTTAAGGAAGGACAAAAGTAACTTAACATTGCTGACTTTGTCTGAAACAATACCTCAGTGTCCTCATGCAGTGCCCTTACAAAGTATTCAGACCCCTTCAGTTTCTTCACAATTTGTAATGTTGTAGCCTTATGCTAAAGTCATTTACATTTATTTTCCCTTCATCAAGTAACTCTCAATGCCCCAGAAAGACCAAAAAAAGGGATCTTAGGAATTTTTGCAAATTTATTACAAATAAAAAATGAAAATGACCCTTTGCTATGACATTTGAAATAAGTCTCAGGTGCATCCCATTCTGTTGATCATCACTGAGATGTTTCTACATCTTGCTTGGAGATGACCTGTGGTCAATTCAGTTTACTGGCCCTGCTTAGGAAAGGCACACATCTGTTTATAGAAGGCCCCACAGTTGAGCAAAAACCAAACCATGACAGTAAAGGTACTAAATGCAGAGCTTAAAGGCAGGATTGTGTGGAGGCACCGATCTGGGAAAGGCTACAAAAAATTCTGTAGGATTGAAGGTTCCATAATTCTTAAATGGAAGTAGAACCGGCTGCACAGCCAAACTGAGCAATTGCTGGAGAAGGGCTGAGCTCCAGAAAACCTGTGTGGGGATGGAAGAAACTCCTAGGTGGACAACCATCACAGCTACACTCCACTAATCTGTGCTTTAAGACAGAGTGTTGTAACAAGGCACTATATGAGCGCCGACCCAACACAGACTGACACCAGAGGCACACGTAAAATAAATAAACTTTTTATTTTTCTTCACCTGGGGGCCACGTCTTCCCCGTGTCCCTCAGGCACAACACAGTCCCACAAACACACAAAAGCACAAGCACAAATCTCCTCCTTTAAATCCTCCATTCCTCCCTGGCAGCTTTGTCTTCCTCCTCCTGACTCTGGCTCCTCGAGTGGTGGCTGCTGGCTCCTTTTATAAGGTACTTGGAAGTGCTCCTGGTGCTTGATTGCCCATTTCCGGCTGCACTTCCGGGTGTGCCGAAAACAATGCACATCAAGGCTCAGCAGCTCCTTCTGCAGCACCCCCTGGTGGTACCTGTGGATATCAACAGGGCTGCACCAAACTCCAACTCCCTTGGAGCCCTGGGGGAGGTATTGGGTAGCCCATGTTTACTCACCCAGAACATATACTGAAGGGGCATCCCAGCCGGGCATGGGCCTCGGCTGTCTGCCACAGTGTCCAAAAGACACATGTAAGCCTACTTGGAGTTTGAAAACAGGCACTTAAAGGACTCTTAGACTATAAGAAACAAGATTCTCTGGTCTGATGAAACCAAGTCTGAACAGTTTTGTCTCAGTTTCAGGATTGCATCTAGAGGAAACCAGCCATTGCTCATCACCTTCAAAATATCATTCCAACAGTAAAGAAGTATGGAGGTAGCTGCATCATTTTGTAGGGTTGTTTTTCAGTGGCAGAGACAGGGAGAGCAGATACAGTTGACGAAAAGCTGGATGAAGCAAAGTAAAGAGATATCCTTAATGAAAACCTGCTTCAGAGTACTCTGGACCTCAGACTGGGTCCTTTCCAACAGAACAATGACAAAGACAACACAGGAGTGGTTTATGGACAAGTCTGGGAATGCCCTTTAGTGGCCCAGCTAGAGCCTGGGCTTGAATCCAAAGAAACATCTCTGGAGAGTCCTCAAAATACACCGACAGTCTCCATCTAGCCTGACAGAGCTTGAGAGGATCTGTGGAGAAGAATGGCAGAAAATCCCCAAATTCATGTAAGTGAAGCTTGTCACACCAAATCTAAGAAGACTCCAGGCTGTAATCATTGTCAAAGGGGCTTCCACTAAGTACTAAGTAAAGAGTCTCAATATATATTTATTTTTAAAAAAATTGTAAAAATGTCTACAATTTTGTTTTCCACTTTGTCATTCTGGGGAATTGAGTGTTGTTTCATGAGGGAAAAAAAATTCATTTAAATGATTTTAGAATTAGGCTGCAACATAACAAAATCTGTAAGAAGTGAAGGCACTGTAAACAGCTGTGTGGGGTTTAGATGTTCTCCCTGTGTCTGTGTGTGGTTTTTCGTTGGCAATTCCACCTGTCCCCACTATGACCAGCAAGGACACCACTGAGTCTTTAAACCATGTGACCCAACTACACGGTACTATCCTGCGTTCATACAGATGTTTTTTATTTTACAATACCTTCACAGACTTCCAAATCCTTTTCCACGATAGTACAATATATTCTCTCGCCACTACACTTCCCATGTACTCTCATCAACTCTCCTCCCGACTTTGACTACTAATGTAGGAAACTCGGCCTCTTTTACGTCAGACCTGGGAGTGCTTCGTATGCCACAGAATTGCATGCTGGAAACATTTGGGGATTTTCCAGACACAAAAAGTGGGTATAATATTCCACTGCAGCTTCCCCTGGTGGCACCACCAATGGGATGCTGCCATCATGTGCAAGACATAATAAGACATAATTCTTCCTAGCAGGTATCCCATCCTGACAAGAAATTGGCACCCTTCCTTGATGGGACACCAGGCCATCCTTGTCCTTCAATTTCGGCCTTTTGCCCTGGCAAGGAAGCTGTCTCCATCCTGGTCGGGCCACCAGTCCATCCAATACAGCACTCACACCACATGATACAGATTAGGTAATCTGGCAGCTCTAAATTGGTACATGATGAAGCAATAAAAGGATGTGATCCAAGTGAAGCATATGATATTATTTATATGGACTCACAGAAAGCATTTCATAAGGTGCCACATGAGAGGTTGGGCATCAAACTTAACGAAGTGGAAGTTCAGGGTGTTGTGTGTAGATGGGTGCAAAATTTGCTCCGACACAGGCAGTAGAGGGTGATGGTGCGAGGAACTTTCTCAGAATTGGCTGATGTTAAGAGTGGTGTTCACAGGGATTAGTGCTGGTGCTGCTGCTATTTTAATATACAGTGGAACCTCGGTTTGCGAGCATAATTCGTTCCGGAAATGTCCAAAGCACTCGTATATCAAAGTGAATTTCCTCATAAGAAATAATGGAAACTCAGATGATTCGTTCCACAACCCAAAACTATTTATATAAAAATGATTAATACAAAATATAAAGTAAAAATAGATAAAACAAATTAACCTGCACTTTACTATTGAAAAGAATCATGGCTGGTGTGAATGAGTTTCTAAGGTCTTGTGGGATTCCACCCAACGGGACAACACGCAGAAAGCGTCCCAAAGCAATCGCAGTCTCCCAGCGCTGTAGCAGAGACACGCACACACACACACACACACACACACACACACACACACACACGAGGAGACACACACACGCGTGCGAGCAAGACACACACATGCACACACGAGGAGACACATGTGCACACACGCGTGCGAGGGACACACACACACATACACACACCCGCGCACGCGAGAAGAACCATCAGCTCAGTTGTGATCACATGATGCTCAGCAGACAAAGAGTACCCATACTACTCATATTGCAAGACCTCACTCGTCAAAATGTATTAAAAATTTTAGCTCGTCTTGCAAAACACTCGTAAACCAAGTTACTCGCAAACCGAGGTTCCACTGTATATAAATGATTTGGATAGGAATATAAGTTACAAGCTGGTTAATTTTGCAGATGATACCAAGCTACGTGGATTGGCAGATAATTTAGAATCCATTGTATCATTACAGAAGGACTTGGACAGCAGACAGACTTGCGCAAATTTGTGGCAGATGAGATTTAATGTCAGCAAATGTAAAGTTTTAAACATAGGAGGTAAAAATGTTAGGTTTGAATACACAATGGGCACTCGGAGAATCGAGAGTACACCTTATGAGAAGGATTTAGGAGTCATAGTGGACTCTAAGCTATCGACTTCCCGACTGTTCAGAAGCCATTAAGCAGGCTAACACGATGTTAGGTTATATAGTGCCTTGATGTGTGGAGTAGAAGTAACAGGAGGTTCTGCTGAAGCTTTATAACACACCGGTGAGGCCTCATCTGGAGTACTGGGTGAAGTTCTGGACTTCACATGTCAAAAAAGACATAGTAACACTAGAAAAGGTCCAGAGAAGAGCGACTAGGCTGATTCCAGGGCTACAGGGGATGAGGTATGAGGAAAGATTAAAAGAGCTGAGCCTTTACAGTTTAAGCAAAAGAAGATTAACAGGAGACCTGACTGAAGTGTTTAAAATCATGAAGGGAATTAGTCCAGTGGATCGAGACTGTGACTTTAAAATGAATTAATCAAGAACACGGGGACACAGTTGGAAACTTGTTAAGGGTAAATTTCGACAGAAACAGGAAGTTTTTCTTCACACACTGAATCACAGACAAGTGGAATGAGTGACCAAGTAGTGTGGTAGACAGTAGGACTTTAGGGACTTTCAAAATTCAATTTGATGTTATTTTGGAAGAATTAAGTGGATAGGTTTGGCAAGCTTTGCTGGGTTGAATGGCTTGTTCTTGTCGAGATTGTTCTAATGTTCTAACAAAAGAGAATGTGGGTTTAAACTTGATTGGTCCTTTGGCATGTCTATAACTGGATCCTGCAAAGATCTACCCTTTGCAAACCAAAAAGTGGATTACAGTAAGTCCAATAATGAATGGAATCATAAATGAATAAACATATGGTACTGTGAATAATAACCTAAACTTTCTATACTGTACTGTCAATATGGCTGGGCAATGTTTGCTAAACAACATTTAAACATATTTGTCAACAGTAAGGCCTTGTTCACACGGGCGTTAAAATCGAGCGTATTTTTTGCGTTTGTAGCGTCCGGTGAGCGCGGATCAAGCGCCGAGTGTTTTCTACGTAGGAGTCAATGAGAGTGTTCACACGGGCTTTGGTGGCGCGCGTTTGTCCGGCAGCGCGTTTATACGGCATCAAAAAAACGTTGCATGCAGCTTTTTCTTGGCGTTCAAAACCCAGCGAACGCAAGGAAACCGCTTCTAGTTCGTTTTCTGCGCGTTTATTTTACGCTTCGGAGGACCGGATATATATAAGTTTACATGTTGTATATGAAAAAATATTCATATTTTTATGTTTTCTTATACAACATATATATTTTCATATTGCATATTTTATTTTATTGTCTCATGTAATTTGTAAACCATGAACCTATTAATTTATGTTCTAATATAATATTTGATAACGATTATGTAGGGGGGGCAATCTATGGCGGGGGTCATTTCAGTGCATAACATCGGTGTAAGCGCACACTCGACTACTGTTTCCTTACCTCAAAGTGACAAGTAGTCTCTCTTCGGGGCTAACACCAAGTCGCATATTGGTTGATCGGCGTGCAATGTGGCATTACACCAGCTGCAGCAGACAATCAAAAGTGGAAATCGACATCCGACAGTAATTAAAAAACTTGCGCAGAAATTTTTGCATTTCTTCATAAAGCACAAAAAAACTTCCTTTAACCCAGGGTTTCTCAAATAGTGGGGCGCGCCCCCGTGGCTCCGTCAAGGGGGTCGCGTTTGACCTCGGGAACATGCTTTTTTATTTTTCTTTTAAATTTTTTTTGAATTTAGAATGCACTTTAAATCTTTTCTGTTACATTTAATAAAGCTATTCTTTGTTGTAAATTGGTCCATATTTCTTTCTTTTTTTATTCTCTTATACGTTAATAAGGATACAGTGTTAAGCAGAGGTGTACTTATAACAATTTTATAGACAAATGATACTATTTATAGTCGCGCAGGGGGCGTGAGATGTTTTCTTCTTCCAAGGAGGGGCATGACAGAAAATAATTGAGAAGCACTGCTTTAACCCGACGTTGTGCAGTCAGAGGATGAACCCAGTAGCGGCGATTTTTTCTCTCCCTACGCCGTATTACAGTATTTTTAAAACAAGAAGATTAATATCTAACATAGCAAAATGGTCCATATTGAAAGGAGGCACCTCAAATAAAACGACAAGGGCTTTCATATCCAGTTCCCGACACTGCCTCCACAGGTTAACACACAAACTACAATTTGGGCTGCAGGCTGGCGTTAGACAGAGACAAACGAACGCCGGTGCAGAAGTCAATCGATCGCCACCACAAAATGCAACATAAACGTCTAGGACGTTCAGAGCAAGTTCGTTTATCCAAAAACTTAACGCCCGTGTGAACAAGGCCTAAGTCTCCTTTACAGGTACATGCCAGTATTCCTCTCACGGTGTCCTGTCAGACTGTAGAAAGAGAACAAATCGCACACACTGCATAAGTAGAACACTGTGCCATGCCATGAAAGCACTGATGTGATATATCACAAGCAACAGACAAAGCACAACTGGTAATAAAACTCTTCTATAAACATGTAGCCGTGAAAGCAGACACAAATGTGCTTTTGAGGGATCACAATGATGAACTACAGTGCTTTAAGGATCTGTGTTCAAATCAAGTCCTGTCAACCCTGCACTTATGAGGTTTTTCTCGCATTTTTTGTCTCACACTCTTGTTAAGCTAAATGTCGATTCCATACTGACCTGGTATAAGTGAGTGTGCCCTGTAATGGACTAACATTGGCAGAGACCTTCCATCCGTAACCATCAGGATCATCTCCACCTGTCCATGGGCTGATGTTTGAATAAGCAGATTCAGTGAATGGATGCATCAATAAAGTATGCACAGGAGCTTTAAAAGGATAGTTTTTATTTGCTACACATTCACTGGCATCCACAAAATGCTTTCATTGCCATCTGTTTCCTGAAGCTTTTTAAATGTGACAACAGACGTCTTCCTGAGGTTTACACAAAACATTATGTTCATCCATTAATTTCAATGAAAAGATAAGATAAATATTGCCATTGTCTTGCATTGGAGACATTTCTAATGAATTACAGTATATTATTAATCCTTTGGGTCCAGGCAGTTTTAATGCTATACACAATGCGTCCTCTCTCTGAATATATGAATATAATCAGCCTTCTGTCTTTATTCATGTAAATTTGATGTTCATACATTAATTTTTATAACCAACTGTCTCCATTTCAGGGTTCTTGCTAGCGGTAACCTATATCACCAGTACTGAGGACCACCCATGACATGTCTTCCACAGTGCACAATCACTCATACCTGAAATGACCCACTAATCCAGCTGGCACATCTTTGGAAGTGCCGAGAAAAATCCATAACAAAATATAGGGAGCTCATGCAAACTGTACACAGACATTGATTTGGCTAGGAATCAAACTCAGAAAGGTATTAGGCAGCAGCTCTAACCACTGCACCACCATGTAAACTGTCATCCATTTTAATTCTTAAAATGTGAAAGGGTTCATATAATAAATAACACCAGGCTAGCACAACCCCACCACCACAAAACCTTTCATGACAGAAATTCAAAGACGTGAGTTGGAAAGACAGCATTCAGTGTTCAGATCCATTAGAAGAGAAATCGGAGATCAGGTCCCCAGATGTTCACTACAAGGCCATTTGAGAGTCCTTTGGTCTTGGAACCTCTGAAACAGACCAGAAAAAGTAGATGCAATTTCAAATCACAACCTTCTTCATCTCCACTAGGATAATCTGGCATCTTATAGTTAAAAAAAGGAAAACAGATGTGACAGTCTGCTTTCTATCACTAGGACAACACCTAATGCTATTAGTTGAGCGCTCCCTTTTCTTAAACTGTCGACCGCCACCTGTATGGAAAGTTCAGGGAGAGTAAAACTAACACTCTACTCTTCCGCCTACACTAAGGCTCTCCATGGGGAATACAAGCAGAATACTGTTATATGTTACTCGCTGCTTTGCACCAGGGCCTCTGAGCTTCCAGAAGACAGTAAGAAGGACAGGTCTTTCAGAAAGCTGGAAGCCATAGGACCTCAGATCCAGTTGTGGCTGCCATTTCTACTCTGTTCCACTGTATGGTTTTTTGGATGTCTTTCATTAAACTCTGCAATTGATTAGCAAGCTGACATGTTTTGCTGTTCCTAAGTATACAGCTTACTGTTTTATGTATTCATACATTTTACATTGATCTTAGAATGCCTAACAAGTGGACAGCTCCTTGAATCTTGATGTGGTTCAAGCATTAGCATACCACTGTCCAAAATATGGGTGGTGTGATGGGGTCATAAAATTCCCAGGATCAGTCAATATTGTCTCTCTAGTATAAAAGGAAATCCTGAGACAAAACTTTGGCCATGAGATTTGTTCAAGTCACGCCCCCCTCTCAACCATATTTAACCACGCACACGGCCCACTCACTTCTCATTCGTGTGAATGCTTTTGACAGACACAGTTCCTGCTGTCTTAGCTCTTATACATTTTTATGTTTTCCTCACTTTAAGTTCCCAATAAAAGAGGACTTATTATGAACAAATCTTACTGAAAAATGTCATCACGAAGGCTTATCATCAGAAGAAATGAGTACACAGGCAATCCTAGCACCGAGAAATGATGAAGTCAAATGAAATCACGCGAAAATCGTTGATCAGTTACACGGCAAATTGGTTAAATGCGTATCAATAGACTATGCTGGAACAGTTGGTGGTGATCAAGTGGAAGATGAAAAGATCAATTACGATAACCCAAACAATATCTACAACCGTTAACACTGTCCGGTTTTCCACTGGCTGAATTACTGTTGAAAGAAGGATGTATCCATGAAAGGTAATGTAGTACATCTTCAAGGGATACCATTAGACAACAAAGGAGATCTTGATATGCAAGTCATATTAAAACATTAACAGTTTCCCATTAGAATAGCTTTTACAAAGACTATTAACAAATCTCAGCGATAAACATTCGAAAAGGTTTATTTATTAAAGAGAAAGAAACAAAATTTATTCACGGGCAGTTATACTTTGCGTTGTCACGATGTAACTCCAAACGCAGAATCAAAATTCAATACGATATTGATGAAAATTTAATAAAAAAATTGTTTTTACTGAAGTTTTACAGTAAAAGTGTAAGGTGTAAGTTTAAAAAGAATTTGCGTGTTAATTTCAAATCCAAACAGAATGAAATCGTATAACGCAACAAATAATTCTAACACAACATGAAACATAATTTACTTTCAAATTATTACATTTAATTATTTTTTAATATGGTTAATTACTAGCTGTAATGTAAAATAGTTAGTTCTGTTATGCAACCATCCATCCATTTTCCAACCCGTTGAATCTGAACACAGGGTCACGGGGGTCTGCTGGAGCCAATCCCAGCCAACACAGGGCACAAGGCAGGAACCAATCCCGGGCAGGGCGCCAACCCACCGCAGGACTAGTTCTATTATGCATATGTAACAATTCCCATGAAAATAACAATCTGTTTAAATCGTATATCCGCATCCTCATATGCGAGTGGCTGAACCGTAAAGTGGCTAGCATGTAGCCCCGGCCCGGGGGTTGGTGAGCAAAGCGAGCAGGGGGCAAAGCCCTCTAATCTACAAAGAGGTGCAAACAGTGCAGGGTTCAATCGATTAAATAAATAATTGAAGTCAAAAAGTAATCCATAAAAACATGTGATAAGGCGGAGATTAAAAGCCATTAAGTAACAATAAAAACATCTATAAAATGAGGTTAAAATAACTGGCAGAATCCTTCCACTAAAAACCACAAGCCTCTGTGCTTTCCTCTAAATGCTGTGTTTCTACCACTCACCTGAACAGGTCATCTCAGCAGGCAGAGCTGCCCATCAACAAGCACAGTTAACCTTTAAAACGGACTTGAGTTCTTGCCAGCACCCTGACCGTTCAGCAGTGAGCCCTGCTATGAGCCTTGCTCCTCTGCCCTGCTGCTGTGTGGTTGCTTCTACTTCAGCAGCATCCTCTGCCCCCTCAAGTGCCAGCTACCTGCTCCTCTAGGGGTGATAATTCCTGATTGCTTGCCGTCTCTCCAAAAAAAAAAAAACAACTTTGGCTTGCTCCTGCCTTTCAATTTCATTTTTTCTTTGCTTTACCCTCCAATCTTCTCTCTCAATCTTTGTGTCTCATTCTCTTTCTTTCTCTTTAAGTCTTTTTCTTTTTCCTGTTTCCTGCCCAGGCTCCTTTATACTCTGTTTGGGCAGAGGTGCTGCAATCATGGAACCCACAGCACTAATTTTGAAACTGAGAGTTGTGAACGCGGGCTCGCTGATCTCCTCATCAACACTCCGGAGTCGCTCATGCATGCTTTCATGTGTGCCTGCACCCACATGGAGCCCGAGTGTGCCATATTTATGTATTTCAAAGCTGCACATCACCACGGACCGCACCATACGCTTTACCACACAGAGTATGATGTAGTTATTGAATATACCTCTAAAGTCTGCTGAATCAGCCCCCTGAGCGGCCTCACGCTGAGTTGAGCAAGTACATTTTTCTACTGTTTATTCTACAATCGTGTAGTTGACTTGGGCTATATTTTTCTCCAATCCACCATAGCAAATATTCAAAAGACTATGATGATTGAGTTTTTGGATTCTGCTGGACCTGTTCCCCATGAACAGACTGTTAATCAGAGGCATTACGTTGAAATGCTGATGCATCTACAGGAAACAAGTTCAGAGAACTGGATTTTGCACCATGACCGGACAACTGCACACTCTGTGGTGTCAGTCAAGGAGTTTCTGACAAAAAAAAATGTGATTGTTGCTTCACATCCCCACATATTCATCAGATCTCATGCCCTGTGACTCCTTTTTGATCTCAAAGTGAAAACTGAAACTGAAGGAAAGAAGATTTGCTACCATGGAAGGTGGTAACACAAGGTGAGCACTGCAAATGCTTCCAGGAACTGGAGAAATGCTGGGAAAAGTGTATTGCCTCTCAAGAGAAGTATTTTGGAGGTGACTAAAAGTGTGTTTTTAGCAATGCCAGGAATGCTCGAATTCCCCCTCATATAGAATTCTATCGCAAGAATATTGCTAATAAAAGAAAACCATCACAGTCTGCACCATGCTACCCGATACATAGTGAAGCATATCATCTTATCACAGTAGAGAAAAGCCAAGCAAAATGACACCTTTTATTGCTTGGCTTTTCTCTACATTCATAATGGTTAACACGGTACAACACCCTAGTACTACATCTTATCACAGTAAAATGAAATGAAATAGTTAGGTATTGTGGTAGAAGTAATCATTTTCTCTCTATCATGCAATATGGACATACACCTTTCATTTCTTTTTGTAAACACTTTTTCTACAGTTCTCAGATTGAAACGGATGACTTTCTAAATGTGGTGATATACAAAGAAACGTGTTGACACAGCTCAGAGTAACATATAATATTTTACCCAGTAAACCATCTGCCTTCAAGTTAACTGCTATTAACAAATATAATACGACAAGACAGTTTTGGCCTACTACATTTAGACATTAAATATAGCAGATCTTTTCTAAGTGTGCTCAACAAAACTTATAGTGTCAATGGCCAGTCCTGGTTAAAACACACAAGAGGTGTCACCCAGGCGTTTAACAAGCCATCACATTGCACAATGCAGTCTTCACTTGCCGTACTTAGGTGTACGACATTAGAGATGAAATGTTTTAAAGAAATGTCACAGTATCACAGTTCATAAGAACACGGGGACACAGTTAGAAACATTTTGAAGTTATATTTCACACAAATGTAGTTTTTCTTCGCACAAAGAACCATAAACACATGGAATAAATTACCAAGTAGTGAGGTAGGACTTCAGGGACCTTTAAATCTCAACTTGATGTTATTTTAGACAGTGCTGAATTTAGGCATTAAGTAAAACAGATGGAAGGCAAATGTTTAAAAAGTATGATGTTATGGGCAGGTAGTAAAAGAAAAATTGTGAGAAAAACTTCACCAGGAAACAAAGAAATAATACCGGACCAAAGTATAGTCGTCGTCACGAAAATTCAAAAATGGGAAAGAACAAAACGAAATTCAATTAAACGGCAAAAATAAATAAATAAAGGTCAAAGCATAAAAAAAGAGCTCAAAAACAAAGGAATTTTCTTTTTTATAGCTAACTACAAATTTTCAATCCATCATAGGATATTTGAAGACACTGGGTACTGCCATTTTATCAATGAACTCTGGCAACACCCATGCAGCGCATCACTTCTGGTCAAGTTGTAATTGTTGTCATGTGTGTTTGGTGTTATTGTCTGGTTGTACCTTTTTATTATTACAGTAAAATAATCTAAATAGGCATTAGAAACCTATGGATTTCCTGGAAAGGATCACCTGACTTGGAGGACCAATAAAAGCAAAAAGGGGAGGGGCTGAAATGAAAATAGGCGAAGGTGCAGAAGCAGAGAAGAGCAGGTGAGAGGCAAGGAACAGCACCAGAGAGAAAGTTATGAATATCATGGGGAAAACTACACTGCCCACAGAAGATGTCATGTGAACCCAGATTCATTTTTATGGAAGATAAAAAGACTTGGCCACATAGAGGGAACTTTTACCTTTTTATGGAGAATATGGGAGAGGGACTGACATGCCTGTGTGTGGAGGTTGTGTGAAATTGAGTGCAGTATGACATTAAAAAAAGAACAGTAGTTCAAATGATGAATGTGCAAAGAACCTTTATTCTCACTTCGAGTTAATCCATTATAATAATTGTTATTGTTGTATCTGTGTTTTTTAGTGGACTGTTTTGTGTTGTGGGAGTGCACTGCAGTGTGGGATTTTTCTAAACAGTTGATTTATTTGTTTGGTGTATTGTACAGTTTTATTTCAGTCATACATTTTACCCCTGTTGGTGTGCTATGTACTTATTTTGTGGCTAGTAGGGAATTACTGTTAGTCACTCATGCTCCAATGTTTTTGCTTTTTGCTGCCACTCTAAGGGATCATTAGTTAATATTATAATAGTGCCAGCCCAGGGTGGGAAAAGGATGTTGAGGAGCGGTATTTAGGGATGACAACAGATCCTGATTGCGCCACCACCATCTACTCAAAGCACCGTGATGTTCCAACAATGATGGATGGATTAAAAGCCAGAAATTTGTATGACCATCAACATCAAGTGACTCCGTGAGAACCCTAACTACAAAGAGGACTGCTTCATTTATGTTAGGTAGAATGCCCAGAAGGGATTGGGCGGTCCCGTGGCCTTTTTTCTCCAGCCGTCTGTTTTTTCTGTCCACCCTGGCCATCGGACCTTACTCCTTTTCTATGTTAACTAATGTTGTCTTATTTTAATTTCTTATTTTGTCTTTAATTTTCTTTTCTTCATTATGTAAAGCACTTTGAGCTACTTTTTGTATGAAAATGTGCTATAGAAATAAATGTTGTTGTTGTTGTTGTTGATAGCCAAAATAATATAGCAGCCCCAGTAACTTTACATGGTAGCCAAATAATATGTTAAATATTCTGAATACATTTAAAAATAAAAATAAATGCAACATTCAGAATACAACAGAAAGAAATCATCACAAAACCCCAAATTATGACATATGATTACCACTTTTTGGTTTTGGTTTGGGATTTAATTTGTTAAACACCACCAATGTCATTCAAGTGTTCAGCAAGCATCACAGTGGCACTTTCCGCTTTGATTTTAATGTCCACTTTGCATTTAAATGTTAAATTACAACAGATAGCACTCAATTATTTTAAAATTTAACAGTGGCACTTGCTGTATTTGGCCTGCTGAATTTAGTCTTTATTTAAAATACAACAAATTTCATATGATCTGATCTTAGGAACACCAGAAAATGGAATAAAGGATAAGGAGAAAACTTTGCACTAAAAATAATCAGGGAAGCATAATTCAGCTTTCTCTGCAGTTAAAGAATTCAAAATGAAACAAATAAAGAAAATCACATTCTGGCTGACACAAAAGCATTCAACCTAAGCAGAAGTAACAGAAGGAGAAGGCAGACTCAAGGTCAAATACACAAACAAAAAGCAAAAAGACTCGAGCATGAAAGTCTGAACACAGAATCGGAATTGTGATCTAAATAAAAGTTGCAAGAAGTAACTTGGTGTTGTTTTTACCACTTCCTAACTTAGAACATAAAATGTTTTTCAAATTTGAATTCCATGTGCAGATAATTTGTATTGCTCTCTGTCATTCTTAAATAGAGCTCACATCATAATGTGATGTCACAGTGTCACTCCATCAGGCAACTGGTAACAGATTTCATTTTGGTAAATAACTTGGCTGTGGCCTTCAGAAAAAGTAATTTGATAAAAGAAAGGAGACCATTCAGTCCACAAAGCTGGTTTGTTTAGTTAATAGCTAAGCTGTCCCAATATCTCGTCCAGATTCTCTTTAAAGGTTGTCGAGGTTTCTGCTTCAATGACATCTCTCAGTAGTTTGTTCCAGACTCCCATAACTCTTTGAGTAAAGAAGTGCTTCCTGGCTTCAGTCTTAAATGCACTTCCCATTAATTTCCACTGATATCCTCAAGTATGTGATTCACCCTAATTTTGAAGGAATGCTACTTTAGCAACACCTATGAGGATTTTGAAGAACTGGATTACATCTTCTCTGCATGAAACCAAACAGGTTTAATTCTCTGAGTCTTTTGGAGTTGGATGAGTCCTTAAGTCCCGGGAAGCACTTGGTTGCTCTTCCCTTCACAGTTCCAAGTGCTGATATTACCACAGTACAGTGATATCCATGACAAAAAAGTATCTTCCAATAGTACTGCGATGGAGATATTGGCATGTAGAGTTAAACTATTATCCAGTGTCTATGCCCAATAAAAGTACACAAAACGCATAAAAATAAAAAAAAATAAAAATCCATTCATGGAGGCTATAACAGCAAGCAAGTGTTCAACAAGTGTCACACTTCTACTATCCATTTTGCTATGCACCATTTATACGAGTATATTGTGGACTATGGCCAGCAACTTATCCCAGCCAATACCCCCAAGCCACCAGATGGAACCCTCGCTGTGACGTGGAGATGCCCCAAATTCCCATAGGGCATCATGGACTTTGGAGTTTTAATGCACAGCCCTGCTGGATAATGTCAGGGCCACCAGGGGACGCTGCAGGTAGGCCCACAGACGTATATTTTCCATACCGCCCGGAAGTACGTCCCAGTCACGGGGACAGAAGAAATTATGTACTTCTGGGTTGAAGAAAAGGAGTTTTACCTGACATGGAAGTGTTAATATAGTCACATGGACTTTGGAAAGAAACACTTCTGGGACAAGAAGTATAAAAGGACTGTGGGAGATCTCAGCAGTGAGCCGAGTTGGGAAGAAGGGTGACTGAGCTGCTGGGAAATGTGGAGGATAATTGTGATTTGTGTATTGTGTTTATTATTGAATTATTATTGTATTACTGAGTATAGTGGAGGTGGAGGTGCTTTGTGCACTTTTCAAAATATTAAAGTGAATTATTTGGACTTTTACTTGGTGTCTGGTGTCTGGTCTGAGGGTTCAAGGGGACGACAGTGCCCCCTATCTGTCAAAAAATTAAATACAACAAATGAAATTCAGGTCTTTAAATAAAAATGTCACAGTGGTCAGTTGTGGCCTGCTGCTTTTAGACATAGCATACAATATGTAAGTGCCACCAACTACTTTTGCTCTGATGCAAGTACATATTAAATATATCAGATGGCACATCAAGTGTTCAATAAGTATTACAGTGTCGCTGTCACTTAAATACCTTATAGTGGGTGGCACAGTGGCGCAGTGGTAGCACTGCTGCCTCGCAGTTAGGAGATCCGGGTTTGCTTCCCGGGTCCTCCCTGCGCGGAGTTTGCATGTTCTCCCCGTGTCTGCGTGGGTTTCCTCCGGGCGCTCCAGTTTCCTCCCATGGTCCAAAGACATGCAGGTTAGGTGGATTGGTGATTCTAAATTGGCCCGGGTGTGTTTGTGTGTGTCCTGCGGTGGGTTGGCACCCTGCCTGAGATTGTTTCCTGCCCTGTGTTGGCTGGGATTGGCTCCAGGTGACCCTGTGTTCGGATTCAGCAGGTTGGAAAATGGATGGATGGATACCTTATAGATTACATATGTTCAAAAATTGTCACCATGGAACTAATGAAACTGGCCATTTTTGCCCTGCTATATCTAGAGAGTAAACAGAATTGACAGAATATGTTTTCAACAATGGCTAGTCTTGGCCTGCTGCATTAGGACATTGCAGGGAACAGCATGAACAAAAGCAGTCAAAAAGGATCCAAGTTGCACTGGCTCAGTTTAGCCTGCTGCATTTAAGCAACATATGGCATGCAAGTATTCAAAAAGTTTCACGGTGCCACCTTTTGGCATGATGCGTTCAGATGTCAAATAGAGTAGATGGCAGCCAAGCATTTAAGCATGGCATCAAAGAGTCAGTGGTTGTTCTGGCCAGCCAGCTGCATGTATACTTTATACAAAACACAAGGCACATAACTGTTCATTGTGCGGTGATAACAATTGTAGTACAAAAAATACAGAAGCACTGGAGAATACAGTAGTGCAACAATTGTATCGAAAAGCTGTCAAAAACATAAATGTGCATAATCCATCCATCCATTGTCTAACCCACTGAATCCGAACATAGGGTCACGGGGGTCTGCTGGAGCCAATCCCAGCCAACACAGGGCACAAGGCAGGAACCAATCCCGGGCAGGGTGCCAACCCACCGCAGGACACACACAAACACACCCACACACCAAGCACACACTATGGCCAATTTAGAATCGCCAATCCACCTAACCTGCATGTCTTTGGATTGTGGGAGGAAACCGGAGCGCCCGGAGGAAACCCACGCAGACACGGGGAGTAAATGTGCATAATGCAACATACAATACAATACAATTTATTTTTGTATGGCCCAAAATCACACAAGAAGTGCCGCAATGGGCTTTAACAGGCCCTGCCTCTTGACAGCCCATCAGCCTTGACTCTCTAAAAAGACAAGAAAAAACTCCCAAAAAATCCTTGTAAGGAAATAAAAAATGGAAGAAACCTCAGGAAAGTTCAAAAAGAGACCCCCTTTCCAGGTAGGTTGGGCATGCAGTGGGTGTCAAAAAGAAGGGGGTCGATACAATACAATACACAGAACATAATAACACAAGTAATCCTCAATACAATATAAAAATAAAAATATTACAAGTACAGAGCAGAATTTGACAGATGATATCACATAATATGATTTGGATTTGTGAAACCTACCTTGAGCTAATCTACGCTTGCAAGAACAATGCACACCTGCTTAGCCTTATAAATTTTTAACTTGATTATCACCTAGCATTAGACATGTATGTGTGTATGGAACAGTCCACTCTGCTCACGCTGAACCACAGCCATTAGATGGCACATGCATGAACCTCACTTCTCACTGTGAAAGACCTGTGTGCAGCAAATGCCTCCGCCAAACCTCGTCATGCTAACACAGATGAACAGACTTGACGTTGAAAGGAAGCAAACACCGTAGCTCAACAGTGTGTAACACCTCAGCAACAGAGGGCAAGGTTTGAAGTTTTCACTAAAAACGTTGTCTATCTGGTATACGGTGTCTGATTCTGTATTTTCTCGAGACAAAAGATTAATAGGACTCGTATGCCAGCAATACGGCTAAGATATGGTATCGCCAGTGTCTTCTTATGAAAGCCAGTGGGGCAGCAAGCACAAGGTGGGTCCATATCCTCTGCCCTGGGTAATTCTTAAGAGTTTGCTGACGTCATTCCAAGTTCATGAATCTAATAAAACTGCTAGGGAGTCTTCGGGTTGTTTTTTGTCCCGATGACCACACACAGCTAGTGATTATACATCTTTCCAACACAGCAATAACACTATAGTTGTCTTGTTTCTGTCCATATTTTAATTGACCATATCTGCTTGGTATGTGTGATGCAAACCATCAGTAAGGTTTACTCTTTCCACTGCTCCAATTGAACATTAGTCATGTGTGTATAAACTAAAATAAAGGAAAATAGTTATGAATATACCATGCTGTATTTGTAAGAAATAACTGACTTATAAGGCCAGAAATTTCACATTTTGGTGGCTTCCACAGAAAAACAAAAAAAAACTTCAATCATTAGAAACTGAAGGCTGGCCTAAACCGCTTATGGATATGTCTTAAAACAAGCTGATTTACTGTATAGGTCAACTGCACATCACTCTATTGTCTATAATGACGCATTATTTTCATTTAACTCAATGAAGTGGACACAAATGGTCCGTGTATTTTTTGGTATTTGAAATTTCATTTTAGAAGCAAAAACGAAAAAACGAAAATGAAAGGAATTTTCAGATTTTGATTTTTGATTAAAGAATAAAATGAGGGAAAATAAGGTATTTTTTAATTCTGTGGTAACAAATAGCAGTCATAAATTTAAAATTACACGTACTTTTCTGGATTTATTTGTGATTTAAATAATGAAAGTGTAATAGCTCAAAAACAACAAAACAGACGCATTTTCGTTGTCTGAAACCGGAGGTGGTACTTCTGCGCGATTTCTGACGACACGTGCGAACAATCCTCCTCACAACACATCGATTAACGGCCTTGAAGTTACACTGCATGGCATCAGCAGAGGATGGACCATTACGTTGTTTCTCGGAACAGTTAAAAGAGTGACAGTCCAGGACGAGGACATGACTGCAGAAAAACTGAGTCGCATCTTTCCGGTAAAAAATACAAGCTTTGCAAACTTTATTGACGTTGCAGTTCTTTTATTAGCGTTATTGTTGTTACTTACTATGAAACAGCTAACATTTGGTGATTTCATTTACTAACAACTATGTCTGGCAATTTTTAGAGTGCTAACATTTTGAATGGCTGCTCATTGACAAATATAACACATGTTAAGAAAACTTTCTGTAAATCACGTTGCTTTCCTATCGTGTTACACTTGTGCGCATTGTTAATACACGAAACGTTTAGCGATAGCACTATAAAAATGGCCAGACTTAGTGTTAGTTAATGAAATCACCAAATGTTAGCTGTTTCACAGTAAATAACAACAATAACGTTCATAAAAGAACTGCTACATCAATTAAGCAACGTTTGCAAAGCTTGCATTTTTTTACCGGAAAGATGCGACTCAGTTTTTCTGCAGTCATGTCTTCGTCCCGGAGTGTCACTCTTTTACTGTTCCGAAAAACAACGCGATGGTCCATCCTCTGCTGATGCCATGCAGTGTAACTTCAAGGCCGTTGGTCGATGTGTTGTGAGGAGGCTTGTTCGCACGTCTCGCCAAAAATCGCGAGAAGAAGAAATGCCTCCGGTTTCAGACAACGAAAATGCGTCTGTGTTGTTGTTTTTGAGCTATTACACTTTCATTATTTGAATCACAAATAAATCCAGAAAATAATGTGTAATTTTAAATTTATGACTGCTATTTGTTACCACAGAATTAAAAAATACCTTATTTTCCCTCATTTTATTCTTTAATCAAAAATCAAAATCTGAAAATTCCTTTCATTTTCGTTTTTGCTTCTAAAATGAAATTTCAAATACCAAAAAGTACATGGACCACAAATAAATGCCGGAGCACTTTGTTTTTGCTGCTTTCTTGGTTCTTCTCCCCATGCATTGCAAACTACACACAATTTCTTAATTGCAGTTGTGGGAAATCCCCTACACCAGGCATGTCAAACTCACAACAATTGGTGGGCCGCTTCGACTCCCACACATACGTCAGCGGGCCGCACTGTAACAAATACTATTATACTATTATACAAAGTTACTGTAGCTTTCTTTCCAATACTGAAAACTTTGCAAAATGTAGCACAAAGTTTAAAGAAAAGCAATTTATTTCCTTACACTCTCTGTACAACAGCGTACAATTAGAGTCTTAGCCTCTTAGCTAGGTCCTTATATTATTATATTATATTCATTGCTTATATAGGAGTCTTACAGTCTGAGATCTATTTCTTTTGTTCCGACACTTAGCATCTCTTGCTAGTAACCAGTTTGTCAATATCAGGCTTGAAATCTTGTGCAGCTACAACTCTTATGAGGGATGAAAGGTGCTCGACAGTAAGTCTTCAGCGATGTGGGGTTTTGGTAGCTTTCATTAACAAGAACAATTGCTCACAAAAGTAAGTGCTTCCAAACATAGACAGTACTCTCAATGCCAACTTATGGATCTGCACATACGAGGGTTGCAGGTAAGCATACAAGCCTGGCACACCAACTTTGTTATATTTTGCCTTCAGAATAGAATCTGACTGCAGTTAAATCAATTCCATTTGGATATTCTCAGGCGCATTCTCAACGTTGTAAGAGTATGGTGACGTAAACAGCCCTGTTCTTGTGAATTGAAATCACGAAAACACTCACTGAATTCACTGCTCAGTAATTCAAATTGGAAAATAAATCCTCCAAAAATCAAATTTTACTTTACTAAGTTTACTTCAAAGTTTATATTGTAAAATAAGCCGATATGCAAAAAGCCACCTGACCTACACTAATTTTACAAACTCAATATCACAAAAATTTGTTAATAAACAACTCACCAACTTCTCACGTTCACTTAAGATCCTCAGCTGTAGTCTGTACTAACTGTTCGTTACAATACTAGCACAAAATTACATAAAACCAGAGCAGAAAAACGTAAAAATATTACTACTCGTGATGGTCAGTTCTGCCCAGTGGCCAGTCTCAGCAGCCCAGCCAGTAGTGTAGCCTGCAGGGGTGGCGGCCCTGGACAAAGAAAGAATCGGTGGCCCCTTTGCCCTCCAATGTCAATTTGGTATCTTACGCACGGTGGATGGCCACGTCCATTGCGGACACTGCATAGCCGCCTCGTGCTCATGACACGCTTCTATATGCGCGTGTCAGTAACTTGAAAACTAAGTGGCGACCCATGATATTCTAATTACGGCAGAACGTTATAATACTACGTATAGCTTACTGCTCTGACTCTAGCGAAATTAGTAAATACAGAGTACTAATTAACAAGAAACAATGTTTTTCGGCCACATTGCCGTCAGCTATGTCGTTATTTTCTCTTTCTGTTTTATATTCAATATATATTGGCGTGGTGGCCCTGTGCAGGTGCACAGTTTGCACATGCCTAAAGTCGCCCCCGCTGCTGCAGCCTAGCACTTCAGTTGTGACTGTTGTTCAGTTGTAACTAGGATCTGTCATGTGGGCCGCACAGATTTCTGTTATGGGCCGCGTGTTTGACATGCCTGCCCTACACTGAAAAAAGTATAACATTGATGTTGTTCATTCAACGTAAATTTTCTCTTTCAAGCAACTTAAGATTAGTCATTTAGTGTTGTACCTTGAAATATTTGGTTTCAGATCTCAATCAAAGTAAAAAAAAATGTTTGCATCAAAGTAAGTTATGGTGGAGGGAATACACATAAAAATCCTTTTTCAGTTAACCTAACATTTTAGGTTGTTCGTGGGGCCGTGTGGGAGCAGTCGTTTGTATATTCTTCCGGTCGAACTTTCCAACTGCCAAAAAAGAAGAACACTTTCCCGAGTGGAGTGGACGTGGCGATACTGCTCTGGTCATTTTCAGCAGGAGACTTTCATAACAGATGATTTCTGGTAAGTAACCCTGTTTCTCAACTGTTAATTTTAAGTATAAGAACTCATAATAAAACATACTTTCAAGAAAGCTGTAGAAACGTTTAATAATTTTTTGTTGTATATTTAAGAGTTACACTGCAAAATGCTTGTGTATTTGCACTATATTTTTAAATAAATGTAAAAAGTACAGCATCGGAATGTTTTATGTTCATAATATTTCTAATAGCATAAAAACGGGTTATGACCAATACACCATTTTAAATTGTAACAACTTAAAAAATAGATTTACTTCAGTTTAAAACAAGTGAATTGCGCCCTATCACACTAAATGATTTGCCTCAACTTAATAATTGTGGGTTCAATAAGATACAAAGAATTATATTGGTTCAGATTGAATCACTACCTTAATTATTTCAAGTTCAGTTTCAGTGTAGAAGGGAAACTCTGTTTAAGTGACTTCTGCTAAAAGCGTAAAGATGAAGTGACAAACCTCATGGGACAGAAAGTGGCCTAATAGTATAGGAAGCTGGAAGCCTGGTCCCTAACTTGTGACATTAGACATTTAGAGGATTTAGACTAGGGGCTTTCAGCTCTGGTTCTGGCAGTCCACAACTAGAAGCCAGGCTTAGCAGATATTAAAACTTGGTATTTAATTTTATGGCTTGTTCCAAGACAAATTTTTTTCACATTGTAGAACAAATTTGTACCTTTTGGTCCTTTCCTTCTCTTTTATTAATTTCAGCAGACAGTATTGCCACAGATACTTCATGATGCATGTACACAGGTTTAAATGGAAGCACGTTAGCTGGAGGGCTGCTGGTTCCTTTGTTATTTGTACCTCATTATTAACTGATGGTTGGTGAAGAACTGCTAATAAACCATTTTTTTAAACTACTAATCTATTGTTAGGAGCTGGAGGAATTCCTAGCTATGGTGGCACACTGGCAAAATCTGTGTGGATTCTGCATATCTCTGAAGGTTTCTTACAGGGTGCGCCAGCTTTCCATGACATCCATAATATGCACATTTTCTTCTTCTTTTGGCTGTTCCCATTTGAGGTTGCCACCGTGGATCACATTTTTCCTTATCTTCTTGTCCTCTGCATCTTGTTCTGTCACACCCATCACCTGCATGTCCCCTATTACCACATCCATAAACCTTCTCCTAGGTCTTCCTCTTTTCCTCCTGCCTGGCATCTCCATCCTTAATATCTTTCTCCCAATCCCCAATATGCATATGTTGGGTTCATTTTCAACTAGTGTGAATACACGTGACTGTGTGTCTGTGACTGTGCTTGGTGAAGAATGGCATCACACTTGGGGATAGTTCAATGCATTGAGCACATTGCTAATGGGATAGGCAGCAGATCCTTGTGATATTGAACTGCACAAGCAGGTTATAGAATGGATGGATAGATGGAGATGCCCAGATGGCGTGCTCCTACTGCACAATAAAATGTATGAGCGTAAGTGTAATGGAAAAAAATGAACTTGTGAAGTGTTTGAACCTGTGCCTACCTGGTTAATTAAGTTTACCTAACATCATTTGTAATAGTTCATCTAAGGAAGACACAAGATCTTCTCAGAGATTAATTAGGTATATCAAAATAAAAAAAATCGTATAACATTTTAACTTTATATTTTGTTGTTTACTGTACATATAGAATGTCTTATTCTATGAACCAGATATTTACCTCACACTTTTAAATAATTAACTATTTTGGGACCTTTAGATAGTACCTAATAGCATAGGTGTGTGCCATTTAGCTGTGTGCTGACTGCCTCACTGAAATGCTTTCTAGCTATTATATGGTGAGAAGTTAAGCAAAATGACACCTTTTATTGGCTAACTAGAAAGGTTACAATATGCAAGCTTTCGAGGCAACTCAGGTCGATTCTTCAGGCGAGATGTAATCTTTTTACATGTTTTACATCTTGCCTGAAGAAGGGACCTGAGTTGTCTTGAAAGCTTGCATATTGTAACCTTTCTAGTTAGCCAATATAAGGTGTCATTTCGCTGGACTTGTCACTACATTCACACAGTACAACACCCTAGTACTCCAGCTATTATATGTAAATGAACCTAACTGACTTAACAGGCTATTCTATTAGATTCCTTCAGTCAACTCTGCTGCTTACATGGTGAGGCTCCACCACTTGCTATGAGTAAAGGATATACATTTTGAATTTTGCTTGAAATGCTGACTCAAGACTATTCTTTATTCACAGGTTTTCTCTAATGATAAGTCAATAATTATCCACACTTTTACGATATCCAGAAATTCATAGAAGGCTTTCTGGTCAATGTGGAGAAAGTATTTTATCATGAAGAAGAGTTTATGAATGTATAGAGAAGTCGAACATGTGTTAGGCATGAAGGAGGGGCGGGATGCCCATCCACATCCACTACCAGCGACAACACTAAACAAATCCATACCCTGATTCTGACAAACGAACAAGGATATCAGCCCCAGTTCACCTTCAGCCCATACAAAGTGTTCACTGCTCACGTCACTTCCTTGGTGCAAAAAGAGAGCAGAATAGCCATATTTACCCTTAAAAAGCAACAACAGAAACTTACTGATCGATGTAGAAACTTTACCACTGTGACCCGCAGACACACCGTGTTTCCATGGTACAGATAACATGCTAGGGCTCTTGTCTGGCCAGAACACCTTGTTAAAAAAGGACCAGGGGAGGGAGCATGCACAGGGAACTATCTCCCTCAGATTGCTAGATGGTGCCCCACTGTGGTATAGCGGGTCCACAGCCCTCTCAGCAAGGGCCAGCAGTTTTAATTAAATAATCACCGTGCTAGCGGCGGTTTAATGAGGGGGCGTGGTGGCCGTAACAAGTCACAGGGCAATCTGCGGTGTGGGCGTTTCTCAACTAGTGCACAGGTGAGGGACTGCCCACATCCGTGATTGTTCCTGTGGCTAATGTGCTGCAGCTGCTATGGCCCCCTCTCTGTAAAAGAAGCGCGAGTCGATTAGGAAAGGAGATCAGAAAAAAAAACGAAAAGAGAAGGAAGCGCAGGAAGCAGTGAGGAGAGAAAGCAAGTCAGTGCAAGAGAGAGAGAGAGACACGGAGCGTGTGGGCGAGCGAGCGAACGAGCGCTGGCAGGCAGCTGAGTAGACAGCCTGGGTGTTTGGCCAACACCTGGGATAAGTAGTGGTTGCTGTCGCTCCCGCAGAATTTGTTGCAGGAAGTATGGGAGTGACCGGGAGATGGGTGACTCCGCATGGGGCCGCGGATGGCAGCGGGAGTCAGGATTTGGGATGTGGTGTCCCCAACGTGAGAGTCTTGGCCGTTAGGGGATTCCCAAGTCACTGTCAGGGGGAGCCGACTGGAGCCAAGGATCAGAAAGGCGACTGAAAGTAGCAGGAGGATTAGGCAGAAGGTCAGCTGCATTAAGAGAGCGTGTCGCCTGTTGCAGGGCCCGTATGGGAGAAGCAGGTGAGATGCTAACGCTAGCGTAAAAGTAGCACCAGGCTTGTCATTTGTTTTTAAAGACTGCTTCCTAAAGAACGTTTTAACCTTGTTTTAAAGGATTGGTTTTTTTTGTATATTTTTAACCTCCACATTTCTTTTTTGGATTATTTATTTAGTGACTTAGTTGAAAGCACTGCACTGATTCTGAACACTTTGTTTTTGTTTGACTATTTTAAATAAAAGCACTTTTGCACTTTTTGAACCATCCCCTTGCTATGTTGTTGCCTCCACTGTCTAGCTCATTGGTGACATTACCGACGGTGTTGGGTTGAAGGGCTCCCGAACAGCCGACGGGAACATGGAGTCGAACCCGCATCGTCACACCCACCTGGATTGCGGCAGCCCCCTCATGGATTCCTACAAGGCATGCAGGGAGTTAGAGTTTGATGGCTCAACCCTTTTGGTTTCTAGGGCGTCCTGCACTGCAAGGATTGTGGAGCACTACTTTTTCTGGCTTTCACTTCACCTGGAAGTGCTTTTGGACCATGCTAATGGCCCACTGGAAGTATTCCTGGGTGCAGGATAAAAGAAGCCCGCTGCCATTGCTCCGGGAGCCAGAGTTGGGAGGGAGCAGATGAAGCTTGCTGGAGAAGGAGTGGAGGGTGAACCAGAGAGAAGGAGAGACAGAGACGGAAAGGAAGACAGAGGAACAGAAGAGAAAGTGCTGCATTGTTGTATTGTGCTTGCTGTACTGTGATGGCGAGTGGGAAACAATGGGGAAGAGTTTCCCACTGAAAAATAAAAGCCTGTGTGTGTGTGAAAGAACTTGTGTCTGCATTTGTCTGTGTTGGGGTTGTTAAAGGGTGTACCCCTTTCAGGCAAAATCTCATATAAAATACTGATTAAGACAGGAGGTCGAATGAGATTCACACAAATGTCTGCACTCAAATCTACCACACTATTCAGGAATTCATTTATACAGAAAAGGTAAAAAGCACCCAGTAAAATCAGCTTCTGAAATGTCACATCATTCTTCCTGTAAAATGGTGCAAATATTTATCTAATTTGTAGAGAGACACAAAGAGTTCATAATGAGACTCAAAGGGACTGAATTAAAAGACTGTGTCCTTGAAAAAGAACACAAAGAACTCTACCAGACAATTCAAATCTGGCTACAGCAGTCATTTAGATTCACGTGTTCTCTACCTAATGTGTTTGAGAGTCTCATCGAGGTCATTCTGACTCAAGAAAAAAAAAGGAGTCAAAAAATATTTATAAAGAATATAAAATATGATTTATTTCAACAAAGTTCAGGGGTAAAGGATGAATACAGGGAACAGACAAAATAAACTCAAGCAACCACCCAGGTCTATTCTGCACACTTTATTTTGTTGTAGATTTCATTTAAATGGATAACTTTGCCATATTTGCCCATGAGTTATCACTCAATAACTTATAATGACAAAGTAAAAACATGTTTCCAGAAAGGTTTACAAGTTATTCAAAATAAAAACTGAAATCTGTTTATCCTGTAGATATTTAGACCCTTTGTAAGTGCATCTTGTTTCCTTTAATTCTCCTTGAGATGTGTCTGTGGCAAACTGAACTGATTGGACATCGTTCAGTAAGGCACACACCTGTGTATATAAGGTCCCACAATGCACACTGCATGTCAGGACAAAAACCAAGACATGAAGTCCAAACCATTTTCTTTAGACCTCTGCAATCAAATTGTGGCGAGGCATAGATCTGGGCCAGATGATAACAGGAGCACAGTACCTTGAATAATTGTGAAATGGAAGAAGTTTGGAACCACCAGGACTATTTCTAGAGTTGGCCATCTAGGCAAACAGAGAAACTAGGAAAGAAAGGCCAGGGAAATGACAGAGAAAGCAATGGAGATAGGAGAACCATTCAGAAGACTGACCATCTCAGTAGCTATCCGTGATAGAGAGGCAAGATGGAAGTCACCCTTTAGTAAAAGGCACATGACAGCCATCTTTGACTCTGAGAGCATGAGGAAAAAGATTCTCTGGTCTGATGATGACAAAAATGTAACTCTCTGGGCAGAACTCCAAGGACAACATCTGGAGAAGACAAGGCATTTCTCATTACCTGCCTAATACCATTGGAGAAGCATGAGTGGAGGCATTATGCTATCAGGGTGCTTCTCAACAACATGGAGAACTGAGGGAAGGATGAATGCAGGCAAATACAGAGAGGTCCTTGAACAAAACCTGCGTCAATGTGCATGCAACTTCAGACTGGGGTGAAGCAATGCAATGGCCAAAAAATACAGCAGAGATAACTTTGAAGTGGCTTTAGAACAATTCTTTAAGTGTCATTGAGTGTCTCAGTCAAAGCCCAGGCTTAAACTGTGACAGAATACTTTTGAGGTAACGATAGTTAAGCATTATGGTTTGCAGTACACACTGAAATATACTGTATAAGCATTTGTGTTATTAGAATTGTCATGAAGAGACTGCTGAAATGGTAAAGTGAATAAAAGACAAGAATGTACTAGGAGAATGATTGATATAATAGACAAAATATACTAAGAGATGATTAAGAGATCAGCAGATGTCCTGTAAGCCAGTGTTTCCCAAACTCGGTCCTGGGGACCCCCTGTGGCTGCAGGTTTTTGTGCCATCCAGATTCCTAATCAGTACAACACCTGATAACTGTGATCTCATTTAATTAGCTGGTATTTTTTCTTTTATTCAACATTCAGAAAAGCACAGCAGCATGATTTTTACATTTATATGACATTTAGAAATATGTCTGCTTTTTCTATAGATTTAAATGCTTAACTTTCTTTTGTTGATTTCTTATATTTTGCCCTTTCTCTGTGCAGTTTTACCCCTTAGACGTATCTTATTAACGACAATTAAAAACGAGCAGAGACAGACAACACACTAAATAATCAAAGGCTGCAAATACTTTAGCATCAGACCCACTGATTAGTAAATAATGGATTAATTAAACAATTAGAACACCCAGAAGAGTAAAATGAAAACCAAGATGAAAGTATTGTTAAAAAGAAAAAAATACATTATTCCTATATAACTGCTTGGTATATTTTAATACGTTTTTTTTTTTTTTAACCAAACTTAGTTTTCTAATTTCTAAATTGTTCCCAAAAAACACAACTTGGGAAATAACACATCACTTAATTACTCCAGAAGTCCAATTAGAAACAAAAACCTGCTGCGACAGGGAAACACTGCTGTAAACAACAAGACTGGACAGTTGTTATGTATACAGAGATTTCAAGGGTAAGAGCTGAACCTAAGACATATGAGAAGAACAAGGCTGTAGAAGAATAGACTTTATTTGGATAAGTTATTTGAGTGTAAGCAATGAACTGATCAGAGTAAATCTATGCATAAATCAGCACTGTTATGTAAATTCAGGTCAGGTCAGGTTGGGGAGCATGCACCAGTACAGCATGTTGCCGCACCCACCACATGATGAACTAGCTCAGGATCCTGGTTGACAAACCCCAAGGCAGACATGCAGTCCAGTCCCACCCTCCAAAAATGACCATCTATCTGTCACAACCAGGTGTTACATGGGCATCCCCTTGGCTTGGTCCAGCCGCCAGGATCCTCGGACCACCCTCGGGGAATTGCATCACATGGCCGTAGTGCCGTAATTGACGCTTCCTCACAATGCAGGTAATGTGCCTCATTCGGGACTCGCTCATTCAATACAAAGTCAAACTAGCGACACACAAGTATTCTCAGAAGAGACACAGTACCAAAGAAGTCCAGTCTTCATCTCAGGTCACTGGAGAGCGTCCATGTCTCGCAACCATATAGAAAGGAAGAACCAGGACTCTAAAGACCTTCGTCCTTTTACATAGATATCGGGAGTGCCACAAACCCCTTTCCAGCGACCCCATGCTCTCCTAATGCCATAGGAAGAGCCACCAGAGACGTGAATGTCACTGTCGAGGTAAGTAAACCTCTTGACAAGGTTGACACTCTTTCCGGAGACAGAGAGACTGCTGATAGCTGTGCCCAAGAGGTCATTAAAGGCCTGGATCTTGGAATGACAATTCAGTTGTTTAATGGACCTCTGCCCTAATTTTTTCACCATTCTCTAACAGACTGCTGTATTTAATGCTCCCTTTTCATAAACAGATATTAAAGACGCATGGACAAAGCTTCCTACTGACTGTTTATAGTCTTAAAGAAGGTTTAGTGTAGACAAATTTTTCTTTCTTTAATATATCTCCAAATTTAATTTCTTCCACAATACCTCATAGAACATCTGTGGAGAGACCTGAAGATGAACGTTTACAGATGCTTCCCATCTAATCAAATGAAGTCAGACAGGATCTGTCAAGAATGGGATAAGCTGCCCAAATCTAGGTGTGTAAAGTTTGTGGAGTGTTACTGAAGAGGATTTCAAGCTATAATTAACGCCAAAGGGGATTTCTATAAAGTACTGAATTAACGGTCTGAATACTTACATGACTGTGAGATTTCAGTTTTTGATTTTTAATAAATTTTCAGATTTTTTCAGAAACATGTTTTTACTTTGTCATTATGGGTAATTGAGTGTATACCAATTGGCAAAAATAGCAAATGAATCCATTTAAAGTTAAATCTATAACACAATAAAGCTTCCACCCTACCTAGACACATGTCCAGCCGGGTGAGACTCATCCCATTGCCCACTTTATTCTCTCTCACTTGCTGTTCTCCATCTCCATGTATTTGACCAGAAAGTCTTCCTCCCAACCTCCACACTCCAAAGTCAATACATACTAACTGGGTAGCTATTTAAACTTGATCCATGGGTCAAATGACATAGACACCCCATGGTCACTCTCTATGGTATGACCTTATAATATGTCATACTGTTCCTTTAGGAATGCCTGGGTGGTCTTAACTCTTCTGGAGATGCCAGCATGGATTGTACTGTAGGGGTGTGCTAGTAAGACTTGTCACTGCGCGTCTCTGTCACTCACGTTGTATAGGGGTGGGGGGGACTGATCGCACGCTACGGGATGTGGATAAATCAGCTGCTGGCTTGCAGCTGCTGCTACCAAGCTGCGTGTTCTACATGTCGCACTGCAAGACGATCATTTAAAAGCCTGAACAGCAGCTGTCCTCTTGTCTCACTTCTTTGTCTCCCGGGACATTAAAGTGTCTCCAAGAAATTGTTTGTAAGTAGGGTGTGATGTGCAAGTAGTCTCATTGGATTTCAAAGTGTCTCCCTGAGATGATCATGTCTCGACCCAAAATGTTTTTTATATAATAGATCTATACTAATAAAAGGCAAAGCCCTCACTGACTCACTCACTCACTCACTCATCACTAATTCTCCAACTTCCCGTGTAGGTAGAAGGCTGAAATTTGGCAGGCTTATTCCTTACAGCTTACTTACAAAAGTTAAGCAGGTTTCATTTCGAAATTCTACAAGTAACGGTCATAACGGTCGATAATAGTCGACAACGTCCGTCATGTTGAACTTTCTTATTTATGGCCCCATCTTCACGAAATTTGGTAGGTGGCTTCCCTGCGCTAACCTAAACCAATGTACCTACTTATTTCGATGGTATGACGCCACTGTCGTCACCATATTGAACTTTCCATCGTCACTAATTTTCCAACTTCCTGTGTAGGTAGAAGGCTGACCCCATCTTCACGAAATTGGGTAGGTGGCTTCTCTGCGCTAACCAAAACAGATGTACGTACTTATTTCGGTGGTATGACGCTACTGTCAGGTGCCATATTGAATTTTCCAAATGTCTCTAATTCTCCAAATTCCCGTGTAGGTAGAAGGCTGAAATTTGGTACTTATTTCGGTGGTATGATGCCACTGTCGGCCGCCATATTGAACTTTTCAACAGTCTTTGTTACTTATGGGCCCATCTTCAAGAAATTTGGTACGGGGGTTCCCAACGCTAACTGAATCCTACTTACGTACATATATACGTCCGTAGCCTGCAGCTCAGTCACCGTGTGAGGCGGCATTGGGTCCCCCATCCCAACGCCTCCCACGTTGTTGGCTGCCTGCCTATATAAGGCCGTCCGTCGCTCCAGTCTCTACATTCCTTACCTTGCTTCACCATGGTATTCACGTCTCCCTGCTGATAACTACAGCCTTTTTATTTAATCCACGGCTTCTCCACTGTTTTATTGTTCATTTATTACGATTATAGTTATTGTGTAGGTATTTTAGACTTACTTTACATTGTTCAGGTACCCATTTCCTTTATCATTGCAACCGTACCCCCATTAACATGTCTATCGAAGTGATCACCATCAATCAAAGAACTGTCACTTACCGAGTGGTTTCCATGACCGGAGATGGCACCTATCTTTTCCATTCTCTTTGTTACATATTGCACAGCCATATCAGGCTCACTCTTGATATCTGGAGAAACATTGTGTCTTATGTATTGAATGACTGGGACAGGTTCAAGGTGTGGACTGATGACGGTACAGGAGATAATTATACTACACAGGAGCACTAGAAGAGTGAAATGCTTAAGCCCTTCACCTATGGTTCTGCATGTGAGTTGATGGCTGCCGCTGAATTGTTCGGTTGTCGCTTTCAAGTGTACCGAAATGGCCAAATATTTCACACCTTTGGACAACCGCCAATGCCTCTTAAACATCTTAGATTCACAGGTGACGATTTCAATAGTGGACACTTTGATGTTTATGAATGTTTAAACTCTCAAAAGCTGGATGTGAAGTTATCGATGAAACTGGTTGTATGCTTACAACGCTTGACAGATGCCGAATGTCTCTTCAACACAAGTCCTGCAAATACTGTCATATTACTATTACCACTCCTAAATGAAACAAACCATGAAACTCAAACCGATTATGACAGCAGCAATGCAAGCTGTGAGATTTGAAACAAGATTACATTTCACATGGCCAACTGTACGTTGCATGCTCAAGAGTAAGCTCAGCGCACAGCTTGGTCATATTACAACCGGAGGGCCGAACTCACAATGTGGTATACAAAGAGATCCTTAACAAATAATTATTGGTATATTTTCCCTCAGTTTAAAAAGGTTTAATTTTCTTCTTAATAAAACTTTTAAGGCAGTACTTCTTCGCTGCGAAGCGCGGGTATTTTGCTAGTAGATGTATATACAAGGTGTGATCAAAAAATATGGTGATTGCTGCTGCCGTGCGTCATTCAACGGAAATGCAGGGATCTTCAATTTGGGAAGCGGCACGTGGTGCAGTCAGTCGGTTGTGAGCTCCAGTTGAGAGAAGGTATGTTTTAAAGTGTGATGTAAATCACAGATCCCGAACAACACTTTAACGTGAAATTTTCACAATGCTACGTGTCACACATCGCTTCTTGTATGGCAGTTTCTCCCAAATAAATACATTAAGGTGTGTCCTCATCCACCTTAGTCACCTGATCTGGCTCTGTGCAACTTCTGGTTCTTCCCCAAAGTCAAAATGTTGACCATGAAAGGAAATTGTTTCAAATCGATTAGGACATCGAGGCAGTCACAAAGGCGCACCTAAAGACACTATATATATACAGATGATATACAACAAGGTTTCAGGTACTGTTGCCTTCGATTTGTTTCATTTTAACAACTGGTTTAAATCAGTGTTTAGTTTTCAGGCAAATGCAGTGCAATGTTCTCTTTAAAGTGGGAGATGCAAGAAAAATCAGTCCACTACCAACAGTAGCCTATAGACTATGCAGAAGGAAATGGTACCTTTTGCCAGTTGAAATTTATTGCAATGTTTTCTTCAAATGAACAGTGAAAATGTATATTTAAACAAAAGGTTCATTGCAAGCAGTACCTTATAAATATTGCATTAAAAACAAATAGAAGCCAACAAGTTGAGAGGTTGATAAAGCATCAGAAAGCATCAACTGAGCAAAAGCTAACAGGGTTATTGCGTTTTGTGTCTGCCAAATGCTTGTTTTCAGAATTTATGTTTTTTGAAATAATGCAGACAAACACCCTCTTTTAAGTTTTCTGCCGCTCCTTTATTGCTTGGCTTGAAAATTCAAAATTTCTAAACTGCAGAAATTGCCAAGGTCAATGTCACTTATTATTAATCTTCCCCAAGTTCACTAAAGCCAATGTCAGTCCCATTATGCAACTTCTAGTCATGGAATATGTCAGATTTGCTGGCCACGGTCACTGATCTCATTGTCAGATGACTGAAAGTCACTGTCCATGTCTACTTTACCAACTGAGTGCTGACGTCCTAGCAGAGCCATACTTTCCCCTCTCTGTGATGAAACCAGTGCTGTACCAAAGGCTTAGCAGGTCAACAGGTACGGTGAGTTAAGCCGCAGTCTCTGCCTTCTTTTCTTTTTTTCCATTCCATTTTAGTATGTAAAACATGAGACTGGCCTCTCTTCTGTTTGTAAGGTTCACTTATTCCTCCTTACTAATGTCTATGCATTGCACTACAAGATGAGCATTTATTGGTTGGCACCCAGAGCCATCCCCTAAAACTAAATACAAAATTCAAACCTGTTTGATATTATTGGTGCAAGTTTGTTGGTCTCAGTCGTTGGGTATGTCACATTAGGTAACCAACATCATGGAAGTGCTCCACCAGCTACCTCTGACTAGCAAGGATTACATAAAGGACATCTACGCCTGAAAGACAGTTGTGTCAAAAATGCTGTATCTGCAATTAAGCAGAAACTCAATCAATCAATCAACATTTATTTATATATCACATATTCATACAAAAAATGTAGCTCAAAGTGCTTTACAAAATGAATAGAAAAATAGAAGACACAATAAAAAATAAACATAAGTCAACATTAATTAACATAGAATAAGAGTAAGGTCCGATGGCCAGGGTGGACAGAAAAAACAAAAAAACTCCAAAGGCTGGAGAAAAAAATAAAATCTGTAGGGGTTCCAGACCACGAGACCACCCAGTCCCCTGTTGAAACTGTCCAATCAACACTCTGAAAAATGTGACCAAAAATATTGATATTAGAACATTAGAAGAATTGTGATGAGAACCAAACCATTCATTCCAACAAGCTTATCTATTCTATTCACCTAGATTGGTTAAATAACCTCAAGTTGAGATTTGAAGGTCCCTAAAGTCCTGCTCTCCGCCACACTATTTGATCCTTAATTCCACGTGTAACACATTTCTAACGGAGTCCCCCATGCTCTTGATGCAGAATTTATTTTAAAATAACAGGTGGGATTCAGTATACTAATTCTCTTCGTAATTTTAAACAGTTCAGCCACTTCACCTCTCCATGTTTGTGTGCTTAAATTCAAAAGGCTCAACTCCTTCTCAGCATTTGCATAACTCCTGAAGTTACAATTAATGCTAAGCTAATTTTGAAAAAACTTTTAATGTGTTTTTGTCTTGTACAGTTTGTTTGAAATACATTTTTGAAATCTCTTTCATTTTGAATAACCCTATATATGAGGATTATTAGCATAGTCCACGTATGGTTGTTTCCGAGTGGTCACTGGGTGGGGTTCAAGGCACATTCACATACACACATTCACAAAATGATAAAGAGTAAATTGTGTAGAAATGTGCATGAGCCAAGTTTAATTTTTTTTTTGCTGCATGCATTTTCCTGTTTTTTGCCATATTAATACTTTTATGCATGAATCCAGTCCACAACAGACAGGTAAAATGTAAGGACAGACAATTCATCTGTACACCTCTAATAAGTTTTATGAAAAACAGTTTATGGAAACCTGGCAGGGATTGGATTTGTAATAAAAAGCCTTTATATCCACCAAGGGGTTAAAAGAAAATGAACAGAAAATGCTTTGATAGCAAATCAATGTGCACTCGGCATGACCCTCTTCCATGATGATTAGGGATTAAGGCTCAGCGTAAAAAACCTCAGCATTGTGTTTTTCATTTTTTCCATGACAGGTTAGGTTAACAAGGCAGAGCTGGTGCAGGCCACTTCCATGTGAACGTTCTTTCACTTGGCAGCCACAAATTGACTCATATCCTAATTCCTTAGTCACCACATGAATCTACTAGCCTGTCTAGGATGGGATGGCTGTCCCTCAGGTGCAAGTACACTGTATCACTGCGCTCTGCTGAAACAATACAGAAAAGGCAGCCTTTTATACTCACTGTATGAAAAGTCTGTGCCTGTCAAAGAATGACAACATGGAGTGCCAAAGGCCTTAACTACTTTAATTAGAGCCTTCTTGTTAGTGGTACAGCCCTTACACCTCACCTAGAACCATTTTATGAGGTGCGATCCAAAAGTTTCCGGAATGCATTTATTTAAAAGCATACACACCAAATAACAATTAATGGTGAACAGTTCCTTCAAAATAGTCACCCACTGAGTTGATACACAAATCCCAGTGAGATTTCAACCTTTCGAAGCACCTCTGGAAGTCGTTTTTTGTCAGTGTATTCAAGTCGGTTGTTACCACTTGGATCTCCTTCACCGTCCCAAATCTGCGTCCCTTGAGCCTCATCTTCATCTCAGGAAATAAAAAAAAAATCAGACGGTGCTAAATCAGGGGAGTACGGAGGGTGGGGAATTGCAGTAAACCTTGTAGAAGCCAAAAATTCACGCACAATCAGAGATGTGTAAGCTGGTGCATTGTCGTGATGCAAAAAAAATGACTTGTCAGCCCACATCTGAGGACGTGTTCGCGAATTCGATTTCGCAAACGCCTTAGAACATCCCTGTCGAATGCTCCATTCACCGTCTGTCCTTGTGGCACAAATTTCTCGTGGAAATTTCACATCAAAGAAGCAAATGAGCATTGACTTGGTGTTGCTGTGAACTTGTCGAGCTTTTTTGGGTCTTTCAAATCACTCATTTTCACGAACAACCCTTCACAGACACAACCGAAGTTTAAACGAGAACTGCGACTTGAAATACAAATGCGCTGACATTATAACGCATGATAACAGCTCTCAAGGACAACTTGAACTGCTATCTAGCAGTGATTGATATAACCAAACCCTTCTGGCTGCAGAAAAAATGCATTCTGGGAACTTTTGGATCGCACCTCGTCTAGTGCAGGGGTTGCCAACTCCAGTCCTGGAAGACCACCATGGCTGCAGGTTTTCATTCTAACCCTTTTCTTAATGAGTGACCTGTTTTTGCTGCTAATTAACTTCTTTTGAACTAATTTTAATTTATTTGCTCTTGAAGACACAGACCCCTTAATTGCTTCTTTTTCCTTAATTAGCAGCCAAACAATAATGAGATACAAAATGAGTCAAAACAACTGGTGTCCAAAGTACAAATTCTGAAAATGAAGAAAGATGAAGGTCTCAGGAATGCTGATCTGCTCAGATCCACTAAACATTATAACAGCGCCCTTAGAAATGAGAAAATCAACAATTTCAGAAATGTCTGCTAATGCACCATGAGAGCAGCAACAAGCCACGAAATTAGAGAATGGGCTTAATTAACGACAAGAACTGGCATCTCATTAAACAGCTGGTTGGAGTGAAATTGGTTGGAGTTTGACGCCCTGATTTAGTTGGTCTTCTGTTGGCTCCCTCACTTCACAATTTATTTCTGTTTGAGTGCCATTTAAGGAAAGAAATTAAGCAAATCAGCGGAACAATGAAGAAATTCAGGGGAGCAAATCTTAAAAAATCAATGCAATTAAAACAAATTCACAAAAAGTTAATTAGCAGCACAAACAGGGTACATATTAAAAAAAGGGTTACAATGAAAACCTGCAGCCACGGTGGTCCTCCAGGACTGGACTTGCTGACCCCTGTTATAGTGAACCTGAAATGATATAGCAGGGCCACATCAGAGCTCCAAGCTGGGGCTTACCTAGCAGCCTTGTGGGTTCAAGTCCAACACCTCAGCCACTAAGCCCCATTGCTTGCCCCTGTTTCATATTAAGTGAGCAGCAACTGAGATTCTTCATTGGATCGATAAAATGAACTGCTTGCTCTAAATAAGCAAGGGGCAATAAGGAGCCGTAAATTACACCGCAGACTTTGCTACCTGTTTTGAACAGTCTCCTATGGCCATGCAGGGACAGCAGGTTCCACTTGGAGGAGCTCTGACAGTTAGGATTCTATTTTTGCTGATGTTTCTAATGTTTTATTTTCACCAATTGGGTTGCTCTAACACTCATTCTGGGGATTTTTCGGGTCGGAGAGTTTGTATCTGACATTTCTTTTTTGATTGCCAATTCCATAGTGAGTTTTTGATTTCCATTTTGATTCATTATGACACTCACAATTTAATGAATCTGTCATTAGGACAAGCGCCCAGTGTTGTTAGGCTGTGTGTCTTTAGAGGTTATAAACTTTGGTTGGCTGAAGGGTCAGTTGTCTGTCTAACTACGGATCTTCTTGTTTTTGGTTCTTGGCTTACGAATTAGGACTTCGTTGTTGTGGGTTGCCTTTTTAGGTAAATCCTTGTGCTTCACTTTTCTTTATTTAATTCCTGAATTTATAAAGTTTCTTCGTTTGGACTTGTCTCTCAAGCTAGAGTTGTCATGCTTTCCTTTCCCTAGAGACATATATTTATTGTATTTTGGGACATTTCATATTCTCTTGAACGTTTAAAGCTAGCTCCCAGGTTTTGGGGCTGTGCAGGCCGAAGCTTGCCTGTGAACTTTGAGGTCAGGCTACCTGAGATGAGGCCTGGTTTTGTGGGTCTTTTTTAGAGCCTTATCACCCTTTTCGTTATCTTACATGCATCGATGACAGAGTGCCACAGGGTAACTTAGGAATCGGGGTAGTTTTGGGTTTTCTATTTATAAAACAATAAAAGTGTGAATTGGGTACTGGTATATGGCGGCTCTGAAGTTGGCCTTATGTACATAGGTAAGAAGTACACTTACTGAAGGAGGGGACTGAACCATGGAGTGGAGGTGCAATGTGTTGTGTTGCTGCATGGGGCGGTGTAGATGGCTGGTGGTAATAAAGAGAAAGGGACCCAAATGAGTTGTGTGTGAACATGGGAATAAACATAAGCATAAGCCCAGTAAGCTGCCTTCTCCTTTTCCTCAATTATCCTGACCTCCCAGCCGATAAAGAGTTCTTGATCAAGTCCTTCCGGGCTGCCAGCAAATCTATAGGGTGGTCCAGATCTAATTATGCAATTTTCATTACACTATAACTTATTAAGTTTATCACATAGAAAATCATCCGAAAAATCCCAGACCATCAAGAAGTGTGCGAACTGACGACATGAAGAATCATCTACGCGCCGAACTGGAATCGTCCCCTCAAAAATCAAAGTCATCCAGACGATCTGGATCTGCATAATTAGATCTGGACCACCCTGTACTTCTGCCAATCTCCTGGCTGCAGCAGGAACCGTCCTGCCTATTTGATGGGCTGGCCACCCAGCCTTCCTTAAACCATCCCAGCCAGGATACCTTCCATACTCGCTATCCAGTACAGTAGAAATTTTATTATTACTTAGAAATAAATGTCAAAATATCTTAAACATAAGCTCACAGGCTCGACTTACTTTAAGCTTAAGGCCTGGTTCAACTTTTATTTTAGATGCCCCTATGTGGAGTTAGGGAAACAAGAAGCCTACATAAGCAGGCAGCTTCTCTCATTAAAAAATTGTCTGGCTGGAATGAATTTCTGCTGCCACTGCAGACATTGAGAAGCTGAAATTGATACTCCTCTGTTAAACCTGCTTATGGATTTCAGAAATGGAAAAAAAGAGACAAATATTAAAAAAGAAAAGGGGGATTTCAGTTAGAAAGCAAAACCAGCCTTTGATTACAAACTCAAAAACCAGCAGCCACGGCAGCCCCCCTGGAGTCGAGTATGAGCTTCATTCGTGATTACACATCACATGTTGAGTTCCTCAATGATTCCGTAATTAGATATTCTTGATTAAAACATGTGTAGATTCTTGGAGACCCCCACCTATATTTGTGCAACTGTCCAAACAGCTTATACAGCTTTGTGAAGCAGAAAAGTAAACGGCTGATTATTTGGAAAGAAAACCAAAGACACAGTAGGAAGAGGCTACAGAGTGAGAGTCCAGAGCTTGGGGTCTGAAGCAATATCTTGGGAGTTTACTATCAAAACAATGTGGGAAAGAACCTTAATGGGATTGGAATGAAATCAGTATTTTGTAAGAGCTTTGTTCCATAAAAAAACAAAACTCAAACACCTCTCGTTTGTGTGCCCCTGGCTGTTACCTCCTCCATTCTCCTGTAAGACATTAGTACGGCATAAGGGTGTTGGTTCAGTCTCTGTTATTGAGTGAATGTATTAGCCTGAACATTCCATTTTTTACTTACAAAGATTCAAGTTATAGAAATATTTAAACCATTTTGCCATACCTATAAAGTGACTTGTCTTGTGTTAACAATAGCTAGACAGTATACAAACTGTACAAACGTGTGGCTGGTTTAATCAACAACACTTACACAAGTGGGAGGTCTTGACTGATTACTTTCACTTTACAGGGTGACAGATAATTGCAATATTCCAATAAGATGATTCACGTGAATTTGACATGAGTTACTGTATGTAAGGCACTATATTAAAATTTGCCTAAATCGCTTCATCTTAACACAGCTAGGTTGGTCCCACCACTCACTTGCTGTGTCACCCCAACTGAGTTATTATCTAACTTCCTGGGTTCCAAAAAGTCATAATATTCCTGAGTGTGATGGTGTCCATGATGAAATGGCACTACATAAATTATAGCTAAAGTGTTAGACCATGGAGCTGCGGAGATAATCCCCACCATTCACTCACTCCCGGAGTGGAGACATTCAGCCTTCTAAGATTCCAAACAACTCTAACACTCCTGGAAAATGGCTTGGGGCTCACTATAGAAAGGATATATAGTGTGGATTCAGAAAGTATTCACACACACCCCACACTTCTGCACACATTATCCATTTAAAATGAAATCTACAACACAATAAAGTGGCCATTTCTACCCATCACTCTACACTCAATAAGTATTCAGATCATTAATTCAGTACCCCCTTTGGCAGCAATTCCAGCTTCAAGTCTCCTTGGTAAGTTTCTATAAGCTTTGCACACTTGAGTTTGGGCAATTTACCCCAATCTTCCTGGCAGATCCTCTCAAGTTCCAGTACGTTGGATCAGAAGTGTCTGTAAAATGCCACCTTCAGGTCTCTCCACATATTTTCTATTGGGTTTAAAGTCTAGGTTTTAGATGGTCCACTCATTTACAGTCAGAGACTTGTTCTGAAGCTTCTCCAATGCCATCTTGGCTGTATGCTTCAGGTCATTGCCATGCTGAAATTTGAGCTGTTGGCCCAGTCTAAGGCGGTGTGTTCACTAGAGCAGGTTTTCTTCAAGGACCTCACTGTAATTGGTTGCATTCATATCTCCTCTCAATTCTGACCTGCATTCCTGTCCTTGCCGCTGAGAAGCACCCCCATAGCACGATGATACCACCACCATGCTTCTCCATAGGGGTGGTATTAGGCAGGCAATGAGCCATACATAGTACTTGGAGTTATGCCCAAAGAGTTAAATTTGTGTGTCATCAGACTAGAGAATCTTCTTCCTTATTCTTTCAGAGTCCATTAAATGCACATCAGCAAACTCCAAGCAAGGTGTCATACGTTATTTACTCAAGAACGTCTTCCTTCTAGCCACGCTACCATAAATGTCAAAGATGGTTGCCTTTCCAAAAGATTCTGCTGTCAAAACAGAGGATTTATAAATCTCTATTAGAGTGACCATTAAGATCTTGGTCATCTCTCTGACCAAGGTCATTCTTGCCCAGTTGCTCAGTTTGGCCTGACAGCCATCTCTAGGAAGAGTCATGGTGGTTCCAAACTTCCATTTAATAATTATTAAGGGTCACTGTGCTCTTGAGAACGCTCAAAGCTTTAGATATGGTTATATCCCTTTGCCCTGATCTGTGCCTCTCCATAGTTTGATCACGGAGGTCTACAGCTCTGCACCTGCACTCAGTGAAGAAAGCTATACATAAATAAGTTGTATTGGGTATTACTGTATTGTATTGTGTGTATTGTGTGTATTGTATTGTGTATAGAGAGTTCCTTGGACTTCATGGCTTGGTTTTTATCCTGACATGCAGTGTGAATTGTGAGGTGTGTGTGCCAGTCTCTTTAATTTGCCACAGGTGCACTCCAGTCAAATTCTTGACACATCTCAAAGAGAAAGCAGACAGAATGCACCAGAACACAATTTGGAGGGATATAGCAAAGATCTGAATACTTAACCTGGTGGAGAGATTTCAGTTTTTGATTTTTAATAAATTTATAAACCTTTTCTGGAAGCATTTTGTTACTTTGTTATTATGAGTTATGAAGTGTAGATTGAGGGAGAAATGGCAAACGTATCTATTTAAACTTAAATCGAAAACACAATAAAACTCAGAAAGTGAAGGCATCTGAATCCAGTGTATAAAAAAACTTTGTATTGTAATTATAAGCATCCTGTTTCAATCCCCACCACTGACTTGCTGTGTGACCCTTAAGCTTCTTACTTAATCTTCAATGTCTTAACTTTTTAGAAACATTGACATCACTGCAACATAGCGGATGTGTGAAGTAGTTGGTAAGGATGTTTGTTATGGAAAGTGTTGGAGTAGAAGGCTCATCAATTACGCTCCACTAAACCCTCACTTTATCACTTGAAGAGAGTTCAATCTCTTACCAGCGCTTCATTTCCAGAAGTATTTAAATAATTATATATTATCTGGGAAACCCTTTGTGATAATGGCTATTATATAAAGGTGCTACATAAAATGTTGCTTATCAGACCTGTAAGATTGTGTGTTTAGCCCCTACCATTTGCATTTCTGAGTGATTATGGGTAAGTGACTTGACAGAAACCCGGTTGTAGAACAATTTAAAAAATATATTAAATGTGCCTTGAGATAGTGTTTGATACAGAAAGGTGCTCTACCAACATACCCGACTTTGACATTTTAGGTTTCCCCATCATTTGCTTACTGCTGTCACACACGTGTGAGTAGCAGACAGCTGAAGGGCTTAAGTAATGGTAATGCCACATCCGACCAGGAGGTGGTGGGGTGCACTGACTGTCTTTCTAAGTTCCCTGCAGACCTTTCCCGATAAATCCTGCCAGGTTCCGGTACCTCAGAAGATGTCACTTCTGGTCTAGACAATGTCACTTCCGGGTCTGGCCCCTTCAATGGCGTCACTTCCGGTTCAGACACGTCACTTTCGGGTCCAGGCACTTTGATGATGTCACTTCCGGGTCCATCCCCTTCGATGACGTCACTTCCTATATGGGCCTTTAAAGCTGCCATCTTACCACCAAGGAATCAGTTCTGTTTTGGACTCAGTATTGTGAACATCTCTGTCAATTTCAAAACCTTTTGCAGCCAGGGATATTATATGGGTGGCTGCCCCAAACCTTTTTACAAAGCCTTAAATAATCTGCTCCATCTTATATTTCGGAATGTCTTACACCTTACTCTCCAAATCGTAACCTTAGATCTTCAAATGAGTGTCTGCTTAGAATTCCAAGAGCTAAACTTACTGTAAAAGAAGTGGTGAGGCGGCCTTCTGCTGTTATGCACCTAAAATATGGAATAGCTTGCCAATAGAAATTTGCCAGGCTAATACGGTGGAGCACTTTAAAAAAACTGCTAAAAACACACTACTTTAACATGGCTTTCTCAGAGCTTCATCTTAGTTTAATCCTGATGCTCTGTATATTCAATTAATTATCATTATTATTCATGGTGGCTCCATAATCCATACTAACCCCTACTTTCTCTTCTGTTCTTTTTCCAGTTTTCTGAGGTGGTGACCTGCACCACCACCACCTAAAAAAAGCACCGTGATGTCCCTACATTGATGGATTAAAGACAAGAAGTCCACATGACCATCAACATCAAGTTCTTCCATGAGAACCCTAAATACAATGAGGACTGATTGAGGTCATTTATGTTAGGTGGAATGCCTAGAGGGGGCTGGGTGGTCTCGTGGCCTTGGAACCCCTGCAGATTTTTTTTTTCTCCAGCCGTTTGGAGTTTTGTTTTTTTTGTTTTTTGTTTTTTTTCTGTCCTCGCTGGCCATAACACCTTACTTTTATTCAATGTTAATTAGTGTTCCCTTATTTGAATTCTTATTTATTTTGTCTTTTTTCTCTTTCTTCATCATGTAAAGCTGCATTATTTGTATGAAAATGTGCTATATAAATAAATGTTGTTGTTGTTGTTATTTTTATGATGTCTGGCCTGTGTTTTTATCACACTGCCTAACACTAAACAAGTCACAAACCTCCAGGGCGCCAAACGGTTATAATGTCCCTGTGATGTGCCCTTTGATGGAGGTCATTATGAGACTCTTCCATCCATCCATCCATACTGTAACGACCGGTGGTTGAGTATTGAAGTTCTCGGAGCTGAACTCTACTGCGCACTCCCCCCAAGCTGGTCGGCCAGCGGAATGCCAGCGCCATGCACGCAGCTGTACCTAGCTCATTAAGCAAGCGAGCACTCGTGTCCCATACACCGCACGACTCCGAGTGTCTCCGTACATAATTGCATAGATGGAATCTAGCAACACACAGCTCTGTCCTTTTGTATCTCTTTATTAGAGCAGATAGTCAGAAACAAAGCTCAAGCTAAACACACTGCAAGGCCATTGTCAAGGTCATTCATAGAAACATCCCTCTCACTGATGGTAACTTGTTACACTTACTTATACCTGGGCTTCAAATGACCCAAGCCCACCCAAGCAACCGAAACATAAACACATGTAACATTTATAGAACAGGAAATCAATTACCTTGCTTGCCCAGTACAAACAGTAAACGTTACAGAAATATACCCACAATGCACCACGCTGTCAGCGCTGACTGCCGGGTCATTACAATACATTTTCCAAACCCACTTTTCCAGAGCAGCATTGCAGGGAAGCTGAAGCCTATCCCAGCAAGTATTGCATGCAAGGAACAAATTATCCCTGGACAGGGTACCAGACCATCAGAAAGAGAACACACGCACACACACACACACACACACATCAGGGACAATTCAGCATTGCCAGTCCACCTAACTTATATGTCTTTTGTGACATACCAGCTGAGATGGACCCCTGCTCTCTTATTAAATTAAGGGATTATCAGGAAGGGAGCTGCAATCTTGTCCCTCTGTACCAAGAGGTAGACATGGAGGGATGCTGGTGCACCAGAGCTGGTGTCCTAGCAGACACAAATGGACGTGTTGGCTGGGGAAGGAACCCGACTGGGGTGGATGGCAGTCACTTTCCTGGCTGGGGGTCCAGAAATACAGAAAAGACAGTGGAAGACTTGACTTGCTATGGGCACATCATACCCCCATACACTAAGTGGCAGCATCCCTTCTGGAAGGCTACAGTTTGGATGCCCGCAGAACAGCATGGAAGTTGTGCTCCCATACGGCTGCCCTGGATGCTAACCAAGGATGCATTAGATTGAGTACTGGAAGTACTTCCAGATTGTAAATTAAAATAAAGAGCCCTCCTCTTGTCCCAGCGAGTTGGAGTCTGCAGTGGAGAAGGGCAGCAATCATCTGGGAAGAGTGGAGGAGTAAAGAGTAAAAGCAGAACACATAACAAAGGAAAGGATTTGTTTATTTTGAGAAAATGGAAAAGAAGCCTCTGGAAAGGTACTCTGTTGAATAAAAAAATGAATTGTTAACCTGGAAATTGTCTGTGTAATTGTGTCTGGGGCTCAGTGGTGCCCCCTAGAGGCCACACCTCATAACAATAGTTGAACCATTCAACCTGCCATGTCTCTATCCCTTTCTTTTTTATACCAGTTATCAAAGCCCCTCCTGCAGAAAGAATTAAATGACTCTTCCATTTCTGTAAAATGTCTTATAATGGTGTCCATTATAGGAAGGAACTTTATGAAGTGAAGCTAAGGCACTGGACGACAAAACTGAGAATTTATCCCCAGCACTTCACCTGCCTGTGTTCTGTTTGCTTAAACAGCTGTATTCAAACTTGGGAAAAACGCTCATTATGGAAAACTGCCATATGCATTTAAAAGTTGATTTGCTTTCCACGCATCAGATTGCTTATGATTATCTGCTGTAGCCCTGTGTTTAAAATGAAACGGTGGTGTTACGGGTTCTTTTAATTCTCGTTACTACCGTGTTGCTCGACAAGCTGTCCCCGTGAGACTGCCTGTTTCATTATGGGTTTATGCATCCGTGGCTTTTTCATTTGTATAGCGGCAGCAATCAAATGAATGTGAGGTTATTAAGGATAATAAAAGCAGTGGAAAAAATTCAAGGCATGACTAGTGGAGTGCGGCTCTTTCAGATATTCTGTTGCACAGACACAACTGACACAGCCTCGTACCCACGACACAAAGCAGGCATGAAAAGAGGTGTTGTATACTTGAGCCGCAAACCAAGAAGGCAAGAACACAGCGGCTCAGCTCAGTTCCAGGAGGCACACAGTGATGAAAGAAGCAAATCTCTACAGGAATGTGGAATTTGGATCAACTACTGAGTATAATAAACAGATAAATACCAACAAAGCACAATAAACCCCACGTTGTTTAGCCACAGGATAAGACGCCTCCACTGAAAGCAGAGCTGCCAGCTCTTGAAGCAGAAGTACAGACCCTTAAGCCTCGGTGAGTGCCCCCTGCTCAATTCTTCTAAAGCACTCCAGATCTTTAAAAGAGTTCCAAAGGCCACTTCACCGGAGATCCTGTACAAGAACCCTGCCCTAATATCCTCGCTGTGTACTCTAGTCCATTTACAGACTCCTTCACTGCTGTCATTTGAAACAAATTAAGTGACGGGTCCCAGGTGGTCATCACCCAACGGAGTGGCAGAGTACTTAGTAGGCAGTCTTCGATCCCAAGAGATCATGCATATGTGCCTATAGTGGACTTGTTGAAACAGAGAGTGGAGGTCCTTGCTGCACCATGTACAGTGTCACACACGTGCACTTAGGAGGCAGCCAGCAAGCCATAAGGTGAGTGATACTACAAGGGATGAAGGGTTGATTAGACATACTAATGCCTCCCTCTTTCCATCAGCAGAATTAAAGAAGATAAACAGTAACTCACTATCCATACTTTTGGTCACTCAAAATGGCTTCCACTCAATAATCCCGGCTCCATATTCCAGCGATTACGTCACTTTCGGTTCTTCTGAGATGACGTCACTTTCCGGCTCTGCCATAATAATGTCACTTCCATGGGGTCCTCCAATTCACTGAAATAATGTTACTTTCGGCTCGGCATTATGACATCACTTCCGAGTCACTTCATGATGATGTCACTTCTGGCTCACAGAGATGACGACACTCCCAGTTCCATCATTATGGTGTCACTTCCAGGTCCCTCCATGATGATGTCATTTTCAGCTTACCGAGATGACTTCACTTCCGGCCCGCCATAATAATATCACTTCCAGTCCTCAATGATGAACATCACTTCCGTCCATCTGCTTGTGATGTCATTTCCTGTCAACCTCATTTCCTGCCACCATTTTGTATAAACATCTGATGTAATCAAGTCTCAATTGTCAAATGTTCTTATTTTTGCAGTTTCCCAATTTATTTTGTCCCAGGACATTATATGGGGTTATTCCCCAACTCTTTGCAAGACTTTATTTCCACCACAACAGCAGAACGCTAAGGAAGCTCTATCATCTTGGGCATGGTACTTCCTTTGGGCTGTCTTATCATTAGCCTTCTGCATTACTTCGGTATCTTACCTGGAGAGAACCTTCATCACCATGCTTCCTGGCAACTGCCATCTGCCAAGTGCTGATGTTGATATCAAGAGCCTTGTGGTCATCCTTGCAGATATCCTCCCAGCACATCTGGGGTCTTCCTGTTGGCCTCTGACCAGATGCCAGTTCTCCAAGAAGGAGTTCCTTGGGTATACCGCCATTAGCCATGAGTGAAACATGACCCAGACAACTCATACGCCTGTGATTGATAAAGGTGAAATTGGAGGAGGTGCCTGCAATCTCGAGCACTGGGTTGTTGGTGACATTGCCTCTCCAAATGATGCTGAATATACACATGAGGCAGAACATATGGAAGGAGCTGAACTGCTGTTCTTGTTTTTTCTGCAGCAACCAAGTCTCGTGGGCATACAGCAATGTGCTCAGGACGCAAGCAATATACCTGGATTTTGGTGTTCTCCTTGTGCTTGCTGTTGGCCCATACTCTCTTTGTCATTCTTGAAAAGGTTGTAGCTGCCTTTCTGATGTGTTTTTGATCTTACTCTCAAGTGACATGTTGTCCAAGATCCAAGATCGTTGAGCCTAGTGATGTGAACCCATGGATGATTTTAAGTCATAGACAACAACACTGATGTAAGGTTCACCAATGAAATCTTAGCCTGTCACCAGTGTCTTCTTCAGGTTTATAGTAAGGACAAACTCCTTCACAAAGTGGGTCACAAGTGTTATAATGTGGGTGATACCAGCTTCATTGTCAGCAAACAGGAAAATCTCTGAGGTGTCACATCTGCACCTTTACTCTTGGCTATAAGCCTTGACAGTGTGAAGATGTTCCTATCTGATCTTGTGTGGAGATGAGTATTGAATAAATAATATCATTACTATTGAAGTGAAAAAAAGAATACCATTATTAACTAATTGAATAAATAACTTAAAATCGAAGATTATACTTTTTTTCCTTAAATGGTAATACGCCATCTACATTTGACTCCCTCCCATTCTGTACCCCATAGTGGGGCAAATGGATATGAAAATGTTGATTGCTTAGATTTCAACCCACCTTAGATGGGTTAGCAAGGCTAGTTTAAAAAAAATCCTAAAATATTAAATTAACAAATATTTAATAAATTTAAATTTGTTAAAGTGTACTTGCAAGACTAAACAAATGTAAAACTTTCGAGCTTTACCAAAAGTAAAACTGCTTATTTTGCCTACCTCTGCCATCTTCGTGACTCATTCTGGGGTACTACATCAGTATGCTCATAATATTTAATTACAAATGGACGGAGTCTCATATACAGCAACAAAATCTTCCACTGAGTGCACTTGTGATTATGGTTTGAGGGGCTGCAGAATTCGCATGTCTCTGCTTCTGATATGTGCCTGAGGCTTAAGGTGATCTCTGCATGTGTCCTTGCATTTCCAGTCAATGATGTGTTGTTAGGTTTTACCGCTGACCGTCTGATTCATAGCACTCACCGGGGTCATCATTTTGACAGCTTAGATATATCAGGTGTCTGATGCTTTGACATGCTGTTACCTTTCTGAGGAAATTCAAACACAACTACTATCTACTTTGTGTGTGCTTGATTCACAAAATGCAATTTGATACACTTAACTATAAAAATGTTGCTACTTTCCTTCATGACATGATTTGATATTCTTAGCCACATGAATGAATATGGTGGCTTTTGTCATTTTTTTTTTCTTTTTTAGATGTGTTTAGTGATATCATTTTTATATCGAAATTTCATTTTTGTGTGCAAATTCCATAACTTCCTACATTATGCAGCAAAAACAGCAATTCTCGCTACTACCGTGGTTGGGTGTCTTGGTGGATTATATATAGAAAAGCAGCCAAAACCATACAGAGCAATGAAAAGTCTATGTGAGTCACAGGTGCTTGTGGACTGTGCAAAGACGACAACGACGAGTTGGAGGTGGGCACATGAGCAGAGAGGGCGCGATGGTGGTCCGCCAGTTTTCAGTCACGGACGATTGTGTGTTGGTTCGTTCCGTGCATTGTTACAATGTTGCTTTTCTTGCTGATTTATTACATTACCGATTTTTCAAATGTTCATTTCATCACCCTAATGCTTAAAAATCATTAAAAAACCGGCCTGATTACGCGGCGTATGGTACGCCGCGGGTTGGGTAGTATTATCCTAACTGGGAAAAGGAACACCCACCATTCCAGCTTAGATTCCAATCCATCCATTATGAGGGCCTCCTGAGAAGGTAAGAAGCAATCCATCCAGACCAAGACGCCAGCCAACCCATGTCGTCTAGCTAAATAAATATATGATACAGTATGCAGTTCAAACACAGGAATTATATGAAAGAAAGCCTGATCCCAGTAAGGAGGCACCCTCTGTTTGCTACTAATGTACAGTTGTATTACAAAATGTCCGGACAACATTGCTAATCTAATAAAGCGCCATGAACGTTCAAGGTAACATTAAATTAAAAAGGACAGGAATGCTTCCTCCGCATAACTAACAAACCTGCATCACATCCTCTCTTTCTCTTTTGTTAAACCATTAATCCCATTTAGTATATGTGCTCTTCTCTAATGGTGGCCTTTAACAGCAGCTATGCCCCCCTAGGAATGCAACCATCCTCTGACATAACGTGTTACATTACGGAAATGATTCACAATTTTCCTAGTAAAGTACTAAGAATACCTCAAGAGACAACGGAAGCCCCTCAAGCTCTCCTGAAACATCAGTGAGGCTTTGTAGAGAGCTGGTGGTGTGGGGGGTCATGGCTTACATCTGCTGGACCTTAACTGAATGTCAGGACTCCGGACCCCCTGCGGCTTTGTTTTTTCACAACTCACATCACGCAGATTTTCTACTTCCTTTTTCTGTTACTACGAAGCCTTCAGTCTTTAGTACGTGCCATAGATTTGATAATTTTGTACTTATTTGGACTTTCACAATGTTAGTCCTTTATGAAGGGCACTGTTTTAAAAAATGAACTCTCGCTGATGTTG